>NW_006204113.1:4101088-4131548 GCF_000334495.1 Tupaia belangeri chinensis
TTTTTGGAGAGATTTTCACTGTAGGGCGGGTGCGCTCGCCAGACAGAGAGAGACATAGAGACAGAAAGCGAGAAATCACCCCCCAGGGGGATGGTCACGCCGCAATCCCTTCTCCTCCATTCTCCTCTCGGGATCTTGGGCACGCACGCACACGCGCCCGGCATGGGTTTTAATCCACCGGGTCCGGGACGTGAACCGCGGTGGACTACGTGGGAGTCCAGCGACATAGCCATTACGCTAACTGCTGGTTCCCAGGACCTTTTTGATCCATTAGAGGAGTGGGTTTCTTTTAGGGTGCAGTTGTTTTGCATTGCAAGTTAGGAAGACTGTAAGTCTGTCTTTCTGGAGGTTTATTTTATACCCTCACTGGTGCTGTGGGAGGAGTGAGCCCTGTGTACCTTACTGTTCTCAATCCTCATTTATAGCACACTGTTTAGAAGTTTTTGGAAGGTGCTGATAAGACACAATTATATCCAGATTTAAACAAGGAGCTTTGCAGAGGTATTATAGCTCATGATTATACATCAGTATTTGAGTTATCTGATGGACACATGGGTGTGCCCTAGGTTTGTCCTGGTCCTTGACTTGGCACCCATTTCTCTGTTAGTCTTCCAAGAATAACATTTACCATTTTAATCTTTACCATTTACTACACTCTCTAATCAACATTGGTGTCCCTTGGTCCCTAATAGGAACTTCACTCTCCATATGGCAGAAATTTTGCATTCTTGCTTTGGTATCTGCCCAGTGTTATTTCTCACTCTTGAGATTCCTGATTATTTTCTTCCAAGTCTCTGACTCATACATATCATTTATTTTAAAAATTATTTATTTAATTTTATCTATTCATTCATTTATTTTAATTTGACCAGAGAAAGATAGACACACAGAGAGAAGGAAAGTGAGAAAGCAAGCCACCAGTTTCTGGGACTTGAACCGTGGTCAGCCATGTGGGAGTGTCCAGTGCCGTAACCATCATGGCACCTCCTAGCCCCATACATATTATTTAAAGTAAGTTCAAGAGCCATGTCTGCCCCATACCTTTCTCTAATATGCCATATCCCATGGTCTACCTTATTGTAGAATTCACTCAGTCAATAGTTATTGAGCAGAGCATGGTACAGATTATGATCTGGAAAGACATAGTTCCAAATGCTGTAATTCAGAATGTTGAAATCCTGAAAGATCAAAAATCTTTAAATTCTAATCTCCAAACCACAATCCTGACAGACTAAAATCCCAAATGCTGAAATCCTGAAAGCCAAAAATCCCCCAAATCACAATTCTCATTGAAAAATTAAAGGCTATATAAGAAGTGTAGAAAACTGAATTCTGGGGTAAGAATTTTGTTTGTTTTTTTAAAAAGTATTTCCCTTCTATCTTAAGTTATTGGCATTATTTCTCAAAATATGTATTTCATTTTTCCATCATTTCCAGTACTGGGGTGGGGGACTTCAATACATTTGTGGAATAATGGAATTAAAGTATAAGATTATTCTTGTGATGGGGCCGGCAAGTGGCATGGTGGTTAAAGGCGTTGGAGTCCCACATGGCCGACCACGGTTCAAGTCTCGGACCTGGTGGCTTGCATTCTTACTTCCTCTTTCTCTCTCTGTCTCTCTCTGATCAAACTGGAAACTAATAATAATAAATAAAGTTAAATAAAATAATTCTAAAAAAACCCCAAAACTTTAAAAAAAAAAGATTATACTTGTTCAAATCCAAAAAATTTTAAATTAAGCATAGTTTTTTATTGCACATATATACATATATGTGTGTGTATATATTTGTTTATTTATTTATTTGGAGAGGTTTTTGCTATAGAGCATGTGTGCTCACCAGAAAGACAGAGACAGAGAGACAGAAAGCAAGAAATTACACGACAGGGGGATAGCCATGCCGCAATCCCTTCTCCTCCATTCTCCTCTCAGGATCTTGGGCATGCTCGCATGCGCCCAGCATGAGTTTAAGCCACTGAGTCTGGGACTTGAACAGCAGTCCAATAGCCATTACGCTAACTGCTGGTCCCCCTAGCATATATTTTTCATGAACTTTTTGAAGACACCTTCATATGAATTTGAGTAAAGACTTTCAGAGAGTGCTTATTTATTTTATACATGTTGTGCAAATTTGACAACACAAAAGTGCATTGTGTGTGTACAGAAAAATGTTGAAAGTTCCTCAGTAAATAAAGATATGCCCTTGTATTCCTCTGCATAGTGAAAGCTAAAATTTCTCACTATCAGCTCTTTGGGTGATTGCAAATGCAGCAGCAACCCACCTTGGTCTTTGATCCATCTAGTCAAAAGACTAGATGCCAGTTACAGGCATGTGTACATTTCTCTTTCTGACCTATTTCTCAGTGAGTATAGTTTGTTTGCTTGTAACATCCTATCTGTATGGCTGTCATAGTATACCTCGTGTTTATGCTTGCAGAGATACATATGTTATTGTGGCCTGCCTTGTTGTGTAAAGTGGTTTATGAAGTGTCCTGTTGAGGTTTTGTATGTTTCTCAAATAAATCCTCTTTCAAAAATGCAAATAAATGTCTAAAAGAATTTTTGAAATTTTCCCTCACAGTTATATTTGAGGATTTTGATCTTTTGAGATTTTAGATTTTAGGATTTTTTTTTTTTTTAGGTTTCTGCCATAGAGCATGCTCATTTACTGGAGAGAGACAGAGGGATGGCCACGTCGTAATCCCTTCTCCTCCATTCTCCTCTTGGGATTTTGAGCATGCACATGGGCCCGGTGTGATTTTCAAGCTACTAGGTTCAGGACTCAAACCACGGTTGGCCATGTGGGAGTTCAACACCTTGACCACCTGCTACCCCTAGATTTAAGGATTTCGATCTTTCAATTATGGCATTTGGAATTGTGCCTTTTCAAACCTATCAGGGTGCTGGCTGGTGGTTTAGTTTGGTAGGAATGCTATAACAAAGTACCAGAGACTGGGTTTCTTAAAAAAATGGAAAGTTTGTTATAGTTTTGGAAGTTAGAAGTCCAAGATCAAGGTGTTGTCAGGTTTGGTTTCTTCGATGACCTCTCTCCTTGGCCTGCAGATGGCCTCCTTCTCCCTTCTCCCTCTGTGTATGTGTACTCTGAGTCTCCCTGTGTGCCCAAATTGCCTGTCTTTTAAGGACCCCAGGCAGATTGGATTAAAACATGTGAATAGCCTTATTTTAACTCTTTTTTTTTTTTTAGAGGTTTTTGCTATAGGGCATGTGCCAGAGAGACAGAGAGACAGAGAGACAGAAAGCGAGAAATCACCCCCCAGGGGGGATGGCCATGCCACAATCCCTTCTCCTCCATTCTCCTCTCGGGATCTTGGGCACGCATGCACACGCGCCCGGTGTGAGTTTAAGCCACTGGGTCCGGGACTCGAACTGTGGTCGACTACCTGGGAGTCCAGCGACATGGCCATTACGCTAACTACTGGTCCCTATTTTAACTCTTTAAAACCATCTCTTTAAAGATCTTATTTTTAAATATGGTCATGTTCTGAGGTTTGGGGGATTAGGGCTTCAACCTGAATTTGGAGGGGACAAATTTGGCTCACAGCACCAGGAGAGACAGGGCTGGACACACTTGTGATTTTTGTCCTCCTGTTGTTCGACAGCCTGGAAGGGAGGACAGAAAGAGAAATGTATGTAAATGTAAACAACCATCTATCAGTGCATGAAGAGGTCATTAGTTACCACTGTGACTGATCCAAAAAGAACATAGGGTACTTGAAAAGGTAGCTTGGTGCTGGAGGACTGGTCAGGAAAGAGGTCCCTGAGGAAGAGAGATCTGAAGGAAAACAGGATGGGGTTCAGCCAGGTGAAGAGAGAAGGCTGAGTATTCCAGGCAGGTAGACCAGCGTTTGTGAATCTCAGGCAGTGGGAAAGAACAGGACCTTTTGGAAATGACGGAGTGGAAGGAAACCAGTGCAACGAGAGTGAGTTGTGTTACACAGCACCGTGGGCCCTGACGTGCTCCTTTCACTGCTTACCACATCCTGCCTTGGACCAACCTAAAAACTCCTCGGTTAGGGAGAAGATCCTGACTTCACCGCTTTTTGTAGACTCTCTCCACACGGTGCAGCAAAGGGCTGGACATACAGTAGGTGCTCAAGAAACAAACTAAGTGGATCTAACAAAAATGGAATTTACAGAAGCACTCTTCTCTATTAGGGGATGACAAGATCTGGGTGGATGTTTATCCTGGAGGCTCCGAAGGTGACTTTTGGTAGTATGATGCCACCTAGTGCTTCTTTTTATCACAACAACACAGGGGAGCAGAGTGGTGACTACTCTTCCACAATCCGCAAAATTAAATATCAAATACTTCACAGGGCTGGCAGCTGGCACGGTGGTTAAGGGCACTGGACCCCCACATGGCCAACCATGATTCGAGTGCTGGACCTGGTGGCTTGCTTTCACTCCTTCTCTGTCCCTTTCTGGTCAAATTAAAATAAATAAATAAAAAATAAAGTTAAATAAAATAATTCTTTGGGCTGGCAGGTGGTGTAGTGGTTAAAGGCACTGGATTCTCACATGGCCAACTGTTGTTTGAGTCCCAGACCTGGAGGCTTGTTTTCTCACTTTCTCTCTCTCTCTCTCTTTCTCTCTCTCTTGCTTTTGCTTGCTCTTGCTCTCTTGATCTGTCCCTCTCTGGTCAAATTAAAATAAATAAATAATGGGGCCAGTAGGTGGCGTGTTGGTTAAGGCACTGGACTCCCACATGGCCGACTACGGTTCAAGTCCTGGACCTAATGGCTTGCTTTCTGACTTTCTCCCTCTCACTCTCTCTGTCTCTCTCTGGTGAGCACACGTGCCCTACAGCAAATTAAAAAATAAATTAATTAAATGAATAATTCTTTAAAATAAATAAATAAATTAAGTTAAGTAAAATAGTAAAATAATTCTTCTTCTTTTTTTTTTTTTTTTTTTTGAGAAGTTTTTGATATAGGGTGCATGTGCTCACCAGAAAGACAGAGAGAGACAGAGAGAAAGTGAGAAATCACCCCCCAGGGGGGATGGTCACACTACAATCCCTTCTCCTCCATTCTCTTCCTGGGATCTTGGGCATGCATGCACACATGCCTGGCATGAGTTTAAGCCACCAGGTCCAGGACTTGAACCGTGGTAAGCTACATGGGAATCCAGCAACACAGCCATTACACCAACTGCTGGTCCTAAGAAAATAATTCTTAATAAAAGAGAAATCAAGTGCTTCACTTTATTAGCGTAAATTGACCTGCCTAATCATTCATCCATTCTTCCATCCATGCTGGTGGTCAACAGCATCTCTTTCCTATGAGTTGAGTCACTTGCCTTTCTGCCTCTTGGGCCCTCATTGCCAGTGTTTGGGTCTTTCTGTTCCCATACTGTAAACAATGTTCTCAGGCATCAGTGTCCAGATTCCCTGGTCTTCCATATGCCTTCTGTCAGCATGGCATATCCTAAAAGATGCCATCATATTGTGTTAGATGTTCCTTTCTGCCTTTCTCCCAGTGCCAGGTTGCAAATGCAAAGGGTAGTGACTCTGCCTTAGTCGCCTTGGTGGTTCCTGTGGTCACTCTGGTGCCTGGCAGGTAGTGCTTTACAAATGAGTTTCTGGATAAAACTGTTGTCACATTGGCCAGCCATCTGCTTGAGAGATGGTCCTTCGGGACAGTCCCAGGAAATGGGAAGACACAAGCCCCTTACTTGAGCCCAGTGCAGGAGATAGGAGGCAAGGACCCTCAAGGTCTTTCTCTGCTCTTATGTAGCTTCGAGAATGTTAGGGAACCTCCCTGGATCATGATGGACCCACAAGCTGACGGTCCCAACGCATAATCAGATTTCCTGTAAACATTCAAAGCTGCCTGAGCTGTGTTGCCTGCCCCAGCTCCACCTCACGTCTATTAACTCGGCTTGCCATTTGGTTCAGCCTGCTTCTCTAGTTCACCTGCCACCTCTCCAGCTACAGCTGCCTCCATGACTCAGTCATATGGTTTCTGTTGGTTCACCAGATATGCAGTGTCAAATCATGAATGAGATGTCATTGTACAGAGGTAATTAAAAAAATTATTTGTCTGTTTATTTGTTATGATTTTCAAGCTGCCAGGTCTGGGATTCAAACTGTGGTTAGCCATGTGGGAATCCAACAACTTAACCACCATGCCACCTGCTGGTCCCCCCCACTCCAGTCTTCCAGCTCCTCAGAATCTTGAGCACACCAAGCATATTTCAGGCTGACTGGTCTGGGGGTCTGAACTGGCAATGGCCATGTGGCTTCCAGCACTGCAGTCCAGCATGCTAATGACTGTGCCACCTAAGATACCAATTTTTCCTAAATTAGTTTATCATTCTAAAGCAGTGCCAATGAAAATTTCTTGTGAGAAATTGGACAAATATAGTCTAAAAATGATATGGGATGGTAAAAGTCCATGAATAGCCAAAGCAACTTGAAAACAAAAATGCCAGAGGGCTCATACACTCACTGCAGAGAGACAGAGAGAGAGAGAAAGAACACATCATGGGGAATGGCCACACCACAATCCCTTCTCCTCCATTTCTCTCTCCTTTTAGGATTTTGGGTACACACGCATACATGCCCAGTATGTTCTCAAGCTGCTGCATCCAACACTTGAACCATGAGGTGGACCATGTAGAATCCAGCCGCCCTCACCACATCAAGGACGGGCCCAGCCAAAGCAACTGGAAGAAGTAGGAATGGGAGACTTGCCCTTCACCCATAGCGGACTGACAATAATAACCACAGTAATGAAATCTTGCAGCTCGGAAACAAGCCAGAGAGCTCAGAGCTTATTCATATGCGTTTGGGAACTTTCTAAAACCAAGTGGGAAAGAATGGATCATTTAAATAGAATGTTGAAAAATTTGCTCACTCCATGAAGAAAGATATATTCAGATTTCTGCTCACAAAGGTGAACTCTGGATGGATTAGAGAATTGAATGTGAAAAAGTAAAACTATGAAGCTAATGAAAGAAAATGATGGAAAATACCTTTATGATCTTGAGGTTGAGGTATGACTTTTTAGTATGAAATCATTCTAAAAAAATACTGAAAAGTGATATTCGGGGGCTGGCAGGTGGCATGGTGGTTAAGGTGTTGGACTCCCACATGGTCGACCATGGTTTGAGTCTTGGACCTGGCAGTTTGCTTTCTCACCTTCTCTCTCTTTCTCTCTGGTCAAATTTTAAAAAATAAAAATAATGATAAATAAAATCAAATAAATAATTTTTTTTTTCTTGAGAGGTTTTTGCCATAGGGCGTATGCGCTGTCCAGACAGACAGAGAGACAGAGAGACAGAAAGCGAGAAATCAGCCCCAGGGGGGATGGCCACGCGGCAATCCCTTCTCCTCCATTCTCCTCTTGGGATCTTGGGTACACATGCACACGCGCCCGGCGTGAGTTTCAAGCCACCGGGTCCGGGACGCGAACTGCAGTCAACTACATGGGAATCCAGCGACATAGCCATTACACTAACTACTGGTCCCAATAAATAATTCTTTAAAACGGTGATTTTAAAAAATGTCGTTTAAAAAAGACAAAAAAAAAAAAAAAAGACAAAGGGCTACAGTATTAAGGATTACTGTTCCATAAAGTCCAAGTTTCCAGTTTCTGAGAGGAAATTAATGTTCATTCTTTACAATGATGTTTTGCAAATCAAAAAGGAAAAGGTCAATAAAAAATAGTCAAAGACTATGCATAGGCAATTGACAGAAGATAACTCCAGGGGGTCTATGAAAGTCTAAAGAAATACTCACTTTCACTAGTAGCTAGGGGAGTAAAAATGAAAATGAAAACAAAAACATGCTGATCCTACTTCCATCATATTGACAGAAATTGGAAGATTAGCTAATTAGATGAGTCAGTGTTTGCAAAGCACTTAGAAGAGTACCTAGCACTTAGTAAACATTACGTGACTGTTTATGAATAAGTAAACCAGCACATGTCAGCAAGGACTGAAGTCTGACACAGAACTCTGTCCAACACACTGGAATGTTGTGTAGGCCAATAATACTGGTCCATGACCTAGTATAGCTTGGTGAAGTCAAGCTTCAGGCATCTTTGTGGCATTGGGAAACAGTGACCACCTCTGGGCAGATGGATTTGTTTCTTCTTTACTTAAAAAAATATATTTTGTTGGGGCCAGCAGGGGGCATAGTGATTAAGAGTGCTGGACTCCCATATAGCTGACTGCAGTTCGAGTCCTGGACCTGGAGGCTTGATTTCTCACTTTCCCTCTTGCTCTCTCCCTCTTGCTCTGTCCCTTGGTGGTCAAATTAAAATACATACATTTAAATAAAATATTAAAACATCTATTTTGTTATAGGGCAGGGGTGCTCATGGGAGGAGAGAGAGGTAAAGTGAGAAAGCACCCCTGGCGGGGGAATGACCACACCACAATCCCTTCTCCACTCTTCTCTCAGCATTTTGGGCACACTCATACATGCACCCAGCATATATTTCAAGCCACCAGATCCAGGACTCGAACTGCATAGTTAGCTGTGTGGGATCTGGTTGTGTTTACCACCATGCCACCAGCTGGCCCAGGAAATAAGTTTGATAAAGAGCCTTCTAGGTTCATGCGTTGGGTAGGGAACAGAGCTTTTTTTTTTGGGAAAAACCCATGCATCTTGCTCTAGTAGGGCACACAGCAGGGGAAAAGAGCATAGAGACTGTTTTCTGCCCTCACTAGCTCCTTAGCCAGATGGGTTTGCGCAGGACACAGGTGCAAAAACCCAATGCCCCACACATCTGTGACTTTAACCATTTCATTCCTGGCCAAATGTTTCAGAGCAATGTGCTCATAGAGACTACAGACAAGGATGGTCACAGCTGTGATGTTTGTGGTGGTGGGGAGACAAAGACCACCATGTTATGTGACACTGGGAGATGGAAGTACAATGTGGCCCCTGTCCCATATGAAGTCTGAGCAGCAATCAGAAGCAAAGAACTGGGATTGTCCCAGGACTACAGCAAAGACGAATTCTTACATAGAACATTGAGTGGGGGGAAAAAAAGTAGAAAATGAGATAATCTCTGAAGTCCAATACCATTATTAAAATTTTAAAAAAATACACTAATAAAAATGCTACACATTAAAAAAAAAATACATGTCCACACACAGTAGCACGAATGCCTGGGAGGCTGAGGCTGAGGGCTGGGAATAGAGATGGCAGTAAATGGAGAAGAAAACAAAACCCAAACTAAAACAGAGGACACCCTTGCACATTTCCCAAACCGAGGAGTTTAATGACCAGATCCGGATGTACCTGAAGTCCAAAGAGGGTGGAGGCAGAGGGGAGGGAAGGAAAGAGGAGTCTCAGATGGAAGGGAAAGTTCGGGGTGTGGGTCCGCACGTTTTCCCAGGCTTCCTCACACTCTGTACCTATTCTTTGTAGCAGTAGTGACTAGGCCCTTTGTGGGCTGAGTGTGTTTTCTCTCCCTTAGCTTCTCCTCCGCGTCTTACACACACAGCGCACATTTCTTTCAAGCTTTGGTCCCCGCTCGGCATTACTGGCTGCCCCGAGTCCTCACCTCCCTTTTCCGGGGCTGCCTCTTCCCACTGCCCTCAGTTTTCTATTCGGAGTCTCTAATTTCTGCGCAGACCTTGGGGTTACACCCCTCTCCTCAAAGGCCCCGCCCCTCTTTTTCTTGGTCCCGCCCGTTCAGGATTTATTTGCATATTCTCTGGGAAACACGCCCAGCGTCGGCTTGAGAGGCTCCTCCCCTTTCGAACGTCCGCTAGCGCCCCTAGAGAGCGTGGCGGTTGCCAGGCGACGGGAGGACGCGCCGAGCGCCGGGTGTCGGCCCAGGGTGGGCGATAGGGAAAAACTAACGCAGCTTTAGACGCTGCGGGGAGAGCACCATCCCTTTCCCAGACTCCGGCCCAGTTTCTGAGATCTCCGCAGCAGTCTCTGAGGCCGCCCCCAGAAAGCGTCAGGATGGCGGAGGTCAGGAGTCAGCACCCCTCTCTGTCGCCTCTTGCTCCACCCCTGCCCATTGTTCTCCTACTGTCGACTGTCACACGCAGTGGATTGCAATGTTTCCCCATCAACATCTCAATTCCTCCTCCCCTGGCTTTTCTCCGTGGGACCTATCCCTGTTACCTCTGTTCCTCCTTCAATTGGGTGGACACAGCCTGCCCCCCAGTATTAAATTGGCTCTGTGCTAAATGAGGTAGGAAATTAATGAGTTCCCAGATCCACACTTGACATGCATCCCCTCCTAGATTTTGAGCCATGAGGTGATACCGTGAGAGAAGTTCGCACAGGAAGATTGGACTGCCTCATCTGCTTCATAGAAACCCATTGCCACTCATATGCACTGACTTGTCCACCTGTCACACCCTGATTTCCTATCATCAGATCACCTGCTGTCACATATCTTTATTGAGGCCCTTGAGCCCATCACCACCGCCCTGCCTTAACATCTGGTAGCTTCCATTCACTCCCCAAAATTATAGTACTCCACATCTGCAGCCTCTGCGATGAGGAGTCATTTCTGCAACTTTTCAGTGGCTCCCTGCCTGTCCATTAGCCCCCTCAGCAACCTCAGGGTCCCTGCTATCATTTGGCATGCACAGTCCCCCAATCCAACACAACCCTACGTAAATCATCTCTGCTCTCTCAGAGCCCTCTACATTCCACCCATCACCTGATCAGTCCCAGCCAGGATCAGCTACATGATTTATTTGCCAGACCTGATGCAAAACAAAGCACAAAGCCTCTTGTTAAAATATTATTAAGAATCTTGAGAAGAGATAGCAAATCATAAACCAAGGGCAGAGCCCTTCTGAGCAGTAGACCCTACACAGCTGAACAGACCTCACACCCCTGGAGCCAGCCCTGGTCCCAGCAGCTCTGAGCACAGTCATGTCCTCACCTCTATTTCAGTTGCTTCTCATCTCTCCTACACCTCTCATGCCCTCATCACTCTAACTCCTCCATCTTTAGTCTCGTTAGAACCTCCACCTTCCAATTGCTTCTTGGCCTTTCATCTGGTGTCTGTTCTTATCAGTTTAATAAACTCCATCTTCCTGTGGTCCCAAACTCCACCCTTTCCTTATCATACAATCCTTTTTATATCTTCTGTCTTCCTAACTGTTGGGCTCCATCGCTCTCCTCTTTGACGTCTATGCTGCTATGGCTACATCCCTTCTCCCCCTTACCTATATTCATGCATATTTCTTTTCTTCCCATTTCCCCTCTTGTTCCTTCTATTCTCTAGTATTTTCCCCATTATTTGCTTGTGTTTCCTCTTTTTCTCCCCCACTAGCCACCTTGCTTTATTTCATTCTTGATTTCCAATATATAAGCCCCAGATACAATGGACTCTGTCCCATTCTCTCCTTCCTTTCACTATCCTTGTTCATTTCCTCCTTTCTTCTGCTTTTCTCCTCACTTGGCTGCAGACAGCTTTTCCTCGCCTTTGATTTCACAATTTTTTATTTCCACTCTGGCCTCGTGTTATACTACAGCCCTCCTTTTTTTTTTTTCTTCCCTTTTCCCTACTAACTGGTATTTTCAGCTCCTAGAATGTGCCTAGCACATAGCAAATACACAGTGGCTAGGTGGTGAGTGAAAGCACATTGTTATTCCTCTCAGATCAGTTTATGTTGATATCGTGCTTCTGAGCTGGATGCCATGATATGCTATTGCATTGTAGATATTTACTGTTCATTGGTTGCAATGAAGAAATTATTTTTACTTTGCTTCTTAATTTATTTTTATTATTTATTAAAAGTTTATTTATGATAGAGAGGGCATACACATGAGAGAGACAGAGGGACCCATGGCAGAGTCTCATGACGCCACAGACCTCTTCCCCCAGCTCCAGCTCATTAGGATCTTGGGCACACATGCACACGCAGCACATTTCAGGTTGACTAGGCTGGGAATCTGAACTATGGTCAGCCATGTGGCTTCCAGCACCACAGCTTGGTACACTATCGACTGTCCCATGGCTTGAGCCAGCTTTGCTCTTAATAATTGTATCATTTCGGGGCCGGCAGGTGGCATGGTGGTTAAGGGCACTGGACTCCCACATGGCCGACCACGGTTTGGGTCCCAGACCTGGTGGCTTGCTCTCTCTCTCTGTCCCTTTCTGGCCAAATAAATAAATAAGTACATAAATAAACAAGTAAAATAATTCTTTAAAAAAATAGTCATATCATTTTGACTACCATATGAACAATTGCTTTTGTTCATAAAAGTTTCTTTAAACTTTTTCTTTCTTTGATATATATTTTTTTCCATTGCTGAGGTAGGTGCCAAGAGGACAGGAAAAACCTGGTCTGCTAACAAATCATTAGGCTAGAGATCGTGTTGACATTAATACCATTTCCTAGGATGGAACCGAGAACATTGTCATTATACATTTTTGTGTGTGCTCATATTTTAGCCTCTTCAAGGGGGAAGCACAGAGCGGCAGAAGCAGCACTGTGGTTCCTTTTTTTTTGAGAGGTTTTTGCTATAGGGCGCGTGTGCTTGCCAGACAGACAGAGAGAGACAGAGAGACAGAAAGCGAGAAATCACCTCCCAGGGGGGATGGCCACGCCGCAATCCCTTCTCCTCCATTCTCCTCTCGGGATCTTGGGCACGCACACACATGCACCCGGCATGAGTTTAAGCCACCGGGTCCGGGACTTGAACAGCGGTTGACTACGTGGGAGTCCAGCGACATAGCCATTACGCTAACTGTCAGTCCCTGTGCACTGTGGTTCCTTAATATGATTTCTTCTCCCTTAGTGGAAAGGCTACATTGTGGTCTTTACAATTTTAGTCAGAGAGCAAAACCTCTGTTAAGTTTAAAATCAGTACTAAAGTTATTACACAAAATAGTATAGATACACTTGTGACTCTACATCTATTTTAGTCCTCAAAGACTGTGTTTTGCTTGCGTGCCACCTTTGCAGATTTAATTAATAGTACAAGTGGTTTTTTATATAATAATTATTTTATTTAACTTTATTTATTTATTTACTTTAATTTGACTAGAGAGGGACAGTGAGAAAGAGAGAGAAGGAAAGTGAGAACGCAAGTCGCCAAGTCCAGGACTCGAACTACAGTCAACCATGTGGGAGTCCAGCACCCTCAACCACCACACCATCTGCTGGCCCCAATACAAGTGTTTTTGAATACCACAGATATGTAGACTTTCTCCATATTGGGCAAAATAGGCTTGTCAAAAACAGAAAGTAAACCAAACTATTTACTTCAAGTTGTCAGGGTGAGTTGGACTTTTACTTAATTTTTCGGATTAGAGATTGTGTCAGTAGGTTAGATTTACAAGAGCGTTGTTGCCAAAGGCCTTTTTAGAGTAGACTATCAAAGCATATGTTACAAACATACATAAGGCCTTGTAAACCTTATCATTCCTTGCTGAAAGCCCTGAGTGACTTCCTGTGGTTACAGAATAATACAATCTATTCCTTACAATGCCATTTAGTGCCTTTCACTTCAGTTCCTAACTTCCTACCTAGTCTTTTCTTTTCTTCTCCTTGTCGCATCTCTTATATTTTAGCCAATTTGGATCCTGCTTGGCCCTGAGCTTTTGCTTAAGCTTTGTAATATGCCAGGAATGTCATTTTGCCCCCTCCATATCCACCTGTGAAAATTAGACTTTTCCCTCTGGGCCCGCTCTATTGCCACTTCTTTTATGAAATTTGCTTTATTCTTGCTTCTGGGAATAATTTTCTCTTCCTATGGATTCTTATAGAACTTGGAATCTATTTTATGGAAGGGACCACATTCTCTACTTCCATTATCTAGCTGCATACCCTACCAGTTATTAAAGCCCTGTGGGTAGACCGTTTATCCTTTACCTTGATATGTCCTGCAGGCTCCATCCCTGAACATACACATAGCAGGTGTGCAATAAATGTTTTCTGAATGGATGAATACATCTATTAAGTATACACTGTGCTGTATCTAACCAGAAGTTGTATAATCCTTCCTTTTCTCTTCCTAGCTTCTGGGAGTGACCGACAGTCCTTAACTTTCCTTGGATTGCAGATGCCTCAGCCCAACCTCTGCCTCCACCTTCCAGTTCTGTGTGTGTGTGTGTGTGTGTGTGTGTGTCTATCTGTGCCCAGGTATTTCCTTTCTGTAAAGATGCCAGTCATAGTGGATTAGGATCCACCCTTCTCTGGTATAACCTCATCAAAATGAATTAGTATGCAATGACTACTTTCAAATAAGGTCATATTCACAGGTGCTGGAGTTCGGACTTCAACATACCTTTATTTATTTATTTTTTAATAATTTTTGCCAGAGCACGTGTGTGTTTGCTGGAGAGAGACAGAGAGAGGGAGAGACAAAGAAAGTGAGAAAGCACCCTATGGGGCACAGTCATGCTGCAATCCCTTCTCCCCTTTTTCTCCCTTCCTTCAGGATTCTGGGCATGTATACATATGTGCCCAGGGTGTTTCTCAAGTCACTGGGTCTGGGACTTGAACAGTGCAGTTGGCAGGATCCAGCTACCTTAACCTTTGGGCCACCTGCTGACCCCAGAAATATTATCTTAATGTATATATATATACTGCCCACATATCCTAATGCATATATAATATGTGTATATCATATTAATATGTGCATACATACATACATATATATGTGTGTGTGTTTATGTGTGTGTGTATGTGTATATATATATGCATACATCAGTGGATGAACAAAGACTCTTCCCACCATGTAGTCAATTTTTCTGCTTGTCAGTGGCTTTTTTTTTTTTCCCTTTTTTTCATGGAAAATACTGATAATTCCTTGATAGCAATAGTGCAAATGTTACAATACCCATTCCTCATATTTTTGCTATTTTATACAGGAAAAAAACGAAAAACTAGTATTGGAAGAAACGGCATTTGAAGAAATTGAAAGAGATTTTCAGCAGGTTCTTAGTGAACTTTCAGGAGACAAAAGTCTGGAAAAGTTTAGGATTGAATATGAGAAGCTTCATACTGTCATGAAGAAGTCTTACGACAACGAAAAACGTCTGATGGCAAAATGCAGAGAGTTAAATGCGGAGATCGTGGTCAATTCCGCGAAGGTCGCCACTGCCCTGAAGCTTTCTCAGGATGATCAGACCACCATCGCCTCCCTGAAGAAGGTCAGTGATCTTCTAGAAATGGGACAAGCCTGAATTTAAAACATCAGCCTTTCATTACACTGGCAGCTCTAGGCTGGTAATAAACGAGTTATTATGTAAAAATGTGTATGATTTATATATTCATTAAGCCTAAGGAAGAGTGTTCACTTTCAAAGAAAATAATTAGCCTGGGTGAATTTCACCATGCAGAAGATAAAGAAGAACTTTACAGACTTGATTTCTGGGAAATAAGGGGTTAGCAAAAAGGCTCAGAGATAAGTAAACAAAGTATTAGAATCTCAATATGTCCATTTGATGCAAAATGAGTAACTCGTGATGATGGCTTGTTAACGATATTTTCATATTTCTGCTTTGCCGTTTTAGGAGAGATGACCTTGAGAATTCCAAGATAGTCATTTTCATGACCTTTGTTCCTAGCACCCCTTTGCTTCCCCCTTCATACTCTCAGTTCCCCATAATAGAACAAGGATTCAGTCTAGGGGGAGACTGACAGAGAGACAGAGAGAAGGAACGTTAGAACTCTCCCCCTTGGGTGGGTGGCCATGCCGGGATCTCTTCTCCATTCTCCTCTTCGGATTCTGGGCATGCATACACAGTGTGATCCTCATGCCTCCATGTCCGGGACGCAAACCGTGGAAGGCTATGTGGGAGTCCAGCGCCTTAACCACTAGGCTACCTGCTGGCCCATGTATTTTGTTTTCTTTTAAATGTTCTTTGTTCATCTCAGGGTAATAAAAGGCACAGATTTATCCATTTATAAATAAAACCCTGGTTTGAAAAATAATTTATAAA
This sequence comes from Tupaia belangeri chinensis, assembly GCF_000334495.1. Lineage (NCBI taxonomy): Eukaryota > Metazoa > Chordata > Mammalia > Scandentia > Tupaiidae > Tupaia > Tupaia belangeri. Next base: position 4,116,990 of record NW_006204113.1, read on the forward strand.
CTTTTTAGATAATTCCCTCGATATTGTGCAATTAGGGGTCACCTAATCAAATTAACTTCCAAGACTAGTGCAAAATGTGGCTTATCTATTTTCTTAAAAACAACCCTGTTTTTAGTGTCATTTCCTCTCTAGTTCATTTTCTTCTTCTTGCTAAAATCAATAGAAGAAAGATTTAATTTATTTTATGATGGAAAAACACTTTTCATGGTAAATTTAAAAACTGGAAATGAAAGTCATGAATTGATTCAGATCTAATTGGTGAAGTTGACTTGGGTAAAACTTTATGCAATCCTATTTCATTTAACTATCTTTCATATATTTTTCTAAAAATAGCACATATCGTTGCTATATAAGAACATAGCCTACAAACTGACATTTTATTAATGATGTGCTATGGTTGCCTGAGAGTAATCGCTTTGTCTAATGTAACAGTGACCATGAATTTATCAAATGCTCCCTTCCACTCATTTTATTCCCTGTCAACATAAAAGTGGAATATTTCTACCTAAAGCTTATAGGTTCTTATCTGTTAAGGATTCATATTCCACTTGACAAAATTCTGCAAGAAAGTTAAGTGGCAGGATAAAACTCAAGGCTGTTGTAGCACTTACTGTGCTTTACGTCTTTTCTAGAACTCTCTTTTAAGTATTTATGCTAATATTGCATGTAGCACTTTGAAACAGTTAGGAAGCCAAAGCCCCATGAGTTGTTTTTCATTGTCTGTTTTAGTTTTTTTTTTTTTTTTTTTCCTTATCATTCCCATAAGCATTTGATGAGAAGTCTTGGGCTTGGGTTTCTGAACTGAGTCCCCCAAGTGGTTGTACGCAATTGGGTTAACTGTGAAGCCCAACATCACTGTGAGTGTTGTGTGTGCCAAGCTCACACTGCCATCACAAGCTCACTTGAGACCCGAGGACAAAATATGTCCTCTATTTGCAAATCTGTCAAGAGATTCAATTTAGTCTATTAATTTAGGGTGTAGATCTATGATCCTTCCTCCTGTGATACAACTTGTAATTATTATTTTTGAAATATCTGGACTTGGAAGGCACAGAAACTTCTACCTTTCATTCTGTAAACCTATCATAAGTTCTTTATTAGAAATAATCTAACTTAGAGCAGCCTTTGTAGTATGTGAACCCTGTAGCCACACTTAACCCCCCTACAAGGAAAAAATACCTTTTCCCAGACCCTTTCTTTAAATGTGCTGTTCACTATTAACTGGCTCATGTTGGACAATCCAATAAGTCAATATAAACATACGTATATTATATGTATAACGTCTAGTATATGCTATTCCTTCTCCATAAGTTGCTACTGCATGGTAGTCATGGTGTTATTTTATTTGCCAGTTTGTCTTGCATCTGGAATTTAGTTTGGTTTTTCTCACCGATGTTCCATGACCCATGTAGGAAATCGAGAAGGCCTGGAAGATGGTGGACACAGCCTATGATAAGGAGCAGAAGGCAAAGGAGACGATTCTTGCCCTGAAAGAGGAAATAGTAAATCTGACCAAACTAGTCGAGCAAGGATCTGGACTGACCATGGACCAGGATAGCAAGTAGGTGGAAGGATGCTGAGTTTGCTGCTGCGGAGGCCTCCTTCTTCAGCAGTCAACTGGGGCTTTTCTTTGTCTTCTTGATCATTCTCTGTGATACAAGATTCTCTCTCTTTTTTTCTTTTTCTTTTCAAAGTTTATGTACTTATTTCTTCCATGAGTGAGAGAGAGAGAGAGAGAGAGAGAGAGATGGGCACTTCCAACAGGATCTTGCCAGCATGATCCACCGTCAGCTTCGGCCAGTATCAGATCATGGGTGTGCATGTATCTGATGTACTCAGGGAGGTCTCTGGACCCAAACCTGGAACCTTTCCAAGTGGGGCAGCCTCACAGAGCATCATGTTTTACCTCCATGCCACTGTCTAGCCCTCAAGACTCTCTTTTGTTGGATTCCCACAGGTTCTTTTCTGTCTATGCTATTTTTTCTTTTTAATACTGTTTTTCCTATGTCCAAGGACTTCTAAGTTATGGTTATATTAAATGTCTGTCTCTATAAGAATCAGTGTTAGAGTTTTAAAGTAAGTACAGATTTTAGGTTTATTTCTGTCCAACTTGTGTAGAATGATACTATGCCTTTCTGCTTCGAGTTCCAGCTCCTCCCTGACTGATCTCACCAGTACCCTCTTCACCCCCAGCCCCGGGTTCTAGGCCAGAAAACAGACTTGCTCTTCCCTGGCCACTCCTTGCTCCTCGAAGCTTTGTCTTGGTTCACTGGGCTCAGCCTCACTGACCCTCTCTCTCCTCCTGCAGCACTGTGCATTGTCTTGGTTCGTGCCCCTCCCTAGTCCCTGCAGGATTTGGTAGTCACCCCTAACTGGTCTCTGCTTGCGGGACAACCACTTCCTCTTTATTCCATTATAGCTTCCAGATTTACACTTTGGAAACACATAAACACCTGTTCTCACTTTCAATAGCTACTCATACCCAAAGGATAAGGCCCACACTTTCGAGTGTATCACTTGGAAACCCTCATAAATCTGCAGTCAGCCTCTCTGGCCTCATGTCCAGCCCCCACATGTTGCTCATGCTCCCGTGGCTTTGCACAGGCTGCTTTCTATGCTCAGGATAACTTTTCTTCCAATCTCCCCATGTTAAAACTCCTATTGGTCCTCGAAGGCCCATCTCAACACCATCTTTTTCCCTTTTTTTTTTTTTTTGAGAGATTTTTTGCTATAGGGCGTGTGTGTTTACTAAAGAGATAGGCAGAGATGGAGAGAGACAGAGAGAGAAAAAGTGAGAAATCATGCTGCAGGGGGGATGGCCATGCTTCATGGCTGGGTCCAGGACTCGAACCACAGACAGCCATGTGGGAGTCCAGCGCCTTAACCACTACATCATCTGCTGGCCTCTCAACACCGTCTTAAACTTCATCACTGTTCATGTCTCTGTTCCAACCTCCTCACCATCTCTTGACACCAATGACTAGGCAGAAAGAGTCGATGCGTTCTCTGTTTCTATTGGCTCCAACATCTCCCTCCAGTATGGCACTGTCGTGTCGTATTGAAAATATTTGTTGGTATATTTCTTTACCTATTAGGCTGCAAACTCTCTGAAGGAAGATACCTTTATGTCCCCACCAGGGTTCTAGCCTATGCAGAGGGTGCAAAATACTGCATCGCCTAATGAATTAAGAATGAGCATATGCTTCCTTGTGCTTTCTTTTTTTCCCTTTTTTTTTTTTTTGGAGAGATTTTCGCTATAGGGCGCGTGCGCTCGCCAGAGCGAGAGAGACATAGAGACAGAAAGCGAGAAATCACCCCCCAGGGGGGATGGTCACGCCGCAATCCCTTCTCCTCCATTCTCCTCTCGGGATCTGGGGCATGCATGCACAAGCGCCTGGCGTGAGTTTTAAGCCCCCGGGTTGGGACGCGAACCGCGGTCGACTATGTGGGAGTCCAGCGACATAGCCATTACGCTAACTGCTGGTTCCCTCCTTGTGCTTTCTTAACTAAATCTAATGTTGCTCTCTTGGTTTCTTCTGCTTTCTTGAAGTATTGATTCAATGTTGATAGTTTTAAATTCTGATGTTGGGGGAGGGGATGGGAAAAACAAACAAGATGTGATGCCTCTTATCTTATCAAAGAAGCCAAGCGTGTTCAGAGCAATGTGAGGGAATGATTGTGATCGGAGTTTTTAATAACTCGAAGAGGGGAAGAGACTTGAAGAAACTACTCAACGCAGAATTTTAGCTTTAACAATGTGCTCAGTTGTAGTCGTCTCTTCATAGCCATCTTAGACTTTGAGGTTTTGATCCTGGAAAGAAGAGTTTGAGTGCGGGTTTGAACATTTATGTAACATCAAAGATGTCAGTAAATATGTTTTGTCAATTACTGGGCTTTGAGCAGTCATTCGATGACTGTCAGTTTCGCATGTCTGCAGCGCGAGTTCCTCTGCTTTCTCACTCTGAGAGCTGCCTCGCTCTAGACTCCTTCTGTGGTAGAAGTCGCATCGACAGGGAGCTTCCAACCCCAAAGTGCAAATTCTACAGGAAGTCAGCCAAATCATATGGAATGGCTTTTGAAATGCAGAGGTAATTGATTTATCATTCAAATCAATGAATATTATCGCAGTCCCTCCAAAATTTGGTGTCACGAATGATTTTCCAAATTTTGTTCCTGGGAACATTTTATCTAAGCTGCATCCCTTTGGGAGAAACTAATCTTTGGGTGGACGGATGGATAGCTGACATTGCATATTATTTGCTTATGTTTATGTTTCATTTTAGACTTTATAGCTGTGATCATAGTCTTCCAATGGATATGTTAAACAAATAATTTCCTAAATTGGCATCTCTCTAGGGTTAATTACAAGAGTTGGCAATAGCAATATAGTCTTGTAACAAATTCAAATAATACAGAGGTGTGGAAAATATCATTTTCCTGTCTTAAATTGCTTTCCCATCTTAAATTTCTCAGAAGTAATAAGCTACGTGATTGGTATCTGTTTTTCTGGGTTTCTGTTAAAATATCTATAAAACACATACACACACACACGCACACTCATACATGAATAGATGTTGTATTTCCTTTAAAAATAGATTGTATTATGCATATGATAATCTGACTTGTTCTTTCTCAGTTAACACCTCATGATCAGCTCTTCTGTCAGGGCACGAAGAGTTTCTTTTTTAAGTTTGCTATAGGGCATGAACACTTGCAGGAGAATGACAGAGAGGGAGAAAGAGAGAGAGAAAGTGAGAAAATAAGAAAGCATCCCTCCCATGGGGAATGGTCATACTGCAATCCCTTCTCCTCCATTTCTTCATCCTTTTGAGATTTTTGAGCACTCACATACACACACACCCAGTGTGTTTTTCAAGCCACCAGGTCAGGGACTCAAACCATGGGATTTAGCCACCTTAAACTTCTGTGCCACCTGCTGGCCCTAGGACATAAAAATCTTTAACACCTAAACAGTGTAAATCATTGATTGAAGTCTTTCCAATGAAAATAAGCTTGGAGGATGATATAAAGGACCCTGAGCAGGGAACCGGCAGTTAGCGTAATGGCTATGTCGCTGGACTCCCACGTAGTCAACCGCGGTTCGTGTCCCGGACCCGGTGGCTTGAAACTCACGCCGGGCGCGTGTGTGTGCGTGTCCAAGATCCCGAGAGGAGAATGGAGGAGAAGGGATTGCGGCGTGACCATCCCCCCGGGGGGTGATTTCTCGCTTTCTGTCTCTATGTCTCTCTCTGTCTGTCTGGCGAGCGCACGTGCCCTACAGTGAAAATCTCTCAAAAAAAAAAAAAAAAAAAAAAAAAAAAAAAGAAAGGACCCTGAGCGGATGGTCATTTAGCCTGATTCCTGTGCTCTTCTGTTTTAGTATCCGAGATTTACTGAAGTTCAAAGAAGAAGTGACAAAGGAGAGAGACCAGCTCTTGTCAGAAGTGGTGAAGTTACGAGAGTCCTTAGCTCAGACCACTGAGCAGCAGCAGGAAACAGAGCGCTCCAAGGAAGAGGCAGAGCAGGCCATCAGTCAGGTCCGCCCCACCCAGAGCACAGAGAGGGATGCTGTCTTCCAGAGGATGGCATCCATCTCTCTTCCCATTTATTCCCTTTTCAGTTCAGCCCCCTGTGGCCCAGTGAAACTTTCTTGGTCTTGCTATTTCTCTGGATTATTCTTACATGATCAGCTTTCAATGAGTCATTCTTTTTTCTGAGAGAGATTTTTGCTATATGGTGTGTGTGCTCCCTGGGCAGAGAGAGACAGAGAGACAGAAAGTGAGAAATCACCTCCCAGGGGGGGATGGCCATGCCACAATCCCTTCTCCATTCTCCTCTCTGGATTTTGAGCATGCGTGCACATGCACCCCGCGTGACTTTTAAGCCACTGGGTCTGAGACTTAAACCTTGGTCTACATGGGAGTCCAGCGACATAGCTATTACAAAATTTGCTGGTCCTGATGAGTCATTCTTTCTCCACACTCTCTGCAAAGTTACTAAGGAAGTGACCCCCAGAATGTAAGTCACTACATTCTGGCTCAAGAAAGCCAGGGGACCCAGCATCTGGGATGCTGGATACAGTATTTCCTTTGGCCCTTCTCCTAATTAAGAAAGTTATCTAGCTGGAAGTTTAAGAATGCTTTCATAGAAAGCCAGAAGTCAGATAGGTGGTACTCAATGTACCAACTCCTAGAGAAAAATGACACGTCTTTGAGAGGAGATAAGCAAAAGGCTTGTCATAGAATTTGGGTATTGGAATAAAACTATTGTGCCTTGTTTAGCAACACGCAGGATCAGGTAAGACACGATTTTATATTTAGGGTAGCTGGCCTCATTTGTTTCGACCTTTTTGATGGAGAATTGAATATAGTCTTCATGGTAACGTCCGTAGAATTCTGCTTCCATATTTAGTTGATTTTATATTATCTTTGTGGATTTGTTGACCGCCATCAGGGGAGGTTTGGTGTCAGGGCCCTGAAAAGTAATATAGAACATTTCTGAAAAATGTGAACTTCAGGGCTTTAGACTCTTTTTTTTTTTTTTTTAAATAGGGGTAAGGCTACTGCAGAGTGACAACCCTGAACATGACAGATCTGAGGTGGGGGCACTGGGCTGGTTGAGACCTGCCACATCCAGGGGTCATCTCTTTCTTCCCTGTCCCTTTTGTGCGCTGTAGTTCCAACAAGAAATCCAGCTACGACAGAATGAAGCTTCGCGGGAGTCTAGGAAGAAGGAAAAATTGGAGAAAGAACTCAGGCAGATTCAGGTGGACATGGATAGCAGGCAGACAGAAATTCGGGCCCTGCAGCAGTACATGCAAAAGAGCAAGGAGGAGCTTCAGAAGCTGGAGCAACAACTGAAGGAGCAGAAGGTGAGTAGGTGTGGGCTACCTCTTGACCTGGACCTGGCAAAACAAACAAACAAAAAAACCAAGATGGTGCCTTTGTTCACCTCATTTGCTTATTTTGGATTTTCTTAGCCATAAACTCCCTTCACTGAACATAATGTTTAGCACTGCAATTTGATTGTTGAACGGCTCTTACAAGGCAGTTATGCCTTCGTTTTTTTTCCAGTTCCAACAGGCTAAGTAATTTCTTTCTTTTACATTTATTGTTATTCCTTAAAATTTGCCAGAGGGCACATGTCCGTGTTAGAGGGAGAGTGGGGTAGATTGGGAGGAGGAGAAAGTACTCCCCGGGGGGGCATGGCCATGCTACAATCTTTTCTCCTCCATTTAGCCATCCTATTGGGATTTGGTGCACACATATCCTGTGTGTTTTTCAAGCTGCAGGAGCCAGAATTCAAATCACAGTTCACCATGTGAGATACAGCTCCCTTAACCATTAGACTATGGGGACAGCCTAATTACATTTTTTTAAAGAATTATTTATTTTTAAATTCCATTTATTATTATTATTTTTTAATTTGACCAGAGAAAAAGGGAAAGCGGGAAAAGCAAGCCGCCAGGTCCAGGACTCAAACCACGGTCAGCCATGTGGGAATCCAGCACCGTTAACCACCTTGCCACCTGCTGGCCCCCAGCCTAATTAATTTTTTCTAACCTTTATTGATGTATATAATACACACAGAGAAAAGTATGTATGTCACACGTATTATTTTTTTCTAACCTTTATTGATGTATTATACACACAGAGAAAAGTATGTATGTCACACGCATGCAGTTTGATACATTTTCATCACTTGAACTTTTTGTGGTCAACGGTACCCAGCCCAAGAAACAACCCATAGCCAGCACACCCAAACTCCCTCATTCCTCCTCCCAGTCATTCTCCCCTCAAAAGGAGACCTCTATCCTGAATTCTAAGCAGAGATTAGTTTTATCTGCTTTCATATTTCACGGAAATGATCTATTATAGTATGTTCTCTTTGGTGTCTAACTTCTGTTATGCTCTGAAATTCATTTATATTTCTGCCTTGTAATTGTATATAGACCTGTGATGTCCAAAATGGTCGCCACTAGCCGTAAGTGACTAAATTAAAAACTGTATTAAAATGAGATAAAATGAAAAATTCAACTCCTGGGTTGCACTCACCTCCTTTCACGTGCACCAGGGCCACGTATGGCTGATAGATACTGTACTCGTAGATACAGAACAGTTACGTGATTGCAGGAAGTTCTGTTGGACTGAGCTCAGTAGACCATTCACTCTCAGTGCTATACGGAATTCCTTGTGAGTATAACATGATTTATCTTTTTTTAAAAAAAGTTATTTATTGTAATTTTTAAATTTGCTATAGGGCACATGGGAGAGAGAGAGAGAGAGAGAGAGAGAGAAAGAGAGAGAGAGAAAGTGAGAAAACAAACTGCCAGGTCTGGGACTCGAACCATGGTTGGCCACCTTAACCAACATGCCATCTGCTGGCCACAATGTGATTTATTATTAACAGGTTTATTTTTAAGTCTCATGTTTAGGAAACCACACTCAGTTTTATGCATTTTTAATATAATTTTTTTAGAGGTTTTTGTTATAGGGAATGTGTGCTTGCCAGAAAGACAGAAAGACAGAAAGAGAGAGATAGAAAACGAGAAATCACCCCCCCCACCCAGGGGGGGCTGGCCATGCTGCAACCCTTTCTCCTCCATTCTCCTCTTGGGATCTTGGGCATGTACGCACACACGCCCAGCGTGAGTTTAAGCCACTGGGTCCGGAACTCGAACTGTGGTTGACTACATGGGAGTCCGGCAATGTAAGCCATTACACTAATTGCTGGTTCCAATATAGTATTTTTAAAACATCCCCCATTATAATTCTTTAGGCTACATAAATAGTCATTCTAGTTTGTCTTGTTTCATTTTTTAAAAAGGTAGGTGATTTATTTATTGAGAGTGAGGGAGAGAAAGAGAAAAGCACTGCAGCAGGTGCCACAATCCTCTCCCCAGCCTTCTCAGTCAGCCGGGATCAGGGGCCTGCATGGAACTGAACCCTGATCTTCCCTCTGGCTTTCAACCTTACAATACATTCTGCTACCACTGCAACACTGTGGCTGAGCCTTTTCTCTTTTCTTAAAGAGGCAATTAATAGAACTGAAAATCTATTTTAAAAATATTTTTTCTTAAGTTTGTTTCCAAGTAATTCCCAAGTCATACAGTGTTCTTCTATTTAAAAAAAAAAAAGATATTACAACTGATGTCTTGGTCATTTGCTTTATTAATGTTATGTAAAACTAGAAGCCCATAGACAATACACAATGCACAGGCTCTAGGAGAAAAACATGGCACTTCTTTGAGCATGAAATTTAAAGAGGGAGGTTTTGGGACATTAGGATAAAACGGTGGCACTTTGTTTAACAATATCCAAGACTCATGTAGAACCTGCTTTCATTTTTAGCATAGCCAGTTACATTTTATTTAGTCCTCATTGATGGGGAATTGAAAGGATTCTTACCTTGTTTAATTGTTGCGTAAACTGAAGTTGTTTTGAAGACAATGCCTAAGCCATTTCTTTCTCTCTTTTGCTTCAGCTCACTTGCTGTCCCTCCATTTCCCGCATATCCCTTCAATAGAAATGACCCCCCAAGATATAATTCTTTGTTTCTATAAAACTGTGTCTGCACACGATAGTCAAGATAGGAAAGAGGAAAATCCGTCTGACATTGAAATCGGGCAGATATAAATCACTTCACTGCCGTTCCACGGTTTCGACTTAAGTTGGATTAAAAGGGAATTGTCTCTGTGTTGGTGTTAGTGAACGGTTCTGTTCACGAAAATGTTGTAGGCATGTTAATGCAGGATTTGCTTCTGAAGATGTAGCTTCTGAGCCCCACAGCTGATAAAACCCGTTTGAATCTCTAACTCATTTGCAATGATTATAGCAATTGTTGCGTATATGAAGCCTGCCAAATGGCAAACAGGCATTAAAATATTTATCCACCACCTGTGAACAAGACTTCCCAAGGCTCTCAGAAAAATATTATGCTCACTGTGTTATTCATTAGAAGGCGTCATTTTCCTCAGCCATTTAACATTCATCATATTTGAGTGCGTTAGTGCTTTCATCGGGGATAAAGAACAATTTCTATAAAGACAAAATAGTGTGGTTGCTGTTATCTTCCCAGGAGGTTTGTGGGGCCTCCTGTGTGTATATGCAGATACTGTAATCAGATTAAAAAGCATTAACCAGCTTGTTCCACACCTTTCAGATTTTGAATGAGAGAGCTGCAAAGGAACTTGAGCAGTTTCAAATGAGAAATTCCAAACTTCAGCAAGAGAATGAACAGCACAGTTTGGTTTGCGAGCAGCTATCCCAGGAAAACCAGCAGAAGGCACTGGAGCTCAAAGTAAACACCAAGTGACATGTCTGTTCCCTTGCATCTCCTTCCTCCTTCCCATTAACACAGGCCCGTGGTTGCCATTGAGCCCTCGGTTGGATAACCTGTGTCTGCTCTACGTAGGGCCTTGAAACATCTGAGGCAGGTGCAAGCCCGCAGTGACTGCCTTACACCCGGCAGCAGACAGTTTGATAACGGCCATTCCTACTTGTAAGACTGCAAACCTGATGATCAATCATATGGTTATGCAAATGCTTTCCAAAGCAAGCTCAGATGTTCATCTCTGTAATTAGTCTTGCAAGGAACCAGTTGCCCAGAGTTAGAAATCATTCACATGCATCAGTAGCAAAGGTGGGGTGGGAGGGCTGCAGGTTAGACTGATAGTATTGAGTATTCATATCCAGGATTAGAGACTCATGATGTTTACTACTGGGTCACTGGAAAAGTCATGAGGCATTTTTGCCTAGAAAAACATAGAAAATATGTCATGACTTTTCCGGCAACCCAGTATTAATTAGTGTGTATTTCAAGACACGTTTCTTATTCCCCCTGCCCTCATTGAAGAATGCTTGCAAGCTAAGTTTGTATAGCAGTTTGATACTTGGTATTGTATGTAAGTGATTAACAGAGCACATTTGTGGTTTACTACATTAATTCTTGAAAAAAAAAATCCATATTCCCTATTTTGGCTATGTAGGAATACCAGGAATTGCCTACCAAGAATAATACATGGATTTGAGCAGTGAACCAGAACATTGTTTGTATCATAGTCTCTTTTGATAATCTGATGAAAGCATGCACGTAAGTGTGCATGCACGCACCCACACACACGTACTCACATACATGCATCTTGCTTTGTGTGCATCCCAGAAATATGAGAATTTTCCAGGACTTCTCTGAAGTCTAACCATGGAGTCTGGATTAATAATTATTGAATTTAGAACATCTTAGAATTGAAGGGACCTCAAGCTGACTTATTTGAACCCTGTAGGGTCTGAGGCTGAGGACCATTCCAGTTTACAATAGGTTGATTGGAAACCATTCTTCATGAGAATGCCATAAGCTGAAGTAAAAATAAAATGACTCCTTGAGTCAAAATAATATATTAGCCCCTAAGGTGAAATTAAAGTAAAAAATATTTATGCCATTAATTCTTTCCTTTGATAACATAAATGGTGCATCTTGAAAGAGGGACTCTTTCTGTTATTGAATCCCGAACCTAATGGGATTTATCTACCAGCAGTAGTCCAAGGATAACATGCAGTCAATTTCAGTCTTTTCATTGTCAAGAACTGAGATAATCCCCAACATTTTTTGCAGAAATATCCTCAAGCTGCTTTTTCAGTTATTTTTAATGGCAACATTTTTAAAAAGCGAATTTAATGTAAGTTTTAGAAATCCGTAAAACTGGAAATTAATAGACAAAAATCTGGTGCTTTCTCTTGCTAGAATTATTATATTTTTGGTCCCCTTCTCCATCATGTAGACTTACATATTCATACTGCCCTGTCCTCTTTGTCTGTCCTCACAGACTGAACCACTGTGAGAAAGAGGAAGGATCCCTTTTCTAGTGTATGTAGTGAGCTACAGTAGCTTTTCAGGTCCAAAAGAATGTTTGAATATTTTAGAGTGTATTAGTAACCTTCTGAGAGAGGTCATTTTTGTGAAACCATAAAAATTGCTAATGAATTATAGTATTTGTACACAAAATTCACTTTTATTTTAACTTTTTTTTTTTCTTTTTGCTACAGGGCGTGTGCACTCGCCAGAGAGAGAGACAGAGAGAGACAGTGAGAGTGAAAGTGAGAAATCATCCCCTGGGGGGGAAGGCCATGTTGTAATCCCCTCTCCTTCATTTTCCTCCTGGGACTATGGGCACACACACGTGTACCCGGCAAGATTCTGAAGTTGCCAGGTCTAGGACTGGAAGTGTGGTTGGCCACGTGGGAGTCTAGCACCTTAACCATTATGCCAACAGTGGTTCATATATTTGCCATACATATTACCTTGAATTTTTATCTTGTTTAATTCTATAATTATAATTAAATGGTACCTTGAAACCTTAGATTTTACCTGTCTTTTCATTATTTTTAGCTTACATAGCTACATTTTTTTTTTTTTTTGAGAATAGAGTTTTTCGGTTTCTCTCAAAACCAAGTATGTTTTGATTTAACCCATTAAACAAGTTTATACTGACATAGGAAGAATTTCATTTAATTGGTTCTGAGTTTACCATCATTCAGACATTGGTCCTGTATTTCTTCAGCATCCTGGTTAATCCTCTCCCACTAATTACAGGCCAAAGAGGAAGAAGTTCATCAGATGCGCCTTGACATCGGGAAGCTCAACAAAATCAGAGAACAAATACATAAGAAGTTGCGCCAGCTGGAAGATCAAAAGGCAGAAGTGGAACAGCACAAAGAAACCCTAAAAAATCAAATCTTGGGACTAGAGAGAGGTAAGCCATTTTATGACTTGTCTTACTAAGTTATGAACATTTCATTGGCGACTAATGTCATCATAACCAGGGCGCTGTGTGTACAAACACAAACCATGCCGGGAACCAGCAGTTAGCGTAATGGCTATGTCGCTGGACTCCCACGTAGTTGACCACGGTTCACGTCCCGGACCTGGTGGCTTAAAACTCACGCCGGGCGCTTGTGCGTGCGTGCCCAAGATCCCGAGAGGAGAACGGAGGAGAAGGGATTGTGGCGTGATCATCCCCCCTGGGGGGTGATTTCTCGCTTTCTGTCTCTCTGTCTCTATCTGTCTGTCTGGCGAGCACACGCGCCCTATAGCGAAAACCTCTCAAAAAAAATAAAAAACAAAAACCACAAACCATGCCAAATTAAATCAGTAAAATGACACTCAAACTGATAAACAATCAAAATAGAGAGGAAAACACTTTAATACCTTAAACTCCTTTACCATGAAAGAATCTTCAATAGGTTATACTGGCACAATGTAAATATAGTCCAGAGTATTGCTGATTATCTGTCAGAAGAGTAAATAACATCTAAACTCTTAGCTCCTGCGTCAAAATGACCTTTTATCTTTTTTTGGGGGGGTGGGGTGGGGTGGGGTGGGGTAGTTTTATTTGAGAGAGATCTCTGAATCCTGGGTACACAGGCACACATGCCTGGCATGAATTTTAAGCTGCTGGGTCCAGGACGCAAACTACAATCGACTGTGGGAGTCCAGCGACATAACCATTACGCCATTTACTGGTCCCGTGACCTTTTACTCTAATCCCCTTTTTCCACAGAAGATTGAGGATAAATGAAAATGAATGTCTTTTGCTAGCAGTTAACTGGGATGGCACTGCACCAAGAACCAGTTGGGATACAAATGAATGGCTTCTGACCTCTCTTCCCTATTAGTATATTTTTTATATAATGAACTCCTGTTTTAACCAACTGTAACTGACCTGTGGAGGAAAAATGTAAAGACCATGCGCAGTAGAGAGAAGCATCAGCAAGGAAACTAACTCTGAAGTTAGATCTGTCTCAGTTTTGATTTCACCTCCATCACACTTGGTTGTTGGGAGGGGATCAGCTAATACACAGAATTCACTCACCAACAGTGGTCAGCACATTGTAAGGTGTACTTACATGTCATTTATTGTGGTAATGACATAAGTGGTCACTTACATGTCATCCAGATATGTTGCTGTTTTCTGAATAAGCATATAATTAACAATATGGTATATAGGTCAAATCTGGTGTGGCAGGAACAGCTCTGAACTTAGAGATAGTCTGGGTGGGAATTCTGACTACACTGGACTATGTGAGGCAGGGACAACTGTGTGGGACCTTGTGTGGGCTGGTGTGACTTGTAAATCACTGAGTGAGAAAAAATATATATATGCATAAAAGCACATATTGTTTCACTAAAAGTTAGGTAAAATCTAAATCTCTAAATAAGATTATGAGAAATATTTAATCGCTTAAGTCTTTGAGAAGTGCAGGCAGTTTTCTTCTAAGGCGTCCAGAAATAATCTTTTACTGAGGTGCAGTTGCAACCTATCTTGCCAAAGTCTCTATTCCTCCATTCAGTCAATTAAGTGCCGACTCTGTGCAAGCAGTATGCTGGCATTGTGTGTAGAGAACTCTGAGCTCAGGACACTCACCATATAGCACATGTTCACAGTCTAATGTGTCCAGTGACAGGTATGAAGAGAAATGAGAAATGGGACTACTAGAGCATGCTTTGTAACTGTCCGAGTGGATGCTAAAACACTCCCATATTTAAATTTCTGTACTTGTCCTT
>NW_006204113.1:4131572-4143844 GCF_000334495.1 Tupaia belangeri chinensis
AATTCTTTTTTTTGTTTGTTTTGAGAGGTTTTCGCTATAGGGCACATGCGCTAGCCAGAAAGAGAGAGACGGAGAGATAGAAAGTGAGAAATCACCCCCTGGGGGGATGGCCATGCTGCAATCCCTTCTCCTCCATTCTCCTCTCGGGATCTTGAGCACACGCACACACACCTGGTGTGAGTTTAAGCCACCGGGACTGGGACTTGAACCACTTGGCTATCTGGGAGTTGAGTGACATAGCCATTATGCTAACTGCTGGTCCCAAACCCAAGTTTTTATCCTTAAATCATGTTTACAAAAATCATCATTCTCTCTTCTGGTTATATTTAAAGATATTATCAACATTGCTATTTCTTCTTAGGGACCATTTCCTTTCACTATTACCTAATCAAATACTGGTGCTGGATAAAGGTTAGGATCATGAGGACATTATATGATTTTCTACCATAAAAATCCAAGAAATGAACTGAAAAATTATGAGAACTAACAAGAAAGTTCAATTGGGTGGCAGGTTATACAATAAACATATAGATATCAATACCTGTTTTTATATAAAAAAATCAGTTAGAATATATGATAGAAAACCCCCTTTCACTATATCTATGAATAAAGTTACCAAGATATCAGCAAGACCTATATATAAAAAAAGCTACAGAATTCTACTGAGGGGTATAAAGGAAGACTTGAAAAATGTAGAACCATACCAGGCGTGGTGGCGCCTGCTCTGTAGAAAAATGTAGAGCCATACCAAGTTCCTGGATGAGAAAAAAAGAACATGGTAAAGATACAAATCTGTCCAAATTAATATGTACATTTAATTTTCGCAATAAAAATTGCAGTGAGTTATGTTGTATGGTAGTTGAAAACTGATTCTAGAGTTTCTCCAGAAGCATAAACATATGACAGCAGCTGTAAAACTCTGGAAAAAAAGTGATGAGGGAACATTTTTCATGCCAGATGTTTAAGTGTATTATAAAGCTTCAATGATCAAATAGTGTAGCCATGAGGTTCCAATAAACAGATCAGTGGAAAAGATTGGAAAGGCCAGGAACAGCCAAAATTATTACCTAAGAGATGGTATTGTTTCATACCAGTATGCGGGATGGATTATTAGGAAAACAGTAGCATGATAATAAATTCCTTTTTGGGGAAAAAAGTTAATACGAAACGTTGAAACCTTGTAAAGCCAAGATTGAGAGATTCATTAAGGTGAAAGTTAAAACTTTCTATGCAGCAGATGATTCTATAAAGGCAAATTGACCAAAATATTGCTAATGTGTTAGTATCTTTATTATTTATAAAGAGCTCTTAAAAATCCACAAAAGGGACAAGCAATTCGTGAGAAAAATCGGCAAAGGTCAAATGTGAACAATTTGAAAACAGAAATACAAATAAATGGTCATTAAACAAGAAAAAGTAGTGAACTTCACTACTAATCAAAGAAATGCAAATTAAATACTGATATACTGGTTTTAAAAAATCCATCAGACTGCCAAAGATCAAAGAGAATGATAATAACCAGTGGTGGGTTGGGTGTGGATTTAAATTGCTACTAATTTTTCCAGAGAGAAATTTGGCAGTAGGCTAGAAATGGCTTAGAAAAAATTCCCTTTGATCTAGGCCTTCGTCTTCTAGAGAAACAAATGATCAGGAACTTTCATAGGATTGTTGTTTAAATTTGCAAAGACAAACAAAAACCAACTGGAAGCAACTTAAATGTTAAAATGTGGGACTGACTAAATAAATTATGCATTTTTATATAGTACCAAACCATAGAGTTACTAAAAATTCTGAGGTAGAAGCACATTTACAACGTAGAAAGGCATCTATTCGTTAATTACAAAAGCAAGTTACAAAATAGTACGTGTAATATGATTCCCTTTTGGTGTGTGTTTGTTTATGCTTGTGCACACACATGTGTTTGCATGCAAAACACTCAAGAAAGAGACATATCAAAATATTACATTGGGGGACCATCAGTTAGCACAATGGCTGTGTCGCTGGACTCCCATGTAGTCGACTGCAGTTCAAGTCCTGGACCCGGTGACTTAAATTCATGCTGGGCGCGTGTGCGTGCCCAAGATCCCGAGAGGAGAATGGAGAAGGGATTGCGGTTTGGCTATCCCCCATGGGGGGGTGATTTCTTGCTTTCTGTCTCTCTGTTTCTCTCTGTCTTTCGGGCGAGCACACACACCCTATAGCAAAAACCTCTCAAAAAAAAAAAAAAAAAGAAAAATATTATGTTGGATTCTGGTAGATTTAAAATTTTCCCCTTTAATTTGCATTTCTAACTTCATTGTATATTTCTACTTACTTCCATAATAAAAACAAACAAAAAAACCCCCAAAAGACATTTAAAAAGAGTAGGACTGGGTCCAACAGGTGGTGTGGTGGTCAAGAGTGCTGGTATTCCCACATGGCCGACCACGGTTCAAGTCCTTGGCCTGGCGGCATGCTTTCTCGCTTTCCCTTTCTCTGTCTCTATCTGGTCAAATTAAAAAACAAAAAACAAAACAAAACAAAACAAAAGCAAATGGAATTAAGTAAATAAGAGAAATAGTTCTTTAAAAAAATAAGTGAAAAGAGTAGGACTTTTTGGCATCACATTAAACCAAGCTTTCAATCTTAGCCTCATCGCCTCTTTGGCTGTGGACCATTGGCATATGACTCAATCTTTCTGAACCTCAGTTTCCACCTCTTTCGTGCGGCAAGAAGACCTGCCTCACAGAGTAATAATGGCGATCGTAGAACACTCAATTAACAGTACCTTTATAGCTACAGACAAACATGCCAAGCAGTTTTTATGTTACTTTGGCTTTGGCGTTGGCAGATTCTCTCTTCAGATGACTCTCTTCTTACTTTTCTCCCTTGCGATTTAGAGGTGGAGGCTTCAAAAAAGCAAGCAGAACTTGATAAGAAGGCAATGGATGAGCTCCTGAGAGAAAGGGACATACTAAACAAGGTGAGTTTGTTACAGTACCACTGGTAAATACTGTCTTTCTTTAGCGCCATGATATCTGTCTATAACCAGTTGTGAGAGGGAAGAAAACTCTAAGGCAAACACAAGTAGATTAGAATAAAATAATAGCGCTCAATTTTGCTCGAAGCGGTTGCCTACAGCCCGCCATTCACTGGCGGTGAATTGAAGCTGCAATATCACCTGTGAACACAAAAGGACTTCAGAGAATTAGCGCGTCAAGCAGCAGGGGCTTTCTGAGTGTTTTCTGGATTCTGTTTTCATTGCTGGTGTGCTATGTGGCATCTTAAGCAGTCAATCAACATTTCTGAATTTAATATCTATAATCTACAACTTCTGCTAATCCAAAAATGACAAGCCAGTACTAATTAAATTTTTTAACTTCCAGGTGTTAGGTCTAAGAATGGCAGCTCCGTAATTCTAAAAAGTCAAACCTCTTCTCTATCTTTTTAGCATCCCTGTAGGTTTAGGTCTGTTTTTGGTTCTCAGTCCTTCTCTTCTTTGAGCTCAATGTGGCCCAAAACCAAGGCGAGGGTTGGGAGACTGTGAAGGTAGAGACCTGGAGATTTTTTAAAGGTGAGACCCCTTCCTGTCCTCAACCTTTTCCCGAGGATTCCTTCCACTGAGAGCCACTTTTAGGAGACAGACTACTTTCAAGGATTTAGTATACAATTTTCTGCTTAAGGATTTCTTAAAGGGAGTAAGAAGCCGCAGGCTAGATGCAGAGTGGGGTGAGGAGACACTGTTTCCAAACAGCCTTTGGGCCAAGACAGTTTTATCTCATCAAAGTAGAAATGGCCTATATTTGTTCATTCTGACTTCCCTTATTTTTGTAGGTTTCCCAGAATAGAACAAATGTTAACAAAACAAACTATACTTTAAAGTGGACTACTTAGGGAATCTCAGGAAATGGTGGGAGATTATTAATAGACCTTTACTGCTAAGCACTTCTTCAGAAAATCATTGAAGTTCTTTTTTTCTTTCCTAATCCTGGAAAGCTTCTTTATTCTCTAAATTTGTACATATAAACAATAATGTGAGATTTAGATTTTAATATTTATTTTTAACAGACACAACCTTTAATCCATTCATATTGTATATTTTCTAGTAAACTAAAAGATTTTCTACCACGCTGGTGAATCATTCTAGTAAACAACTAAAAGATTTTCTACCACGCTGGTGAATCTAGCACCAGAGTAATATTACAAAGACTTGTTTGATTTGACTGATGTCAGTTCTTCCTTGAGGGTAGGGTTTACTTTTTTTTTTTTTTGTCTCCTGGTCACTGAATTCTTAGTGCCTAGCACAGCATGCAATGACTCTGCAGATATGCAATCAACCTTTATTGATAAAACATTCTTTCCCCACTGACTTAAAATGTCACCTCTATTGAAAGAATGAGTGACATAGTTTTGACAGGCTAGAACGTGAATATATTTTTGTCCTTTCAGTGTCACGTTGAAGTGGCTTTGTCTTTTATGGAACAAATGTTTATACCAATACCTGAAAATAAATTTGACCTTTTCTGTTTTCGACATCATCACCCAACCAATGTTTAATGGACATTTTACCTGTTTATAGTGCAGTGGTTTTTGGACCTAGTTGTGGCTCTGTATTGGTGACAGATTTGAGAAAGCACTGTGAGGTGCCTCATACAACCAAGAATACACCTGGATCTTAGGGACTGACAGAATCCCAGCTTGGTGTTCTCAGGATATGCAGAAACCCTTCTCAATCCACCTCTAGAAATGAGTTTTCATCTATTCCTCTGTCAGTGGAGACTCTGTTTTCCAGTCCATATAGCAAAACATGGCTGCCACCAGTAGCTCCCAAGTTTATGTCTTCTACTGGGTTGCAAAAACCTAGAGGCTTTATTTACACAGTTCCTGGGAAGGGTCACGTGGCCCACTCAGTTGGGCTAAGGCGCTGGGCCCGTTGCCTGAGCTGACTGCTGAACTGCCAGGCTCTCCACACTGTTGCGCAGAAGCTTGAGCATCCAACACCAGTGCTTCCGTTTCAGCATAAGTAATCACCAGCACAGTTTTTAAAAAAATGTAGGTGCCTGGGTCCTAACCCGATCCCCACAGAATCAAAACCTTAAGAGTTGGGACATGGGCATCTGCATTTCTTTAGAAAACTGATTTTTTTCCTAATGTATTGATTTCTTTTTTCCATGTGAGAGAGAGGGAGAACACTCTCAACAGGATCTTGATGCTGCAATCTACCCCCACCCTCAGCCAGCCCTGGATTGTGGGCATGTCTGTGCTTGGTGTACTCAGGGAGGTTTCTGGAGTTGAACCCAGAACCCTCCCCTTTGGGTAGGCCTTGAAGAGTGTAACTTTTTCGAAAAGTTGTGGTAAAATAAATATAACATAAAATTTACATTAGTGGGACCAGCAGTTGGCATAATGTCTGTGTCGCTGGACTCTCATGTAGTCGACCCCAGTTTGAGTCCCGGACCTGGTGGCTTAAACTCACGCCACCTGCACATATGCACATGTCCAAGATCCTGAGAGGAGAATGGAGGAGAAGGGATTGTGCACGGCCATACACCCTGGGGAGTGATTTCTTGCTTTCTGTCTCTCTTTGTCTTTCTGGAGAGCGCATGTGCCCTATAGCAAAAACCTCTCAAAAAATTTACCATTAGTGACTTTTAGTACATGCACAATATTGTGCAACCATCATCACTATCTGGTTCCAGAACATTCTCATCACCCCAAAAGGAAATCCTGTGATTCATTCAGTCACTCCTCATTCCTCCATCCTCCCCACCCTGGCAACTATCAATCTGCTTTCTGTTTCTATAGATTTGCCTATTCTGATATTTATATAAATGGAATCGTACACTGTGTGACCTTTTGTATTTGGAATCTTTCACTTAGAACAATTTTTTTGTTTGTTTGTTTCATCCAGATGATAGCATGTTTCAATACTCCAGGTTTTTTCTTTTTGCTAAAAACATGTTTCACTGTATGTATATGTTATAGTCTACTCAGCGAGCAGTAAGAGGACATCCAGACATAGTCAAATTTATTGGAATTTATTGATTAAGCCGTCGGCATATTGGCGGGGCGGGGGGAGGGGGAAAGGGGGGGGACTCATGTCTCTCAAAACCCCGCAGCCGCAGCCGAGTGAAAACAGAAGGAGCTTATATAGGCCAAAGATGCACAATCACGTCCAGGAAGACTGGATGATTTACAAAGAGCAGTGGGCTTGAAAGGGTACGGGGTGAGGCTTTACAATGTAAAAGCAAAAGCACATTACAGAAGCAAGGAAAAGCAGGTAAGAAGGTTAATCATCACTAAGGTGATTAGGAGAAGGGGTTTTAAGGACAAAAGGAATGTTAATCACTCTATTTACTCTTAGACAATAGGGTAGGGGGAGGTTTCCAGAGTCACAGGAATTTAATGGTTCATAATGGAGGCGCTCCTTCAAGATGGAGTTTTGCCTGCTTCACATAGACTTATGTTTATTTATTCATCAGCTTATGGAAATTTAGGCCATTTTTATCTTTTCTTTTTGTGAATAGTGCTATTATGAATATTTATGTACAAGTTTTTTGTTTCATTTCTTTAGAGTTTACATCCAGGAGTGAAATTGTTGGATCGTATATTAATTCTTTTTATCAAGCTGATTTCTTCTTATTTTATAGTCGACACCTGAATTTTGTGAATAGGGTCAATTGTTCTAACCTTACAAGAAAAAGGCCAGAGCTGGAATAGAGGTTAAAGCATGGACTTTGAGGTCAGCCAGCCATAGGTTCAAATCCTGGCTCAGCCACTTCTTCTATGTTGTATGAACTCATAGGCAAATAGCTTAACACTTCAGTTCCAGTCTCCTGGCCCGAAAATGGGAGCAATACCGTGGTCACTTATATGTGTATTTATATGTGCATTTAAAGTGCTTTGTGCAAAATTAACACAACAAGCTCTTAATAAGCTGTAGATAATATGATCATTTTTATTCATCCAAAAGACAAGCATCTAATTATTTCAGGGATGAGGCAGGGGACCAAAAATCCTCTAACAGTATGAGTAATTATGGCTGCTTTGTTGTTTTTATTTTTAGAACATGCTTAAGGCGGTCAATGCGACCCAGAAACAGATAGACCTGGTAAAGCTCCATGAACAAGCCAAGAGGAATCTGGAGGAAGAAATCCAGAACTACAAGAATGAGGCTCAGAAGCAGAGGAAGATTATCTTTCAGCTGGAAAAGGAGCGTGATCGGTACATTAATGAAGCCAGTGACCTCACCCAAAAAGTAAGCCAGCCACGGCACTGTGGGGGAGCCATGCACGTTCTTTCTTCTGCCTTTCTGATCGTCATGTACTGTTGCAAAGATGGTTCATTCAGATTTCTGATTGTAGTTTTAGGAGGAATGACTCAGACAGAATAAAAGCTGTCCTAGAGCTGATCTTGAACCCAACTGTGAAAAGGACAACACTTGTGCGTGACATTCTCGTCTTTGTGTGTTCTGGGACCCTCTTCCAACATTTTCCCTCTTCTCGTTGCCCTGCTGTGGAACATCCCAGGGTGGGCCTCACCAGGGCTGCTGGCATTATCATCTCCACCTATCTTTCCACCATCTATTCTGGTCTCTGAAACTTGCTTTGTAGAACAAGAATTTCAGCTTGTAGTTAAAGAGAAAAGCACCTAATTAGGTGGCCCCAATTTAGGGTGGGAGTGACTACTGGAATCAGCTAGATGTGTCTCATATTCAAAGAACATTTTTATTTTAAAACTACAGTGAATCTGAAACCAGTTCTACCACTGGTGGAAATTCACACTTTGGGGAGTTGAATTCTAGCACTCTGATTGTTGTAAACTGCTCAGAGGAGAAGGCTCAAGGGTGTATCCATGAGAATGACTTCGAGAATGACTTCGGGAGTTTGGCTTTTACTTTCACCAGCTGTGTTAGTGTGTTAAGCATGAGCAGTTGAACTAGTACTCTCTGTAGTGCATTCATAGGTGGCTTAGGACAGTGGTCCAGGGTCACAGGTGAAGGAATAGCTAATGGAGAAAAGTTCTAGTAATGAGGTTGAGAAGAGAGTTTAAAGAAAGACTCATTAGTCCTTTTTTCCCTCTTAGCAAAATATCTACTACGCGATTTAAGCACCGTATTTCATCTCCTCAATGACATTTGTAGTAAATTCTACAGTGCTTAGCAATGATCTCACATGTGCAAACTTTGTTTTGTTTTATTTATTTATTGATTGATTATTTTTGTTTTTTGGAGTTAAAGATAGAGAGAGACAGAAAGTGAGAAATCACCTCCCCCCCGGCAGGGGCTCCCCCTGCCACAATCCCTTCTTGTCCATTCTCTTCGTGGTCACGCCGCAATTCCTTCTCCATTCTTCTCTTGGGATCTTGGGCCTGCATGCACATGTGCCCAGCGTGAATTTAAGCCACCGAATCCAGGACTCAAACCAGGGTCGACTACATGGTAGTTCAGTGACATAGCCATTATGCCAACTGCTAGTCCCACCAGCATCCTGGCACTTATTTGGCACCAAAAAATGTGATAAACAAATGGATAGATGTTTAGTGGTAAAAAGAATGCTGGCATGGACTTTAATACAGAATTTTACATTTTTCTTAGCTTCCTTGTAAAGGAGAGATATTGGTATCAAGATGTTTAACTGCACAGGTTATATTCTGTCTCACCTAAATAATTTAAGGAAAAGCTCTTAAAATATAATTTATCAACTATAATATTTTTTCTCTCTCTTGCCTAACTCCTGAAAGCATGTACCAATTGTTGCAGCAACTTGTGTCATCTCTGGGCTCCTTATTAAAGATCTCTTTTTGCTGCTTTCCCATATTTCTTTCTGTCTTTGCTATCCAACACACACACACACACACACACACACACACACACACACACACACATACAATTCATTCCCATAAACAAAAAGCTGTCTTTTATGCATTCTACTTGTAGGGCATTGAGGAATAATACCAGGGGCTGGAGAAGATGTAATGAAACTAACATTTTAATCTATTTTATATCATTCTAAGTTCATCTTTTTTTTTTTTTATTAAGAGAAATTTTTGTTATAGGGCATGTGTGCTCACCAGAGAGATGGAGAGACAAGAAGTGAGAAATCAACCCCCAGGAAGGATGGCCACGCTGCAATCCCTTATCCTTCATTTTCCTCTTGGGATTTTGGGACGCACACACATGTGCCCGGCATGAGTTTTAAGCTACCATGTGTGGGACTCGAACCATGGCTGCCTGTGTGCGAGTTCAATGACATAACCATTATAGCATCCACCAGTCCCTGAGTTTATCCTTTCAAGCCAGAAATTTATTTTGTGAAAACTGAATCTGAGGGGCCAACCTATGTTCTAGTGATTAAGACAGCTGGATCTCACATGGCTGATCATGCAGTTTGAGTCCCAGATCCAGTGGCATGAGAAATATGCAGAGTGTGTGTGCATGCATGCCCAAAATCCCAAGAGGAGAATGGAGGAGAAGTGATTGCAGTGTGGCCACCCCCATGGGGAGTGCATTCTCACTTTTCCCCCCACTCTCTCTATTTCTCTCCAGCGAGGAGCATATGTACCCTCTGGCAAAATATAAGCAAACAAACAAGCAAAGCACCAAAAACTGAATCTGAGGAAAAATAGGAAATGCATAGATTTTATAAAAGAATATTGTCAAAGCATAATTTATGATAATAAAAAATCGGCCCAAATGTGAAAAAAGTTAAACAAATTGTGCTACATTTTTTGGTACAATATTATGGAGCTATTATAATTATATATCTAAAAATATTCTTTTAAATTATATATCTAAAAAATATTTTTTAAAATGCGGAGCATATTCACAATATGAATCTGAAAACAAAAATGTAAAATTATTTATATAGCTTCACCTCAGTTTTTTAAAAATTTTATTAGCATTTTTTTTTTGAGAGGATTTTGCTATAGGTCACGTGCACTCACCAGACAAACAGAGAGAGACAGAGAGACAGAAAGCGAGACATCACCCCCCAGGGGGGATGGCGACACCACAATCCCTTCTCCTCCATTCTACTCTCGGGATCTTGGGCACGCACACACACGCGCCTGGCGTGAGTTTACGCCACTGGGTCCAGGACTCGAACCGCAGTCGACTATGTGGAAGTCCAGTGACATAGCCATTACGCTAACTGCTCATCCCATAAAAATTTTATTATCATTTTAATTTGACCAGAGAGAGACAGAAAGAGAGAAATAGAGAAACAGGGTGAAAGTGAGAAAGCAAGGTGCCAGGTCTGAGACTCGAACTGTGGTCAGTCATGTGGGAATACAGTGCCCTTAACCACCCACCATGCCACCTGCTGGCTCCTTACCTCAGTTTTGTCTGAGTGCTTACACAAATGTTCAGAGACATACATAATTGGGGTGGTTGGGACAATTAAATGAGGTAATAGTTACAAAGCACGTAGGATGATCTTTGGTACACAGTAAATGTGCAAAAGTTGGGTAGATATATTTGTTGATAAATAGTCCAAAAATTTCTCTCCAAGTGTCATTTTAATGTAGTTATTTTTAACTTTATGTTAAATATCTACAAGGTACATATAGAGATGAAACTTTCAATGGCATTAAGCATGAAGGCTGATATAAAACTTGGTGCTAGAATATAAGAGAATGCATGAGAATTTAAAAGCCATTAGAGACAGGTTGAGAAAACTTACCTGGACCTCAATTAATGGTTCCTTGAATTAGCTTGGTAAAAGGGACTGCCTAAGAAGAATTAGAATGATGCGTTAGAGCTCTCCTGCCATCTCTTTCCTGACTCAGGGTCTGTACTACCCCAAAACATAGCAATCGTGACTTCATGTGTTAGTCAGGGTTCGTCAAGGAAACACAATAAGCAGGAGCTATTTATTTGTCTGCCTGTCTACCTATTATTGTATTTTATGTATGTACCTATTTATCTATCACCTATCAGTCTGTCTGCCTATTCATCTAGCTGTCATCTAACAATCCATCATTTATTACCTATACATCTATAATCTATTATCTATCAATCTATCATCTCTATCTCTATCTGTCTATCCATCTATCATCTATATATCATCATCTATCTATCCATCTATCATCTGTATATCATTTGTCTATCTATCTATCTATCTATCTATCTATCTATCTATCTATCTCTATCATCTATCCATTTATCTCTCTATAATGGGAATTGGGTTATGTAATTACAGAAGACATGCCATCTGTAAGTTGCCATCCACTGCTCCACAGGAAATCCACTGGTATACTTTGGGGTCTGAAGACCTGAGACTCAGGGGAACCATTAGTGTAAATCTCAGCCCAAGAGCTGGGGAAGATCAGATGAGATGTCTCACCTCACACAGGCGAGAAGCAAAATGGAGAGAATTCCCCTTCCACGGCCTCTTGGTCCTTTCAGGCCTTTGATGGATTGGATGATGTTCACTCACACTGGGAAGACCATCTGCTCTGTTGAGTTCACCAGTGCTAATCTCATTTAGAAACACACAGATATACTCAGAAGTAATGTTTGATTTTAGTCATTCAAATCAACATATCAGATTAACCGTTACACTCTATCTTCTTGCTAGTTATTTGTTTTTCCCCAACTAGGGAAAACAGCAAACCTAGAAAACAATGGGGCATGCAGTGGAAGAACTGGTCATGGCCCAGTGCATTCTGAGAAGGGTGTCTCAGAGGTGTAGTAAAGCAGAACGAGTCCACCCTGGTATTAAGCCCTATTTGGCATTGTAATCATCCATGTGCTATATCAGCTCAGAGTAAAAGAGAATCAGCACAGGGCTCCTACACTATTACTAAATGAAAGAAGACTAGAAATTTGGAGGTGGACTGAGAGTCTGCACATCACTATGTTTCCAACTAAAGATTTGAAAGTGGATCTGCCACCATCCCAGGGTGGTAGTTGGCCCAGTGTAATGCACCCACTTTAGTGGTGTTGCTTTTTTCTTTTTTGCCGGGGTTGGGGAGGGGGTGCACTCATAAGAGAGAGTCAGAGAGACAGAGGGAGAGGGAGAAGGAGAACGTGCCTTGCAGTGGGGCATGGTCATGCTGCAATCGCTTCTTCTCCACTTCTCCATCCTGTTGGGACATTAAGCATGCATGCATGCATGCCCAGCATGTTTCTGCAAGCTGCTGTCAGTCATTTGGGATCAGCTCCCTTTACCACTAGGTCACGGGGCAGGCCCCAGTGTTGCTCTTAAGTTGCAGTAAATCCCACTTTGTTCAAGGATGAATAAAGAAAAGAGCAGCTAAAGGGAGCCTATGGGAAAATATATCTCAGAACA
>NW_006204113.1:4143871-4153792 GCF_000334495.1 Tupaia belangeri chinensis
GAGCTTGAGGGTAAAAGCCTGGCTCTGAAAATTCATCTTTGGTAGGATCTGAAATAGCCATTTTTGTAAGTAAAAAACAAGTAGCAGTTATCTCATAAGGCTCAGCCTAATAGAAGAAAATGCAGAGGAAAGGTCTAGCTTTCTTTAAAGAGTGTAAGTATATAAAACCTGGCTCCAGTTTTTGATAATGGGAAGGACAGTCTTTTTTTTTCCACCTCCAATTTGCCAGAGAGCTTGTGTGCTCACCAGAGACAGAGAGAGAAAGCAAAAAAGCACCTCTCATGGGGGTAATCACATCACGATCCCTTCTCCTCCATTCTCCTTTTTGGGATTTTGGGCAGCATGCACATGGGCCCAGCATGTTTTTCAAGCCTCTGGGTCTGGGACTCAAACTGCACAGTTGATTATGTGGAATCCAGGTGCCTTAACCGCTATATCACTGGCTGGTCCAAAGGACAGTCTTTGTTTAGCATAATACCTTGATATTGTATTTGCACTGGTATGAAAGGTGAGACCCAAAGAACCAGAACGAAACAAAGTAACTTAGGAAATGTAACAGAATTTGGGAAGGAGAGCAAGGATGAGCAGGAAATAACAGAAAATTAGAAAGGATGAGAGAGCACTGACAGCTCCAGTAGGCTGGGATCTTCTGGAAAAGATGGCCAGTGAGATGACCAGAGGAAGTAATGATGGACAGGGAAGCTCAATATTTGATTCTAAGTTCCCCACCATGGTCTGTACCTCAGACCTTCAGTGACAGCCTGCTTCATCAACTCTGCAGAAAAGGGACTAATTATGTGCAGGAGACAAGGTGCTTCCTGGCATCTAGGATTCTACTAAACAGAAAAATTCAAAGCCACTGGAAGTGGGAGAAATATAATTCCTCCAAGAATTATTAGAGATATTAGGAAAAATGTTGGGTTTCCTAGCACACAGAATGAGGAGTCTAGACTTTTCCCTATTCATGATAGAGTGTGTGCACATGTGAGAAAAAGAGAAAAAGACCTTCCATAGAGTCTGGTCACATCGTGATCCCCTTCCTCCAGTCCTCTAACCTGTCATATCTTGGGGTGCCTGGCATATTTCAGGCTGACTGGGCCAGGGATTAGAACCTCAGTCACCATGTGGAATCTTCTTGAGCAGAGCATTACCACTGCTCCATGGAACAGGCCCTCTAGACTCTGCTATTGTTGTTAAGGACTAAGTGACCCAAAGAGGATATGAGACTATCACCTGGGTCCCAAGGTAGCATTACCTCTAGGAAAAAACAAAGACGAGGGGCCGGCAGACAGCGTAGTGGTTAAGGCACTAGACATGGCCGAATGCAGTTTGAGTCCTAGATCTGGTGGCTTGAAAATCATGCTGGGCACTTGTGTGTGTGTGTGTCTGTGTGTGTGTGTGTGTGTGTGTCCAAAATCCTGAGAAGAAAATGGAGGAGAAGGGATTGTGGCATGGCCATTTCCCTTGGAGAGTGATTTTTCACTTTCTCTTTTTCTACCTTTCTCTGGGGAACATATGTGCCCTAGAGCCAAAAATAAATAAATAAATAAGTAAATAAATTAAAAAAATAGAAAAACAAAACAAAACCAAGATGAAATAAAAAGAAAGAGGTGAATGAAATAAGGAACAATTGTAAAGAAACCAAATCAAACAAAATGAAGACAACAGACTATTTAAAATTCCCACTGAAGTTAGTGGAGACTTGATGTTATGAAAAATGGAATCAATGAAGTGCAAATTTGAAAATGGACATTATGTTCAGGAGACAAGATGCTTACTGGCATCTAGGATTCTACAAAATAGAAAAATCAGAACCACTGTAAGTGGAAGAAATATAATCCTCCAATAATTCTTAGAGATATTGGGAAGATATCTAGAATGAAGACCAACAACAAAAAAAGAATAAATAGAATAAAAGATAAAAATATCAAAGAGAAGATAAGAAGGACAGAGACTAGAAATCAGTCTACAGACAGGTGTTTTTTTTTTTTTTTTTTTTTTTTTGAGAGATTTTCACTGTAGGGCGCGTGCGCTCGCCAGACAGACAGAGAGAGACATAGAGACAGAAAGCGAGAAATCACCCCCCAGGGGGGATGGTCATGCCGCAATCCCTTCTCCTCCATTCTCCTCTCGGGATCTTGGGCACGCACGCACACGTGCCCGGCGTGAGTTTTAAGCCACCGGGTCCGGGACGCGAACCGCGGTCGACTACGTGGGAGTCCAGCGACATAGCCATTACGCTAACTGCTGGTTCCCGGGACAGGTGTTTTTTGATGGTGGAATTGGGCCTCGAATCAAGATGTGGTAGGAAGATATTTTCCAGAGATGAAGAAAGAATGACGCATGCGGACTGTGTTCCGTGCAAAATCAGTGACCAGAGACTCTCGTATAGACTTTCCCTGGGAGAGAGTTGTGTGTGTTTGTGTGTGTGAAGAAAAGTAATCTCTGAGAATGTATGCAAGAAGTCTAGTTGTACTTTTTTTTCTTACATAGCTGAAAGAGTGGAAGGAAATATATTGACATATTAGTGCTGGTTGCCTTTGTTGGTACAGTACAGATTGTTTTAATTTCCCCCTTTTGCACTTTTTATATTTTTTAAAATTTTGCAATTGAATATGTATTACTTTACTATCCTGGTAGAAAGTAGTCATATTAATAACACCTTGTTCTTCCTTCAAGAACCAAATAGGGACCAGCAGTTAGCGTAATGTGTATGTTGCTGGACTCCCATGTAGTCAACCGTGATTTAAGTCCCGGACCCGGTGGCTTAAACTCACGCTGAATGCATGTGCGTGCCTGCCCAAGACCCAAGAGGAGAATGGAGGAGAAGGGATTGTGGTATGGCCATCACCCTTGGGGGGTGATTTCTTGCTTTCTGTCTGTCTCTCTCTCTCTGTCTTTTCGGCGAGGGTACACGCTCTATAGCAAAAACCTCTCCAAAAAAAAAGAATCAAATAAAATTCCACTCTACCCAAGGAGCCTTTTTCTTTTTTCTTTTTTTTTAATTTGTAATTTGTCAGAGGGCATGTATGCTCACAAGAAAGAGACAGACAGACAGCAAGAGAGAGGGTAAGTGAGACTTGAACTGTGCTGTCAACCATGTTGGATCCACCATGTTAACCACCACATCACTGGCTGGCCTCTCAAAGGGCCTTCTAAAAGTGATCTCTAACTTCTCTATACTACGTTCTCCTCTTTGGCAGTTGAGGTGCCCTGTGCAAACTTACTGTCTGCACGTCCGCCTTCTCCTACCTACTGGCTCCTTAGGGACAAATCTTACTTGCTTTTGTGTTCTTTATATTATTCACTCATTAAACAAGTACTCAAAATTTTTTTGAAAGAATGAATGGAAAGCATAATTGGACATCTGAATGAACTAGTCAAAGACTAAGTATCTATATTAAATTCTTCTTCAAGAATATATTACTTATCATGGTCTGCCCTCCCTTTAAATTCATGTGAAAAGTGTTGCCAGGGTGGATGATTTTATCTGAATTATCTTTGGCATTTTGAGCTGTGAGTGACTTTCTGGCATAGTCTCTTCTTCCTTCCGGGCTGCTAACACAGCATCAACATTCGCCTTCTGGTTCTTTATGATTTAGAGAAAAAAAAAAAAAAGGTGAAAACTGAGATGCTGAAAGGCCTACATTACATTTTATTAATCTAACTTGGCATTTGCTAACGAGGAGGAAGATCCCTTTTTATGTCAGAATTGGATGACTTAGAAACCCACATCTTTTCTTATGTGTCTGTCTTAGTCAACACTTGCCATAATGATGCTGCACAATAAACAACCACAAAAAGTCAGTGACATGCAAAATATCAGCAGTTATTTTTCACTCACCTACCTCCAGTTGACTGAGATCCTGTTGATCTAGGCTGTAGGTTGGATCTAGTTCTAAACCACAGGTTTCTTGTTCTCCATGATGC
Source organism: Tupaia belangeri chinensis (assembly GCF_000334495.1). Taxonomy (NCBI): domain Eukaryota; kingdom Metazoa; phylum Chordata; class Mammalia; order Scandentia; family Tupaiidae; genus Tupaia; species Tupaia belangeri. Next base: position 4,147,802 of record NW_006204113.1, read on the forward strand.
ATATTTTTCTCATGAACAAAGGCAAGCAAAAAACAGACTCACCCACCCAAACACATTTTATGTCTTTTTAGTTGCCTAATGTCCTGATAGCCTGTTGACTATTATTAGCAAGTCACATGGCCAAACTCAATGTCAACAGCATAAGGAGAACATGTTCCTTATATGAGGTTGTGGGACAAGGGGCAGGAATATATTTGCTGGGCCATGTGATAATCTTTGACAGGGTTTCAGCTTTTCTTTTTTCTTTTTGGAGAGGTTTTTGCTATAGGGCACATGTGCTCGCCAGAAAGAGAGAGACAGAGAGACAAAAAGGGAAAAATCATCCCCCAGGGGATGGCCACACCACAATCCCTTCTCCTCCATTCCCCTCTTGGGATCTTGGGCACACATGCACACGTGCCCGGCATGAGTTTAAGCCGCCGGGTCTGGGGCTTAAACCGCAGTTGACTACATGGTAGTCCAGCGACATAGCCATTACACCAACTGCTGGTCCCAAGCTTTTCTTATCCTTATGACTTTTCCTTTGCTGCATTCTAAATTTTACTATTTAGATAAACTGAAGCACAAGGAATGACATCATACATTGTGGTCCACCACACTTACTCTTTCCTGAACTCTTTTTAAGTTCGGGGTGAAATCGTTCCTAGTTTCTTATTAAATCTGCTGAACAGTTCACACAGTAGTCACTTGCCTCATTTCAGAGTCGCTCCTTTTGCATTCTAAATATTAAACTTTGGCAATCACCTCCCATGTTATATGCCAAAAATCTTCTTCTGCAATGAACCCCCACCTACACATTTCTTAGCTCTTTGCTCATTTGTCTAAAACACTGTTGAGCAAAGCTCTTCCAGATTGAAGTTCCAAGAAATGAAGAACAAAGTGCTTTCAAAGCAAGCAAGCAAGCAAAGCAAAAGTTGATGAAAGGAATATTGTCTACGACTTAGATATTTTCATAATGAAGAAAAGCTTCTGTTTCTTTGGCATTCAGTTGAATTCACTCAGAGCATCTTTAATTGGGGACAACCCTGGAGAGAGGCATTAACAGATACACAAGGATAAGCTTTTTGTGTCATAATAAAAGATGTATACTATATATTGCTATTTTCCTGAAGGACAGGATTTGAGTCCTAGAGGAGCCAAACTGATGTGTTAAGTACTAGTATTATATAATTCGACATAATGTAACTTGTCATAATAATCTGTCAACATTTATTAAATGATTATATACTATATATATGCTAGATACTTACGTGATAGAACAAATATATATCCTCTCACTCGAATCGTAATAACCCTCTAAGGGTAGATTTTATTACATTTCCCATTTTATAACATAATGTGTTATTTTACGAAGGATAGAAACATAGATATGCCTCTTTAAATTTAAGACAGAAGATAAAATAAGAAAGCTAGAAAAATAGGGAAGACTTAAGATTTCACATGCCTGGGCACATCAGTGTTTTCTATTTTCAGAGAGTGAGTTTGCCAGTTTCCTTATGAGGGAAAAAGCGATGTCAGCATTCCAACCATTGACACTGAGTCAGAAAAAAGTATTTGAAAAGTTTATTGTACTGATATTTCATCAAATATAAGTTAAAGGGTTCCAAATTCCATGACCTACTTTCTTATCCTGCCTCAGTCTAGATGATGTTTTGGCTATGTTGCAGTTTTCCAGCATGTGTTATTGATTTTTATTTCACTCTTATTTCTATTGGCAGGTTGTTTTAACAGAAAAAGAAAAGGTAGGAGTGGGTTATAAACAGGGCCTTGTACCCCGATTGTGCCCTATAAGCATTTTCGGGACTCCTCTGAAATGGGCCTACAAATGCTAATCTCTGGCTATACTAAAACTTTCTATATTTGGATGTTATTTATCTCCTGAGTTGGTCTGAGGAATCTGAAAGTGTAATCAATTAATTAAGCTTCCACCCCACAGCTGGCATCCCACATTCTCTGATAGACCACTTTTACCAGGGGACAACTTGCTGACAAGAAGCTTTGCTGCTACTTAATACTTCATACAGTTTATGAATTTTCAGAGTTTGAACTTCTGTGTGACATTTTTTAATGATTTCCATCACCATAAACTGGGTCCCCACACTTACAAACCAATTGCTTTGTAAATGGTCTTTCCCCTTAGTTTCAGTACTATTTTTTCATTGTCATTTAACTTAAATTCTTTTCATCTACTTGTTATCATGATGGGTTCCTTTTTTTTTTTAAATTAATTGATTTATTTAGCTATTTATTTGTTGTGATTTTCAAGCTGCCAGGTCTGGGACTTGAACTACAGGTGGCCATGTGAGAGTCCTTAACCACCCTGTCGCCTGTTGGCCCCAATGAGTACTTACTAGCCTCAGCTTCAGGAATGCAGAGACAAGTGTGATTTTGTGCACTATTATGTGCAGCATGATAGACCATGCTAGCTGGATGCTCAAAAATGATATGCCTTTGGTACATCTTTTCTCTGGAGCATTAATCTGTGTGTGCAAAGGATTATTTATCACATCTCTCAGAGTGATTGAACAAACAATATTTTTCTTTGCTCTGGTGTGCTTCTTGATATTCTGAATGGTGATGATGCTGTTCAAACGTATTCTTCAATATGTTCTTTTCACTGACCCCAAAGAGGGTGATGTCTTGTCTATAGAAAGGCTAAGTTTTAGGTTGAGATAGTGCTCCTTTGAAAAACAAGAGCAAAACCAAAACCAAATAACAGATTCAGTGATTGGTTCCTTAGTTAGGTTTCATCCCAATTTACATATTTTAATTATCAGTGTTGAGATCTTAGAAAGCTGTCTGTTACTTATTTTTAAGGATCCTAAAGATATAGATCAAAGAAATGGTGGAAGAAGAAATAGATCCCTTTTTCTTTCAGATCCATCTGCTTATCTTTTCCCCAGACGTTTTCATCTTCGATTTTCTAGTCTTCTTTTGGGTTCTAACCAACTATTCGAGCCATTCACTACTGAGTCTGTGTATCTTCTTCGGGTCATTTTCTTTCCACACCAAGTAGAAGATAACATTAACACTACAAATAAAACAACAGCGAGAGCTTATAAAACCTTTTGTATAACTCCAGTTTCACAAATTTAAAAGTTGGTTAAAATAGATAATTTTCTTGAAAATATATACATCAAGATTTGACTCAAGAAGTGGAAAACTTAGAAAGATCAACAACTATGGGAGCCACTGAAAAAGTTGAGAGAGAATTGACTCTAACATTGACTGAGGGCTTAGTGACTTCAGTCACTGACTTGGATTTCTTCAAACTTTTAAGAATTAGGTAATTCTCATGTATATAATTTTGTATGTGTGAATTTAGAAAATGTGCTGCTTATGCACTTTGTATTATTAGGAGTAACATAGGGATTTCTTTACCAAAGTAATGCGTGCCCTCTGTAGTGATGATATATAAAGATTTGAGGAATGGGAGAAATCCTGGTGTCCAAGGTGAATCCTAAGTTGGGATGGGTGCAGAAAGGAAGGGACAGTTCCTACAAAGTATGTAAATCTCTAATATTAACTGCTTAGATAAAATGTGTAGGCCTATCTGTAGAAACTATTCTTTAATGGGACCAGCAGTTGGCGTAATGGCTATGTCACTGGACTCCCATGTAGTTGACTGAGACTCAAGTCCCGGGCCTGGTGGCTTAAATTTACTCCAGGCATGTGTGCGTGGGTGCCCAAGATCCTGAGAGGAGAATGGAGGAGAAGGGATTGTGGTGTGGCCATCTCCCCTGGGAGGTGATTTCTCGCTTTCTGTCTCTCTGTCTCTCTCTGTCTTTCCAGTGAGTGCATGCGCTCTATAGCAAAAACTTCTCCAAAAAAAAAGAGAAACTATTCTTTAACTTTCGAGTCTTTTTGTTTCCTATGGCACTCGGCATATTTCTCACTTTATGGGTGGTATCTGCCCCTTGATTATTCAGTCAATGGTGGGCTCACTTACTAGAGGTGAGCTTGAGGCTAGGGAATATATCTTCCTTATATCACTTGTGCTTTTACAGTCTCTGCCATAGGTGAGTCTCCAATACATGTTCACTGAGTGAATGAGTAAGTGGGCGAGTGAATGAATAAGTGAACAGAAAACTACTCTGTTCATTTATGAAACTAACAGAATCCTTGATATTAAAATAGAACTGAAAAGAAAGCTATAGGCCTGTATCACTTAAGACTATGAATGCAGAATCTTAAATGAAATTCTAGTAAGCCAAATTCAACAGAACATTAAAGGACTCATCCAGTATGACCAAGTAAGGTTTGTTCCGAGACTGCGAGGATAGTTTCTATTAAGAAAACTATTACTGGAAGTGTGAAAATGTAAAGTGTTACAGCCATTTTGGAAAGCAATCTAGCAATATCTATTAAAGTTAAAAATATATATTTCTTTTGAGCCATCTATTCCACTCCTGGGAATCCATCCTACAGAAGTAAAAGCACAGTGCACAAGAACACATGTACAAAACTGTTCACTGCAGCGTGGCTCAGACTAGCAAGAAAGTGTGAAAAAGTTAACGGCCATCACAGGGGAAGATTTGAGTATATGACGATATACCCACATTACAGGATATTATGCAGCCTTTAAAGAGAATGAGTTAGAGCTATTTCAGATGATTTCCACGAGGTATTATTGAGTGATAAAAAGCAAAGTGCATAAAAGTAGTACATTAATATCCCACTTGATTAAAAAATAAAAACAAAATCTAAAAAGCAAAGCAAAACAAAATAACAAATAAATCCCTGCATCTATATATTTACTGGTTGCACAGCTTTATATTATTATTATTTTTATTTTGTGATAGAGTGTGTGCATGAGAGAGAGAGAGCCTGCAAGCACTCCTGACAGGGTGCCAGGTGGGCAAGGATACTTGCAACCCCACCTCCTCAACCCTCCTGCTCCCCTTGTGTTTTGAGTGTCTATATGCACAGTCAGGATGCTCCCAGGCCAACCCAGGATCCAAACCCTGTAGGTGGTCACCAGTCTTTCAGGACAATGCATGACAGTGGTTGGGTTGTGAATGTGATTTTTTTGACCTTAGCTTCATTCTTTTTAAAATTGGAATGATAATGATACACATACTATAGGATTCATATGAAGATTCAATGTGTTAATACATATAAAATGCCAGGTTCATAGAAAATGCCCAATGTTAGCTAATATTATTGTTTGCACACCTAAATAGAATGTGCAGAACTCAAAGAAAAATGTATTAACCTAGTAGATTGTAAACCTTAACCTAGTTACACTGTGTGTGGATGAAGGGCTGATGTGGTCTGAAGGGAGAAGGAAGGTTCACGTAAATAAGGAAAATAAAATGTATATTTTACATTCCTGAATTTATTTTAAAGTATGGCATGTGGGGATATGTATAAAGAAATCAAATGAAGATATTTTAAGAGGAAACATTTATTATCAAATATATCAAATAAATTCATCTAATAAGAAAAAATAGTACAAAATAATAAATACTGAGAGAGGCCAAGATGCCAACTAGGGATGTTCACCATGGCATCTCTCCAGGGAAGCTCCCCCAAAGATCAAATAGATGGCTGGATCTCGAGCAGAGAAGTGATGTGAGGCCAATGGTTACAAAAGCAGGACTATGGGAAGCTTTGGGGACATTGAATCTCTAGCAGGAAATATACAGTGGTTAACTATCTGAACTCAGAATGGAGCTGGAGCTGATGGAAGCTTCCTTACAACAAGAGGGAGATGGGACCAGCAGTTAGCGTAATGGCTATGTCGCTGGACTCCCATGTAGTCGACTGCGGTTCGTGTCCCGGACCTGGTGTCTTAAAACTCACACCAGGCGCGTGTGTACGTGCACAAGATCCCGAGAAGAGAACGGTGGAGAAGGGATTGTGGCGTGGCCATACCCCCTGGGGGGTGATTTCTTGCTTTCTGTCTCTCTGTCTCTCTCTGTCTGTCTGGTGAGCACACACGCCCTATAGCAAAAACCTCTAAAAAACAAACAAACAACCCCCCCCCCC
>NW_006204113.1:4153823-4167909 GCF_000334495.1 Tupaia belangeri chinensis
CCAAAAAAAAAAAACAAGAGGGAGATGAGCAGTACTCATGCTGAAGCCTCCAGCTCCCTGCTTCCACATTAGATCCTAGCATGAGAATATACAGATGGTCCCAGAACTCAAGTTCATCTTGGGGAGCTACAAGGATCTGCCACCCCAGAGAGAACACTGAACTCCCCCTACCCTAAGCCCCAGGCACATTATGCCTTCTTGGAAGCTGAATCCAGCCATTCCCCCCTCACTGACTATCAGGACAGCACCTCTACTCCCTTCTCCTCCTGCTGCAGACTTGGGACTCTGGAAGCAGTTCCCTGTCTCCTGTTGCCTTCTATAAACAGTTTCTCTGGACCTCCTTGAATTGTGAGAGTGGAAAAATATAGAAGGGGAAGCTGATGCAGAGGGAGTCCTTGGGGACTCCTATCTGAGGAAGGGGAGAAGTTGGCATTCCTTTACTCACTTTCAGGCCCTAGGAACCCCTGGTATTCCTGCCTTACTTCCCAGTCCACTTGGCAGGCTTGTGCACACTCAGTCTCCGCTGAGTTCATGTACTTGAATCTCTAGACCCATCCCTGGTTCTAAAGACAGGTGTGTGCTGTCCCTGAATACCTGATCCAACAGCCAAGCTGGCTGACATGTGCAGCCTTACCAACCTCAACCTGCAATCATGGGAGAGAGTGTGCAAAACCCTCCTGTTTTGAGAACAACCCCACCCTGTCCACCTGCAGCAAACTGCCTATAGAGAGGGCATTGGCTGTGAAGAGAGTCAGGTACTGGAGTGTACAGCTTCTTCCATCTCCAGGGATTGTGCAAAAATGACTAACTAAACAACTAGCCACCCTCCAAGTCACAACTCATCCACAAACATATACATTCCTTTTGTGTAAAACTTATCCAAGAAAGAGGACACTACTTATTTTCAGCTGATATTTTCACTCAGCACCTCCCATGGAGGAAGATCTCACTCCCTACACAAGGTCTGAGAAATAAGACATCCATCCTATAGGGCAGCAGTTGCTGTGTACTTGAGGCAATCCATCCATTTATATATGGAGCACCAGATTAAAAAAAAAAATTCAACACAGGTAAAAGAAAAAAATGAAAAAAAGAAGAAATTATTCTCTCAAAGAGAACATGAAGCAAAAACAAAAAACAAACAAACAAAAACCAAAAAACAAACAAACAAAAAACCCCCAAAAAACAAAGAGCAAAACAAAAACAAAACACTAACTCCTCACTAACAACAGATAAAATGTAGGTAATTACAGAAATGTTGGAAATCTATTTCAGAATATTGACTATAACAGAACTCAGTAATATGCAAGAGAAGACAGACATACAATTCCAGGAGATAAAAAGAAATAATGCATGGCAAAGAAGAGAGGGTCAATAGATATCTTTAAAAAGAATCAAACAGGGGGGCCGGCAGGTGGTATGGTGATTAAAGGTGCTGGACTCCCACATGGCTGACCACGGTTCAGGTCTCGGACCTGGTGACTTGCTTTCTCACTTCCTCTCTCTCTTTCTGTGTCTCTCTGATCAAACTGGAAAATAATGATGATAATAATAATAAATAAAGTTAAATAAAATAATTCTTAAAAAAGAATCAAACAGTAATCCTGGAAATGAACACAATAAAGGAAATTTTAAAATTCCATAGGCAGCACCAACATGTAGACTCTTTAGAAGAAAAATAAAATGAAAAAAATAAGAAAGATAACAATAATAAAACAATCAACATGTAGACTATGTAGAAGAAAAATAAAATGAAAAAATAAGAAAGATAACAATAATAAAACAATAGTAAATAAAATAATTCTATTAAAAAGTAAAACAACAACAAAAACCAAAATACTGTGAACTTGAAAACCCACCTTTGAAATAGTCCAAACCATTAGAAAGTACAAAAAAACAATAACTATTAAAAATGAGGATAACATATGGTAGATCTGGAACAACCCTAGGTGACTGAATAGTGACATAATGTATATCTGAGGAGGTGAAAAGATAAGAAAGGGATAGAAAATCTATTTCATGAATCATTAATTCAAAACATCCCAAATCTACATTCAGATCTGGGAAACTGAAAAGATGCCAAATAAATTCAATATATGAAGACCTTCTCCAAGGCAAATTATAATCAAAAAGTCAAATGTCAAAAATAAAAAGAAAATCCTAAAAGTAGCTATAGATAAGTGTCAAGTTACTTAGAAAGTATATCCTGTCAGACTAACCTTGGACCTCTCAACAAAAGCTTTACAGGGCAGCAGGGAATGGTACGACATATTCAAAATTCTGAAAGAAAACACTTCACCAAGAATACTATACCCAGAAAAACTACCCTTCAAATGTGAAAGAAAAATAAAATCATTCTCAGGCAAGAAAAATGGTAGGAATTCACCAATACTGATCCAGCTCTTATTTCTGAATGATTTTTGAATCTACTGAAGAAATTAAGAATGAAAAGTTAAAATTTCCTGAAACAAATGAGAATGAAAATAAAGCATTCCAAAGCCACTGGAATACAGCAAAAGCAGTACTAAAAAGAGTGTTTATACCAATTAGTACCCCCAAGAAAATAATAGAAAGATGGCAAATAAACAGCTTATCAATGTATCTGAAGGAGATGAAAAAGCATGAACAAGCTAAACCCAAAAGTAATAGGAAAATAAATAATAAAGATCAGAGTAGCCATAAATGAAATAGAGAACAAAAAAGTAATGCAAAAATCAACAAAATGAAATGCTGATTTTTTGAGAGGATAAATGAGTGGACAATTAGATTAACTAAGAAACATGGAGAGGAGACTCAGATAAATGAAGTAAAAAACTGAAAAGGAGGCATTACAATAGATAGCAAAGAAATACAAAAGATTATTAGGGACTAGTATGAGTAACTGTATTCAAACCAAATGAAAAACCTAGAAGATATGGACAAATTTCTGGACACATACAATATATGTAGATTAAACCAAGAAGATACAGAAAGTTGGACTAGATCAATAACAAGTAATGAGATTGAATCAGTAATAGCTTCCCAACAAAGAAAAGCCAAAGTCCATATTGCTTCAGTGCCAAATTCTATAAATCCTTTAACAAATAAGTACTATCAATTTTTCTGAAACTATTCTAAAAGACCTAAATGGAGGAAACCTTCTCAAGCTCATTCTATGAAGCCTCCATCACTTTGATATCAAAAGCAAACAGAGACACTACAATAAAGAGAAAACTGTAGATCAATATCCTTGATGAATATAGCTTCAAAAATCCTCAAAACCAAATAAAAAAGCCCCCACGCAAAAAAAAAAAGCAAACTGAATTCAACAGCACATTAAAAAGATTATACATCATGACCAAATAGGATTTATCTCAAGAATGCAAGAATGGTTCAATACATGCAAAAAAGGAATGTAACATATCATATTAACAAAAGCAAGACAAAAATAATATGATCATATAATTGACACAGAAAAAGCACTTAATAAATTGTAAAATCCTGGGCCCACAGGTGGCATGGAGATTAAAGTGCCAGACTTCCACATGTCTGACCACGGTTCAAGTTCTGAACCTGGTGACTTGAAAATCATGCCAGGCATATGTGCATGCATGCCCCAAATCTCAGGAATAAAATGGAGGAGAAAGGATTGTAGCATGGCCTTCCTCCCCCCCGGGGTGGGGGGTGATTTGTGCCTTTCCCTGTCTTTCTCGAGAGCACACATGCCCTATGGGAAATATATATATATAATGAGGCCAGCAGATGGCATAGTGGTTATGTCGCTGGACTCTCACATGGCCGATTGTGATTCGAGTCCTGGACTCAGTGGCTTGAAATTATGTTGGGTACAAATGTGTGCGTGCCTCAGATCCCAGGAGGAGAATGGAGGAGAAGGGATCGTGGCATGGCTATCCCCCAGGGGGGGTTTTCTCACTTTCCCTCCCACTGTCCCTGTCTCTCTGGTGAGTGCATGCGCCCTAAGGCAAAAATCTCAAAAATATATATACAAAATCTCTTCATAAATAAGACTTTCAATATGATAGGTAGAGGATGGCTATTTCTTAACTCAGTAAGAATCATATGTGACAAACTCACAGCCAGCATCATACTCAGTGGAGAAATGTTGGAAACATTTTCTCATAACACTGGAATAAGACAAGGATGTCTACTTTCCCACTCCTATTCAACTCAATACTGGAAGTCCTAGCCAACACAATCAGGGGAAAAAAAAGGCTCAAAGACATCCAACCAGGAAAGGAAGAAGTTAAATTGTTTCTGTTTGTGAATGACATGATTATATACATAGAAAAACTCAAGAAATCCACCAAAAACTTATTGATGTGATAAATTCAGCAAAGTGGCAGGATAAAATTGACACATGAAACTGTAGAATTATTGTACATTAACAATGAATGGAGACAGAAATGAAGAAATCAACTCCATTTAAAGTAGCCACACACACACAAAATACAACATCTAGGCATAAATATAACGAAGTGAAAGATATTTACTATGATGATTATTATAATAATTATTATTATTATTATTATTTACAGGTTTTTGCTATAGAGTGTGTGCACTGGCCAGAAAGACAGAAAGAAAGAAAGAAAGACAGAAACCACCCCCCCCCTGGGGTGGGGGGATAGTCATGCTGCAATCCCTTTTCCTCCATTCTCCCCTGGGGGCCTTGGGCATGCACACCCCCCGGGATTTGGGACTCAAACGGTGGTCAACTACGTGAGAGTTCAGTGACATAGCCATTATGCCAACTGCTGGTTCCTACTATGAGAATTATTAAAAAATGATTTGGGACTCGAACTGCAGTCGACTACATGGGAGTCCAGTGACATAGCCATTATGCTAACAGCTGGTCCTCAAATTCAACACATTTCCTATCATAATTCTAGTGACATTTTTCACAGAAATAGAAAACAATCATAAAATTTGTCTGGAATCACAAAAGACCCCATATTGCCAAAGCAATACGAGAATTATTAAAAAATGATTTGGGACTCGAACTGCAGTCGACTACATGGGAGTCCAGTGACATAGCCATTATGCTAACAGCTGGTCCTCAAATTCAACACATTTCCTATCATAATTCTAGTGACATTTTTCACAGAAATAGAAAACAATCATAAAATTTGTCTGGAATCACAAAAGACCCCATATTGCCAAAGCAATACTGTGCAAAAAGAGTACTGTTGAAGGCATCTCACTATCTTACTTCAAAATATATTATAAGCTATAATAGCCAAACGGCATGTTACTGACCCAAAAACAGACACATAGACCAATGGAATGGAATAGAAGGGAATAAAACAGAGACTCCAGAAATAAACTCAGCAACATACAGTATACTGATTTTTGAACAGTGGTCACAAGACAATTTAGTGAAGAAAAGATAGTCGTTTATTTTTTTTTAAACATTTCTTAGGAATTATTTATTTAATTTTATTTATTCATTCGTTTATTTTATTTTGACTAGACACACACACACACACACACACACAGAGAAAGAGAGCGAGAGAATGGGAAAGTGACCATGGTCGGCCATGTGGGAGTGTCCAGCGCCTTAATCACCATGCCACCTGCTGGTCCCCAAGAAAAGATAGTCTTTAACAATGGTGCTGGAAAAACAAACAAACAAACAAAACAATGGTGCTAGGAAACTGGACATACACTTGCAGAAAAATGAAATTAAATCCTATCTGTCACCATTGATAAAAGTTAACTGAAAATGGATTAAAGAAACATAAAGCCCCTAGCTATAAAATATTAGAGGAAAACAGGGAAACACTTCAAGATGTTGATGTACACAAAAGTGTTGTTTTTTTTTTTTCTTTTCTTTTCTTTTTCAATAGGGCACATGCATTCTATGGAGAGAGACAGAGAGAGAGAGCCCACCAAGGGGAAAGCACATTCCCTTCTCCTCCATTCTCCTCTTGGGATTTTGTGCATGCACACACATGTACCTGATGTGCTTTTCTTTTTTACCAATTATTTTGTTTAACTTTTTAAAAGAATTATTTTATTTAACTTTATTTATTTATTTACTTATTTATTTATAATTTGGTCAGATAGGGACAGAGTGAGAGAGAGAGAAAGAGAGAGGGAAAGTGAGAAAGCAAGCTGCCAGGTCCAGGACTCGAACAGCTGTCGGCCACATTGGAATCCAGAGCCATCAACCACTATGCCACCTACTGGCTCCCTTCATATGCTTTTCAAGCTACCAGATCTGGGACTCAAATCATGCAGTCAGTTTTGTGGGATCCAGCCACCTTAACCACCACACCACCTGACTGACCCAAAAAGATTTTTTAATAAGTCCCTTACTGCAAGAGCAATAACACACGAAATAGACAAGTAAGAGTCCATCAGGGTTTCCTTTTTCATAGCAAAGGAAAAATACATAAAGAGACAACTCACAGAATAGGAGAAAATATTTTTAAACTATACTTCAGATAAGGGATTGACAATCAGAATATATAAATAACTCATATAGCTCACCTGCAAAAATTCTAGTAATCTAATAAAAAATGAACAATTGCTCTGAGCACACAGCTTTCAAAGGAGAACACAAATGGCTAAAGTGCATATGAAAAAATGTTCAACATCTTATCATAAGGGAAATGTAAATTAAAGCTACAGTGAGATTTCACTTAACTGCTGTCAGAATGGCCATGATCAAGAAAACAAAGAAAAAATGCTGGCTAGTTACAGAGTAAAAGGATCTCTTGTGCACAGCTGACGGGAATGTAAATTAGTACAGCCACTGTGGAAAAGAGTGTGGAAGTTCCTCAGAAATTTAAAAACAGAACTACTGTATGACCCAGTAATTTCATTATTTTACACACACACACACACACACACACACACACACACACACACACTTATACCCAAAGAACAAGAAATAATTTAGTTGGAGGAAAAACACATCCATATTTATTGCATCATTATTCAACATAGTTAGGACATATATTTAACCTAAGTTCCCAAAAATCAATGAATGGATGAGAAAATGTGGCACACACACACAATGGAATACTACTTGGCCATAAAGAACAATTAAATCCTGTCATTTGACACAAGTGGGCAAATCTAGGAGGTATAATGCTAAATGAAATAATCCACACTATAAAAGATAAATATTATATATCCCCATTTAACATATACCAAATGTCTGTACTCTATGCTGGAGACTGAAAGACTTACAAGCATATAAGTAGAAAGAGTAATGGTAGATATCAGAAGCTGCACAGGAGTGGGGTCTGAATGGAGTCTGGGAAAAACATTTTAATGAATACAGGAAGGTATGTAAATAAAGGGAAGAGTTTATGGACCAGTGCACTACAGCAGATGGAAAAAAATGAACATTCAATACATACTTCCTAAAAACAAGCAACCTCCTTCAAAAAAAAAAAAAAAACTAGTAGAACTGTTATTGACTGTGCATAATATAATGCTGTGTACAATGTTCAGTGAAAAGTATATGCATGTACCCTTGATTTGATTATTACACACTGTATGCATGCTCTGGAAAACCATTCTGTACTCTACAAAGATGTACATCAAATATATGTAAACCAAAATTTACAATGAAAAAACAAGCAAAATAATAGACATTGAAAAGGCATTTACTAAAATGTAATCCCTTTCCTTCTTAAATATCAGTATGGAATCTTTGATGTAAACATATAAAGGATAAACATCTTAAGCAATCATCATGAACTCTGATGGGCTTCTCAGAACGTGTTTTCCGAAATGCTAATTTCACAAGTGGAAATCTTATAGTGCAATAATTTGGGAACATGTTACTCACAAGTGGTTCACACCTGAATCACAACGAACATCAATGTGTCAAAGGTCTAAGTGGTGATTCTTTTCTACCTTTTGGTTTTAAGTAAACTATCACTTCCTCAGAGGAATTTTCAAGATTCTTCGTTTGGCCAAACTTTTGTTTGGCTTCTGAATCTTCTGATAGCCCCAACTGTGCACTAGCTTGTAAAACCCAGTTTTAGGAAAGAACCCCACTAAGTTAGTAAGAATTCCCCCAACCTTGTTATCTGATCAGGTTCCTCATCCTCCACTATTCCCTAGGTGATGTTTGACCACCTTGGTCTATCCTCAGTAAGAATCCTGCTAAGTTGACTTAGCCAGTATCTTCCCTTAGCCTTGATGGTTTTTTTTTTTTTTTTTGCCTTGATGTTTTCTTTTGGTAAATTTCCAACCACTGATCCTCACACTGCATCTCCCATTTGCCCCTAGCCCAGGCTGTATTTGGAGTTGATCCCAGTATCTCTCTCCCACTGAAAGAACTTGTTGCCAGTGGTCCCTGTGCCTGTCGCCATGGTCCTGAATAGAATAGTCTTCCGTAATGCGCTTTAACAAACATTCTTAAATAGTTTTTTGCTTTAGCAACAGCCATGTTATTTCAAGTATGTCCCCTTTCTTCCATTCTCTGTCATATTGCTCGACTTTCTTCAGTTGTAGCCAATAATCAAGAGAGCAGCACTAAAATGCAGTGAATCTTAAGAACGTTCTCTGTCTGTGTACTATGATTTACACCATAGTTTCATAGATTTAATCAGCTTCCTCGACTAAAATATTTCGTCTTAAGGAATTTTTAAAGACCTTGTTTTTAAAAAGCCAATTTCTGCAAATGATTATGTAATTTATACTGTATGGATTGCTTTTTGAGAGGTTCACAATGGAATTTCAAGCCTCGCTGTTTCATACTTGCAAAAAAGGAGGCAGTCGCTCTTGCACCGTATCTTTCCTGGAAGTGCGTTGTGCACAATAGAACACATTTTTATGTAGTCCTTTGAGTTCCCCTGATGGAGTGAGTTTGACATTGGCAAGACAGCATTATGATTGCTATCAGTGTTCAAAGGCCACTTCACTTTCTCATAGTTTACTTTATAAAGCGGCCCGGGTGGCCAAACAGCTAAATTATCGCTTATCTTTCTTAGCGCTTTGTGTTGAGATCTGTTTAAGCTGTGGCTTTTCTACCCTTTCTTTTTAGTGTGTGGGTGGTTGGGAGAGGTTTTCAGAATTTAAAGAACTTATTTTTTTCCTATTTTTTTTTCATCTAGTGGTCACAAAATAACCACGTTAAGCCTTTATATTTGAGCAGAACTCTAGCATAGATAAAAATGTATGTTTGCCCCTAATCAGCTGGGCTGAATTTCCATGTTGTATGCAGTAATTCCAACCATAGTTAGATTTTTCTCATAGCTAGCATCCCTATCAGCCCCCTTTAGATAAAAAAAACCTCCCTGTTCCCCAAACTAAGAGTACAGATGGGCAGTTTGACCATATCCATATACTTCTTTCTCCTCCAGGTTCTCATGAACATGGAAGACATCAAAGTCCGTGAAATGCAGATTTTTGACTACAGGAAAAGAATAGCTGAGTCAGAGACTAAGTTAAAACAGCAACAGAACCTGTATGAAGCTGTGAGATCAGACAGGAATCTATACAGCAAAAATCTGGTTGAGGCTCAGGTAAAGAATACATGTTTCTTTATATTTTGATTCCTCTCTGCCCTGGGTTTAAAGCTTGCCTGTTATCTTAGTGGCAGAATTTTAAAATAGATCAAGGAAGAAATTTCACGGAATTCACCTGAAGAAGAAGATGAATTTAGGTAGAACCTCAGGTTGTTTGAAATGGAAATGAAACAACTTACTAGAATATGATCATGGTCCTACTTTGAATTATTATGTGGGATTACCATTCTCTTCTTTCTAATTTTTCAAACTGCTAATAACCACCGTGACTCGGGGGTCAGCCAGACTGCAGGCATTTAATTGCAGAGCTTTGCTTCGAAATCTTTTAGTTAGAATGTTTTTTGTGCTTCCAATTTCTTTTGTAAAATGAGTAAATAAAATGTATGTGTGCATATTTGCAGCATGCATGTGTGTGTACGCCATATTCATTCTGTATGTTTGTATATATCTCATAAAGCAGTTCAAGAGTTAATGCTATAATGTCTTTGATGATCACAAGAGGCAAAGGGATAGTCTAGTCATAATTGCTCAAGAGACCATTATTTTGAGAGTATGTCTCTTAAAATCTCTTAACTAGGTATTGAATTTCCATAGAGACAAAGATGCCTACTTAATTCACTTTCAAACATTTCTTCTTTTCTTTGGCTAGGATGAGATAACAGAAATGAAGCGAAAGTTAAAGATTATGACCCATCAGGTCGATCAGCTGAAAGAAGAAATCTCTGCTAAAGAGTCAGCCCTTGTGAAGCTGCATCTCGAACACCAGCGGATAGAAAAGGAAAAGGAAACGCTGAAGGTACACATGGCATAAGAAGTGGAGTGGGCACAGTGCATCAGCCCACTGGGGCAGCCTCCACTTTCATTGACAGCAGCAAGAAGCAGGTGAAATAGTCAGGGCTGCCTGTGGTCACTGTTGCTAGTTATCCAAACTGACTCACACAGACACTGGGGATGAGCACTACCATCTCCAGGCCAGATTCCTTACAGACTGTGCTTCCAGGAGGAACGGGCGAGCAAGGCAGTGAACATGCACGCACACCTAGCTTGTTTATGCTGGCTATCATACATGAGTGGAAGAGAATCTTGCAGGCCCAAGAAGTTCTTCACCTCTCAGGCTTCCCATGGTTCCTTTGCACACACATGCCAAGTTCAGACCTTGTGACCATACTCCCTCCCCTCTTCCCTACCCCTAAAAGGGCTTCCTGGGCCCTCTATGGGGGATGCTTTGCCCCTCTGCTCCTAGTCATTGTTTACTTCATGTGCATGTGAATTTTCTGCCTGCGATTCCATTAACGACCAGAGCTTTATCCTCATTTGGTTCACCCTCGACCGGGTTCACTCTCCTGTGTGCCTAAGAACATTGTGGTTGCTCCTCCAGGTCACCTCCACCTCTATATATCTTGCTAAAAAAAAACCTTTTAAATCAACTAATTTAGAACATCCTATTTCTACTAACACAATATAAGGGCCCTTTCTAAGAATACATATCAGGTAATGACGCCACTTCCAATCCTTTAATCAAGTATGTTTTACTATGCACGTAACTAAACCGAATGCATTTTTTCTTTTCTGTTCAATCCAACAGATTATCCTTCTATTCCATTTGATCAAAAGGAACTTCTGAGAGAATGATGCCATTTTTATTGTGAAAATGTGTGGGCAAAATACTCATGGATGCTTACGAACCATTTGCAGAAACCATTTAGAACAAAATTAGAGACAGATTATTATGACAATAGGATTCTGTTATTTGATCGTGGGCCAGCAGAGACTGATTTCTGCGCTCATTAGCTTTCAAAGATAGTCCCTGTCTTGAAAACGTCATCTAGCATTGGACAGATTTAATGCCACATTTCCTTGATTCTAAGATGTCATAGATTGAAATATGCACTCTCAACTTAATAACGGGTTTTGTCAACTTAATGATAGGTTTTCGTGGAAATAGAATTACTACATTAAATTAACTTAAGGCACATTTGGTTTGAGAAAGATTAAGCTGTAACAAAAGTGCCCTTGCAAAAAAGACATGGCAGTCGATATATTTACCTGTCTGTGACTTTCATTTCTCCTATTTCAGCTCATGATAGAAAAAGAACAGAAAACTCGGGATTAAAATTCTGCATTAAAATTTATTTATACCTAAAGAAACATACATGTTTTCTAAAATTTGAAAATATCCCAAATCTTTGTCCCTTAGTTTGAAAACAGAGTTTTATGCAAGGCAGTTTGTTCCACACTGGAGCCTGCAGTGGGATGGGGTTTATTTATCACTGAATGAATCAAGAGTGTCTTATTATAAACATTACTTGTCCCAGAGGTCTCATGGACCATGTTAGCCAGTCTTCAACATAATCCATTTCATTTGGTGTATCATCTCTTTCTCTGTCAAGGATGAGATTGATTTTCACCTCTTATTTTCCTAAGTAATGCTTTATTCGAAAGATTATTAATGGGGCACAACCATTGCTCCATAACAGGTGTATAAGGTGGAACAAACTGCCTTCTACAAAATTCTGCTTTAAAATAAGCAGTATCCTTCCTACACAAAGGATCAATTATTCCCAATACCTTAGAGTTTGACTTCAGTTAATATTTGTTTTGATTATGCCTTTCATCATCAGGCAGCTGTACATATAACTCCAAAGAAGCATCATAATAAAATCAAGGGCAACAGGGTTCTGTTCTTTGATCTTGGGCCAGCAGAGTTGGCAGCTGGTGGATATGAAAGAAGATTAAAAGGCTTCTGCTCTGAAGAGTCTACTCCAAATTGGGAATCCCAGGTCTAGATGGCTTTGGGTTACCAATTATAGGAAGATGATTGCTTTGGCCTTAATGTGGAACTAGGATACCTTTTTTTCCCCAGCAATTCCCATTAAGGCAAGAATGAGATACAGAAAAAGGATGCCTACTGATTTATTATTTGAGGCTATCTAAGGCTGACTTGCAGTGGTGCTCTGAGTGGATAATTTTTGCCTATCATTAAGCTTGTTTGACATTCCTTAGAAAAATATGACAGCTCAAATGTTGAGTTTCAGCCTCCTGACTTTTTAGCATAAGAATTTGAATCACTTTCCACGTTGGTCTTTGGATTTCATGCATCTGAAGTTTGCAAACCAAAACCCTGAAGGAAAGGGCAGATTTTCTAGTAACTTGGTGCCAAAAACCATTTATCTTATTATTGTGAGTTCTATAAAGCTATGTGGATACATACTTCCTGCTAGAGGAGGACCCCTTAGCCTCCTTGATAGACTGTGAGTTGCCTACTCCTCTCAGATAATAGATGATCAGTTGTCCCTAGTAGGTCATCCTTGTTCTCATTCATTCCTCCTATCAGAAAAATCCTGCTCTTTCCACATTTCTTTTCTTTTTGCAGTTGCTACTAGGCTCTACTGACTCTTCAGGACTCTAGAAATTGTCAGCACATCATGGTTATGACAGAATGTCAGTAGTTCTCAGTAGACATTGCTGCCTCTGTGTTCATCTGCCCATTGTGTCCCAGTCTTGTTTCATCAGCACTGAAGGAGCCATCTCATTTGGAGTGTCTGCCTTCCAGTCCTAACAAGCCTCCAATTCTGTCTCATCACTTCCCAATCATTCCACATCTAGCTGACAGCACTTTGATTCTTGGTGAATAATTCAGTAGCAAATTCTCTATGTCCAGAGCTCAGCACTGCATTAGGGACTGGCTTCAGGGCACCGTATCCTTTTACTGAGTGGACTCTGTTCGTGACATGGATGGGCAGCAGTCATGCATGAGAGAGAAAATAAGCCTAATTATTCTTGTGGCTAGATGACTTCAGATGGTCCTATTTGTTTTGCTAGATATAAACAGATGACTTCTATGAAACTCAATGAATGTCAGGGTCATGTATGAACAGGTGAGGTTCCTACGAGTATGGCTCTTGAGACACGATTTATGCCTACAGCCAGATTAGATGCTATATAGCTCATAAACACCTATCACACAATTGGATAATTGTGAAAGCAATGACTTCAGGTCCATTCTGCCATCTCATTATAACTCTGTGCCACCAAGAACACGTCTATAGATGCAGAAACTCCGGGCCCCACCTATGACATTGCTTGATGGCCTTTTGGGTGCACAGCAGTTGTTACCATCTTTCCTAGGTGAGACAGCTCAAATTTATAACTGCTAAATGCATTAGACCCGAGGTATTTTGTTGATGTTAACATTTGCTGCCAACGTCTAATGCCACATCTTGTTTACAGCCCATAAATTTATGACATAAGGAGACCACTCAGAATTTTGATATATTATGAAAAAAGTACCCAGCGATGCCAAACGCACGGATGGTTTTACATTTCAGACAGATACTTTTACACACCGTTGATTGCATTTTAATATAACAGGGGTTTCATTTTGTTCTGCTGATGGATTCCGATCAGCTTTTGGCACTTAGGAACAGGGAAGTGAATCTTGTACATCTGGGAAAATAAAAGTTTTATTAAAGAAAGCATGAGCCAAACAGGTATTTTATTGCTGTGTTCACTGTCACCTTTAACAATTATAGAAATAGAAAGCCTTGGTCTTCATTCTCTTTCCTAATAGGTACCTCCTCCCCCCCCCCCCCACCCAG
>NW_006204113.1:4168377-4224109 GCF_000334495.1 Tupaia belangeri chinensis
TAAATACTGGGCCCGATCTTGATTTTTTCTAGTAAGTATTTCCCTTTGCTTAGCGACCAAAACATATTTTATGAATGAACAAACAAAATGTCATAAATGAAACCCTTCATTTTACAGTAGCTGTTTGCATCCAGTTTATGACATTACACACCTATTACCAGGTGCATAGTATTTTCTGTTTGGATAAGTCTGAGGTGTAGAATTCATGATTCCTGGTCTTCATGGGTTAGAAGCAGACCTTGTTGAGAGTTGGGTTAGTTCACAGGCACTCTGTCAGAAGGGAGTTTTCTAGCATCTTGGTAACTTTTCTGTGGGGGGGGTGACGGTGGGAGTTCTGACACTAACTTGAGGGGAAAAGTTAATACCCTTTCACTGTCCTTTGCCAATCTGCATGACATCGACAAGTTGGGAGGGATAACATCATCTCATCATCTCTCCAGGCATGGGCGAGAGCAGAGCTGCTCCTGCTTATTTGTTTCTTCTTGTGCTGACCTGGTCTGTGAGACCACTTGTTCCTCTCAGCTGGGCATAGGCTCTCTCAAGACATATTCTATCTTCCTTTCATGTGGGGAACTCTGTGGCTCCCCATTGAATATTCTGTACTGTGCATGG
Source organism: Tupaia belangeri chinensis (assembly GCF_000334495.1). NCBI lineage: Eukaryota > Metazoa > Chordata > Mammalia > Scandentia > Tupaiidae > Tupaia > Tupaia belangeri. The sequence goes on from NW_006204113.1 coordinate 4,168,990, forward strand.
CCTACAAAGCCCTTCTCAGTCTGGCCCAGCTGTTTGCCAGTCTCACTTGCTGCTATTCCCTGCTATCACTTGAATGCAGCCATACTAGATGCCTTGCTGTCTGGGGAACATAACCAAGTATCTTGTACTTTGCTAGTTTGCATGCCATTGTCCACAGAAGCCTGACTGTTGACTATCCACCAAACACGTACCCCTCCACTTTAGCTACATCTATCAATTGCTAAGGACCTGGTTAGTTCTTCCCTCCAAACCCCAGGCAGCAATAGAAACTCCTTTCTGTGAGCTTGTATGTATTTTTCACATAGATAGATAGCATCTTCACACTGTTGTTGGTTATATTAACCATCCCAATGGATTATGAATCTCAAAACTCTTACCTTCTGTATTTATTTGGAACTATTGGAGGTGATGGTAGAGGGAACACAGGTTTTAGAATCAAAAGATTTGGGTTGAAGTCTCAACTGTTACTCACTAGGTCTGTGATGTTGGGTGTCAACATTCTTGCTGCTTAGCCTGGCAGCTTTTCTTTGTCTCTGTTATTGAGGGTAGCTATAGAAAGTGCCTAGTACCATGTCTGGGGTATTATAGATTATGAACATACTTGTGGAAAAGAAGTGAATGTTTACTTTGATATGAGAGATTTTCCTTTTGAAACTTATCAATCCATGGTATCTTCCCCCCATTATTCTACAATTTCCTTGTAATCTCCAGAGCCAGATTCAGTTCTGAGTTCCCTGAGACTCTAGCTCAGTAATGCCTTTTTCTTTGACCTTTTGTAACATTAGTTCCCTGCATGACAATAAAGACCCTAAAAAGTTATTTCTTGGGATCAGCAAATGGTGTAATTGTTGCGTTGCTGGATTCCCATGTAGTTGGCTCTGGTTCCAATTCCAGACCTGGTGTCTTAAAACTCATACTTGGTGTGTGTGTGTGTGTGTGTGTGTGTGTGTGTAAGATCCCAAGAGGAGAATGGAGGGGAAAGGATTGTGGTATGGCCATCCTCCCTGGGGAGTGATTTTTCACTTTTTGACTCTGTCTCTGTCCAGCAAGTACATGCGCCCTATAACAAAAATCTCTCTCTGAAAAAAAAGTTAGTGCTTATACTTACTAATATTTACATAATATTTACGTATCCCACCTTCTCATCTGGATTGAAAGTGTCGTAGGAACTAGATCTTTTTATACCATAACATCCCTTCTGTTCTATCAGGATGGTTTGTAAGCTAGACTATTAGCTGTTGTCTTTGACTAACTTAAATTTTTCTTACAGTGGGTTTTGTCTCTACAGTTACGTACTGGTGGTGTTAGAACCATTACAGGAGCTGGTACATACAGGGACCTCTCTTGCTCATCCCTACATCCTTCTCTGCACTATCCTCTGTAAATTCTTCTGGTGTTTAGCTAGTAAGAGAAGAAATGCTGCTGAATACCAATGAAGCCCTGCTACACATATATAGCAAAATGATAGAAATCCCTCAAGGACACAACTTATAGAATAAACATGCTCTCTGTAATGTGCGTTGCTTTTTCTTTATGGGCATGTGTGTATGTGTGTTTGTGTGTTTGTTTTGCTTGTGAGAGTGATCAAACCATGTTAAATGAAACATCAGAGAAAAGTATAAGCACTACTATACATCTAAATCCAGGCGCCGTAGTCCTGGTTTGTGCTGTTACTGAATGGAATTTGTCTGAATTTTTCACTCTTTGTCAGGCTGAGCTGCAGAAGCTGAGACAACAAGCCCTGGAGACAAAGCACTTCATTGAAAAGCAAGAAGCTGAAGAGAGAAAACTCCTGCGTATTATTGCTGAAGCTGATGGGGAGAGGTTGAGACAGAAGAAGGAATTAGACCAGGTAGAACTCCTCCTCATCAGATTTGCAGACCTGGCCAACAGACAAGAGTGTTTGATTTTACTGTTCATGAATCCTCATTCCCCTTTAAGCCCTGAGGTCCAACCCTGTTGGAATAATTGCAGCAGAAGCCCATCTTATGTTGATTACTTACGGAATCTTTACTTATTTCTTTGACCCATATTTATGAACACTCCCTCTGTGTCAGTCACTTCTGTAAGCACTAGAGACACATTGGCTGACAAGATAATAAGGTGCCTGTTCAAAGGGAGCTTACATTCCAGTGTAACATAACTGTTCCCATACACAGTCATATGCCACATAATGATGTTTTGGTCAACAATAGACCACATATACAATGGTGATCCCGTAAGCTTATGATAGGCTACACCATAATGCCTAAATGTGTAGTAGGCTATCTCATTCAGGGATGTATAGCTGCACTCTGTGATATTACATAATGATGAAATTGACTAATGACGCATTCTCAGAATGGATCTCCATTGTTAAACAATGCATGACTATAGTTGCAATTAATAATTACATGATGTAGGAGACAGAAACTCAAATGCATGACTTGAGAGTTAGAAACTTGAATGCTTTCAGAGAGCTGGCTGAGAGAAGCTGGCCTCTTTACAAGAAAGGAAGAGGTGGCTGGACTTGGCACGAGTTAACCCACCATGATGTCTTTTAAATGTAAACATTTAACAAACAATGGGTTGGAAAACACACACAATTACACATGCATGGACCCACAATTACTGGATTGTTGGACCATTATTATTATTATGGGTTATTTGTTGTACAGTGGTTTCTCTTCTCAAGGAGATTGCAAACTTAACAGGAGTCCAGTGTTGTGTTTTTTTTTTTTTTTCTTTTTTTCCTCTATTTTACCTTCATTGCCAGAAAAGCTGATATTTTAATTTCTCTTTGACTTCCATGTCTTATTTCTTGACTTGTTCCAAAGTGAAGGGGAGAATGAAGGAGTTACCTGGTGTTGTCCTTAAACCCCACATGCATCACGATGTCACAAAAGCTGTAATCGTACATATCTACGATTTTTATGTTCTGAACTAACATTACATTCTTTTTTCAAGTCAATGAACAATTATATTTAATGTATTGTACAAAATACTTTTTTTTTTTTGAGAGGTTTTTTTTTTTTTTTTTTTTTTTCACTATAGGGCGCGTGCGCTCGCCAGACAGACAGAGAGAGACATAGAGACAGAAAGCGAGAAATCACCCCTCAGGGGGGATGGTCACACCGCAATCCCTTCTCCTCCATTCTCCTCCCGGGATCTTGGGCACGCACGCACACGTGCCCAGCGTGAGTTTTAAGCCACCGGGTCCGGGACACGAACCGCGGTCGACTACGTGGGAGTCCAGCGACATAGCCATTACACTAACTGCTGGTTCCCTACAAAGTACTTTTAAAGCACAGAAAGAATAAAACAATATATAAAGGCCCTCTTTCTTTACTGGAATAAAAAAATTAGGAATTCCAACTGTTGAATTGTCTGTTTCTAGGAGGCAGTAACATGGTTCACGTTTCCACTGTTTTGGAAATCTCTCAGTCATGATCTATAGAAGTTGGTCCCAGGCAATTTGAAGATAGATCTTCTTTATCTTCATATGCTGTTCCACACCAAATACAATACAGATGTTCTTCTCTTAAATAACTAGTCAATATTTGTAATTTTTCCAGTACACTTAAACCTTCACTGTTATAGTCATCTTCTCCTGTTCTTTTTCTTCCTCTTCCTCTTCTTCAGTCTCCTCTTTGAGTTTCAACCAGTCCCATGCCTCCCTGGGAACCTGAATATTCTTCTGGGCATCTAACTGCTGACAGGCTCACTGGCTTCTTTTAAGATCTCCTGCTAGCTTCATTTCATCTTGCTTATTTTTAAATCACATTTGAAACTGCTCTGCAGCTTTCTCTTCAGCTTGGTTTTTCATGTGAATCTTTCTTCTGTAGCTTTCTAATTTTGCCTCTGCTTTCCATTTTAATAATGCCTCATGACCAATACCACTTTTCCCTGTTTTGACATTGAGAGGAATTGGTTCAAGAATACCATCTCCTCTCTTGCCGAGAGCCTGACTGCTTTTATATCCCATCTTTTGGAGCAAAGCAAATCCTTTGTTTTCATAGCCAAGTGCATTCTTCAATCCAATGTCATATCTCTCTTGTTCTTCCTCTTTCTAACTCTTCTGCCTATTTTTCAAATTAGCTTCCTGTTGTTTTTCTTCTTTTCGACGGGCTTCTCGGATTTGCCTCAGCATTCTTGGTCTGATATCATCTTGGACATTAATGAAGGAATCAGACACATAATACTCTTCTGCCCTGCTTAATTTCATATGGTGATGGTATCTGGCAGCTCTCAGGTCCTGGTCCAGCTCCGGAGACCCCAGTGTTGATTTTCTAACAGGCCATTCCCAGTGCCCAGCTAAGAGGGTGCCCAGCCCATGTGGACAATTGATAGATACTCATTGACTAAAGGAATGCTGTTGCTATAAAAAAAAATTACACTTTTTGTTCCTTGGTGGCCATACCCTTCCCAACCTTTCCAGGTGATCAGCGAGAGAGATATCCTGGGGTCTCAACTTATTCGGCGCAATGACGAATTAGCTTTGCTCTACGAGAAAATCAAGATCCAACAGTCTGTGCTGAATAAGGGCGAGAGCCAGTACAATCAGAGGGTGGAGGATATGAGAATCCTCAAGCTGGAGATCAAGAAGCTCCGCCGTGAGAAGGGGATTCTTGCCAGGAGTGTGGCCAATGTCGATGAACTCAGGTAATAGGAGGCCCTTAGGGCTTAGGGCAAAGCAGCCTGTGATGAGCTCCTGAAATGACCATATGTTCATGGTGGTTGTCACTGAAGGACTTTATCAAGTTGTACAAAATGAGAATTTGTTTTGTTTTGTTTTTCAGTTTTTACTCTAGGGTACATGTGCTTACCAGAGAGAGACAGAGAGAGAGAGAGAGAAAGTGAGAAATCACCCCCCAACTCCCTAAGGGGGATGACCACAATGGAGCCCCTTCTCCTCCAGTCTCTTCCTGAGATTTGGGCACACGTGCACATGTACCTGGTGTGATTTTCGAGCTGCTGGGTTTGGGACTTGAACCATGGCTAGTCATGTAGAATCCAGTGCCTTAACCTCCATGCCACCTGTTGTCCCCAAAATGAATTTTATGTGATGAAATTATTAGTGAATAATAAGAACAACTTTTCCATGAAAATCCACATCATGCCCATGCTGCGTCACAAAAATGTATGAACTCCCTTTAGGGCGTGTATGGACGAAGGTGAAAAGATTTTTAAAGACCTCTGATCTGGATTTTGAAAAAGAAATTTCAAGTCAAATCACAAACATATTACATTTTAAAATTTCTTTTTCCCCAGTGAGCGCCTTCAAATTTCTTTAATAAGGCAGTATGCAAGAGACAGAGCATCAATATTTAAATTTAATCCTGGTAACATTTGCACATCTTTTTCTTGGAATTGTGTACAGGATGAAAAGAAGTAGAAAATTTAATTTTATCACTATTTGGAAACTCTGTTTCCTTAGAAGGCAGCCAAATTTTACATCTTACTCTTGATTTATCCTCTGCAGCTTTCACTTTAGCTTAGTGCGCCTTCTTCTTTCTCTAAATCTTGCATTACCCAAGATCTGCTTTCCCTTTGGGAAAACATCACCATGTTTTATATAGGCAATTGCAGGAAATCAAGCAGAGGCTTGGTATTTTTTCAGTAGCTCTCCTTATTCCCCACAGACTTAAGGTACAAAAACAGTATCCTTGACCGCTTTGGGATGAAAACACAGTTGAGTTGTGCCTCCCAAATTAATTGGATTAGAAGATAGTTTTGATATTTAGATGCAGTGAATATATTCAAGAACAGTGACGTTGCCACTATCCAGGATGGATTGATACTGATTTGTCTGTTTTTAGAGTTGTTTGTATTTTAGATGATGAAAGTAGTACAAGTTAATTATAGAAAATGTGAGAAATGCAGAAAAAAATAAAGACGGGATTATAATCATTCATAACTTTATTACCCAGAGATACCACCATTGACATCTGGGAGACAAATGGATTCATTCTAAGTAGCTATTGAATGATCTCCAAGACCATCACTAAACCTGTCAGCCATGAATGAGTTATTTTTATTACACACACGAACAACCAAATTCTATCCCCTCCTAGTCAATATTGCTAGTTTGTTGATAATGGATTTTATTTTTCTTTTCAATGGGAAGACAACTCAATAAAAGTTGGAGACAAGCAGGTGTGAATTCCAACCTCTGCCTCGCCATGGACAAGCTATATGACCTTAGGCATGTCACTGAACTTCCCTGAGCATTGGACTTGTAGTTACAATTAAATGTGAAAACGACCGCGATGTGCCTAGCACAGAGTCTAGGACAAAATAAGCCATCTGATACAGTAGCTGGTACTTCCGCCTCCTCTTCTGATGAGACTCTAGAAAATCGAAGTGTTAAAAATATGCTTTTAATTCTAAGCAGCTTGTTCTGAGCTCCCTGTTGAGTGAACATCATGCAGTTAATTCTAATGGTTTGTCTTGCTAATGAGGGGAAGTTGTATTATTGGTTTAAATGAAGCAATTAAGTAAAAGAGATGGCTTAGTATTAGTAATCTGCACACCCGCAGCAGACGAGGACAGATAATAATATCCTTATCGCCGGTGTCAATAAGTGCTTGCCTCTTCTCTGCTTCCCAACAAAGCTTCCCATTTGGTAGGATGGCCGCCAGGTCATAGGATACCAAGGATGGCTGCAGCACATCATCCGTTAACCACAGAGTCTCCAAGATTTTATGGTATATGTGAGCCAGAGCTGGTTCTCTGGGAATTTGGCAGCCCTCTGTGTGGTTGTGGAACACGAGATAAAACGTCATCACAAGTCCTGAGTCAGCATTCCTCAGTCCTGGCTGTAGTTTAGAATTACCGGCAGGACTTTCCAACCTATGAAACCCAGTCCCCATCCTAGACCTATTAAGGCAGATTCTCTCTGAGGGTGGGGTCCAGGCAAAGGGATGTTTTCAAAGCTTGCCGGTGACTCCATAGTGGGAGTGGAGATGTACTGCTGTAAATGGTGTCAAGTTATCACCGGAACCTCGGTGTTTTGCAATCAGGTGCCATTGTGCGGCGCATGCACCATTCACTTATGCTACTATCGAACTGTGGAAACACAGAAGAGTACATCGAAACTCTCCTAATTCACCTCCTCAGCTACTCTCTACTGGCAGTTCTAGAGCCCTGCAAGAATTGATACCATCTGTATCTTGCTCAGATTTAAGAGGCTGGTCTCAGTGTTCACAAGTCTCTCTAATTCCAATCTTTTCTAGAAAAGGTAGAGTGTATATAAACATTCAAAGATATGACATCCAAATAAATAGAGAAATTCTTTGCCAAAGAATGTTTTTCTGCGTTCAGGCAGGAGCTTTTTCACATGCAAAGAGAATTCTTGAAGGAGCGAACAAGGTGCCGAGCCCTGGAGGAGGAACTGGAGAACCCCATGAATGTGCACAGATGGCGGAAGCTGGAGGTAACATCTGGCCGAGTGTTCTTCCCATCCCCAAATCTCTCTTCCTGCCCCACCCAGGGCTTCTAACCAAAGCATGATAAGAAACATGGTTTTATTTAATACTATGCAAATTGTCACCTAAATGTAAGGTTGGATCAAATGTCAGTTGGGTCATTCCAGAACCAGATGGTCATTTGGGTTCCGTTTTAAAAGTCTTCGACAAAATCCTTTCTGCCTTAAGAAGACCCAGCTGTGAACAGCTTCGCCAATTGACATTTACTTTTCTTGTTTAGGTAGTTATTCTTTTTTTTTCTTAATTTTTTTTTTCTTATGGGGCATGTATGCTTACCAGAGAGACACACAGAGAGGAGGGGAAAGTGAGAAATCATCACCAGGGTCATGGCCAGTCATAATCCCTTTTCCTCCATTCTCCTCTCAGGATTTTGGGCATGTATGCACATATGCCCGGAAGTCATTAGATCTTGGGCTTGAATAGCAGTTGGTCATGTGAGAGTCCAACCCCTTAACTACCATGGTACCTGCTGGCCCCTATTTAGGTAGTTTTTGATCAGCTACCCTATAGCTGTCTCTAGTCTTAGATTGTTAATTCCCTTTAGCTATATTGGCCAGTAACCTCTACTCCATCTTTCAACAGGTCTTTACATCCTTTTATTTACTACAGGAAATACAATGTTGTGAATTAGCCCTCTTTTCGAAGGATTAGCATTGTGTTAACCAAATCCTTTCTTTTAGGATTTGGGGACATAGTCATAGTCCCATTGGTAGGAGATGGATAATAACTTCATATTTTATTTCACAACTTCCCGATAGACATTACTACCAGCACTGGAAATGACAAAGATGAACTCTTGCTAATTCAAGAAAAAGATGGCCACCTCCTTTAGTTATACCTAGCAATGTGGGTGCCAGAAAGGCCTTCGACTAAACGAACAATTAGAGTGTTAGGTGAGTAGAAGTATGTATTTAGGAAAGAACAGGGCAAAAATAGAAAATCAGCCAAGTAGGTTTTTCTGTTTGTTTTTGTTTTTCATTTTTACATTTCCCTTTGAATGAAGAAAGCATTAAGGATAATGCATTATAAATTGCTAAGTACATATGGGGCCTGAATTTTAACAACATACAGTTCTGCCAAGTGGGCATGTGCCAAATCTGGTCCCAATGTATGGATATCGGCCGGCACAACTTCATATTTCTTAACCAAAGTCAGAGTCAATGGAATACTGCCCCGCCCCCCTTTTTTTTCCTCATTAGACCCTCATTCATTTCTCTTCAAATGCCAAGAACAACACAGTTTACTAACCTCACAATAATACGGTAATGTCTCAGGAAATGGAGATTTTAAGTCCATTTACTGTCTGATTAGTTTCTTCCCTGTTTTCACCCAGATCTTTAAAGTTTCCAGTTCCATGTCAATGTACAGTTAAAATACATTTACAATTTACATTAAAAAATTAGAAAATAGAGACTCTAGGAAACAGTTGAAAATATTTAGCTACAAAATAGTTCACGTGTCAGTATAGTTGAAAGAGAAGCTTTGGAGGCCGGCAGGTAGCGTGGTTAAGGGCGCTGGACTACTACATGGCCGACCGTGGTTTGAGTCTTAGATCTGGCGGCTTGCTTTCTTACTTTTTCTCTTGCTCTGTCCCTCTCTGGTAAAATGAAAATAAATAGATAAATAAAGTTAAAAAAAAAACAATAAAGAAAAAGAAAGTGAAGCTTGAGCTAAGTGTTTAGAGGACAAATGATCAATTTATAGCTGTATGTCCTGTGTGAATTGTACGCAGCCTTTGAAAGCGCATCAGTGCTTCATGGGTTGATTGTTCCATTTTGTGAGCTAAATGTCAATTATTAGCACAAGTCCACACCCTGAAAACCCTCCTCCATTGTAAGCTATAATGAGTCTTCTTGTTGACCATCAACAAAGCAGAAACCTACGGCTGAGTGAATGAGGGAGCCCTGTTTCATTCCTGCAGAAACAGAGGAGGTAGTGGGGAAAGCTTTGAAGCTTAGTAATTAAGAACCACAGGCAAACCTGGGCTTGAATCTAGCACTGACCCTTAGCAGTCTGAGTAAATTACCTGACTTCTCTGAACCTCTGATTGTCTTATCTGCAAGAGAGGAAGACTAATTACCATCTCAGGGCAATCATGCAGCCTAAATAGGGTATTGTGTGAAAAGCACTCAGCATAATATCTGGATGGTAGAAAAGAAATGGACATTATGCGTAGTGGCTGTCATTGTTATTATTATTGCTATTCCCACTGGTGAAATAAACATTAATTTTCCACTTATAGGTTAACTAGAGAAATATAGTTAAGACTTAGGAAAACCGCTAATTGTTTTTTTTTCGGGGGGGAGGTATGTATTTATGACTATCTCATCCATTACCCTTTTTCTTTTGTTTTGTATTTCGTATTTCCTTTGCTCTGCATTGCATTTGAAGGTCTGCAGTAGATTTTTACAAACAATAATCGGGTTATAGGGACCACAGTGTTTTGAAACTTTTATCTCAGCTGCTTGCTGTTCTCCTTGGACAGGCCAGCGATCCCAGTTCCTTTGAGCTGATACAGAAGATCCACACCCTGCAGAAGCGTCTCATCAGCAAGACTGAAGAAGTGGTTGAGAAAGAGCTGCTCCTTCAGGTAGGGTTTTTCATTTTCTTTAGTCACTGAAACAAGCCTGTTTTCTCAGCACCTCCGTCTCCTAGACTCTGTTCTCAGATTAGTCCATCCTTAGGCCACATTGCATGCCCCATATTTAACTGTAGGTGGCAACAGTGACTCACACATAGAGAACAAATGCGGCCTGATTAATTGGTCTTTTATGCTGTGATAACTGGTATTTTAAGAATTCTGGAAAATTAAGTTCAAGGCTAGACTTACTGCAATGGGTAATGTGAGCATTCCCCCCGAACTTCTCTGCAGTTTAATTTGTCAGATTCTCTTAAATACTTTTCTTCATAGCTTCAGATAATGCAAAATGTTGCAATTTTGATTTCGAAAATGAGCTTTCTCATAGAGCACAAATGTCCGCATGAAGAGATGTGTGAGTGCAATGGAAGGAAAGATTTCTTTTTGAGTCTCTTATGCAGTAAGTGAGTTATTCTGGAGCACTTAGGCCTTTTCAAGTCTCAGTTGTCATCACTCTCGCTACCATCCGCTTTATCATCCTCCTCCTCATCGTCATTGCTGTTACCATCGTCACCACTACGGCACTCCAGACACCACGCTGGTGGCTTCACCTGCCCTGTGTCATTTCCTCTTCACAGCTCAGGCCTTGGATGTTGCCACCCTCAACTGGTGGACGATGAAGTAAGGCTCAGCAGTTTAGTGTAGAAATGAATGTCGGTCCTGGCATCAGATGACTTGGTTTGGAACCCTGTTTCTGCCCATTTGTAACTGCGTGAGTTTTTAAAATTTATTTTGTTATAGGGTGCATGCACTCCCCAGAGAGATAACATGAGACAGTACCCCCATTGGGGGATGGCCATGCTGCAGTCCTCTTTCCTCTGTTCCCTTGGGATTTGGCACGCGCGCACACACACACACACACACACACACACACACACATATGCACCAATGTGTTTTTCAAGCTTCTGAGTATGGGATTCCAACTGTGCAATTGGCCATATGGGATCCAGCCATCTTAACCATCATGCCACTGGCTGGCCTGCCCTGCTGTGTGAGTTTTAATTTCTCTGCTCCCAAGGTTCTTAATCTAAAAAGGGATGTCGTAAGGCTTGAAAAAGTCTTTGAAAAAGTTTTAGAATTTTGCTTGGTTCAGAGTGCCTAATTCCAGCAATTATTCCTATTATTTCTGATCACAAAGCCAGTAATATTAACCACTGGGTTACCATTAGGAGTAAAAAGTTCTGTATATGAGCAAGGGACATTTGTCTGTCTGTTTTACATTCTATAAGAAAGATTTTTTTTTAGCTGAAGTTAGGTAGCTAGTAAATAGCATGCCAGAGCATCACTACACTGAATGGGCAGAGGATTTCCCTATTCTCTTGTAGACGAGAAGGCAGACTGGGGTGTTGGAAAGAGCAGGTCTTGAATAAATTCCAACACTTGCTAGTTCCATGACCTGAGGAGCATTACAAAATTTTCCAAAACTCAGTTTTTCCATCTGTAAAATGGGGATAGTAATACCCATTTCCATGACCAGAGGAGCTTCTCTGGTGAGAGTATACTACTGGAAGTCTTGCTGCATGGCCACTGTGGTCTGACAGTCCTGAGTTTGAGCTGTGGGTCCACCAGTGCCAGCCACACGTCATTTTCTCAAGGCCTTGGCTCCAGCAAGGGACAGTGCTGGGATTCCACCGAGGCAGCTAGCTCCAGAGCCTACACTTTCTACCATGCCATTGCCCTACCTCTTCTGTCACTGCCACCATTTTGCTAGTTTTAAGAAGAATAAAATCACGTGTTTTGTCAAGGCTTTTGTAAATTTGTTTCATATCTCATTGACTGCTCTAACTTTATCATTCCCTTCCATCTATATTCTGTGGGTTTCTCTGTTCTTCTCTTTGCTTATACCCAGCTCATTAGTGTTCAGTCTTCTTTTCTAATATGAGCATTTAAAGCATAAAATGTCCTATAAAGAATTTCTTTTGTTTATTCCCTCAGGTTTTTCTATGTCATATTTTCATTTAGCTTGTTTTCTATTTTCAGAATTATGTTTCCTTTGACAGCAAGACTTTTAAAATATCCGCTATTTCTCCTATGATAGTTGAAAAGTACATCTTTACATTTCCCAATATGTAGGCATTTAAGTTATTTTTCACTTAATTGATTTCTTATTTTTTTTGCATTGTCATCTGTGTTATAGTGATTCTTTCATTATTACCAACTAAGTGGTCATTTTTTAAAGTGACGTCTGACATTTGAAAAAGGCATATACTTTCTAAATGTTCAGGGTTCAGGATTCTATATATGCTCATTAGATGAATTTTGTTAATTGTATTGTCCAAATCTATATCTTTCCTAATTTTTTTGTCTGCCTAATCACTGAAAATAAGTTTGGAGAGTCATCTGTTCTTATAGGTCTGCCACTTTTTTGTTTTAAGTATATTTTAGATTATGATCATAAAGTGAATCAAAGATTAGAATCATTATTTCTTTCTGATGAGTTGTTCTTTTAATATTATACAGGAATCCATCAAATAATGACTTTACTTAAAAATGTATCTAATATTAGCATAACTATACCAATGAAATTAAAATTTGTTTCTATGCTTTTATACTATTTTTTTTTTTTGGAGAGGTTTTTGCTGTAGGGCGCATGTGCTCACCAGAAAGACAGACAGAAACAGAGACAGAAAGTGAGAAATCACTCCCCAAGAGGGATGGCCATGCTGCAATTCTTCTTCATTCTCCTCTTGGGATCTTGGTCATGCATGCACAGGCGCCCGGTGTAAGTTTAAGCCACTGGGTCCAGGACACAAACCGCAGTCAACTACATGGGAGTCCAGAGACGTAGCCATTATGCTCACTGTTGGTCCCCATGCTTTTATACTTTTTTTTTTTTTGAGAGGTTTTTGCCCCCAGGGAGGATGGCCATGCTGCAATCCCTTCTCCTCCATTCTCCTCTCGGGATCTTGGGCACGCATGCACATGCACCTGGCATGAGTTTAAGCCACCGGGTCCAGGACTTGAACCACAGTCGACTACATGGGAGTTCAACGACATAGCCATTACACTAACTGCTGGTCCCTCTATGCTTTTATACTTTAGATAGCCTTATATTTTAGATGAATTTCTTATAATTACAAAATTAATAATATGACTATCTTTTTACTATTTTTCAGCTGAAATGTTTAATCCATTTATGTTTTGGATATTTTCAGGTTTACTTCTACATTCATATTTTGTATTATTTACCCTGATTTTTTTAATGCTCAGAAGTCTCTGTTGCTGGTTTTCTTTTTTTAAAATTTAACTTTATTTTACTTATTTATTTATTTTATATTAATTTTGATTAAAGAGGGACAGAGTGAGAGAGAGAGAGAGGGAAAGTGAGAAAGCAAGCCACCAGGTCTGGGACTCAAGCTACAGTTGGCCATGTGGGAGTCCAACGCCCTTAACCACCACTCTACCTGCTGGCTCTGCTGGTTTTCATTGGAATGAACTTTCTTTATTTCCTCTTTCCCCATCTACCAGTTGCCTCTCTTTCTCCTTTACTGCCTCTTCCCTTTTTTCTTTTCTCTTTTCTCTTTTTACATTCTTTTTCTGAACAGTTACCACCTTTCAATTTACTTTCTCTCTCTGATTCCCTTAAATAATTCTCTTAATTCTCCCTCATTCATGGATTCCCTTAAAAATTTAACAGGTGAAGTTAATGTCAATTTCAAATAAATCTAAAGCTCTTCAATATCTTTATCTATTCTTACAAACAATTACTCAAAGTGATAACTTCAGCTATCCTACTGTTTTAAGTATTAGCTGTCATCATTATTATTGTACAGAGTCAATTTATTCAGAGTTATAGAGATATTTACCGGTACACTCATTTTCTATTTCTACATATCTCTAATTCCTTACTTCCATCCTTTTTCTTTTTGAAATATATCCTTTTCCAGTTTTTTCATTGATGAATTTTTCAGTGGTTCATGTTTCTTTGCATGTCTCAAAATGTTTGTATTTTTTTTTTTTTATTTTTGAGAGGTTTTCGCTATAGGGCGACTATGTGGGAATCCAGCGACATAGCCATTACGCTAACTGCTGGTTCCCTCGAAATGTTTGTATTTTAACTTTACTCACAAATGATTAATTTGGAATCCTATTTTCTGTTTGCTCTTTGAAGATTTTGGTTCTTTGTGTTCTAGCTTCCATTGATGTTATTGAGAGGTCTGCTACAAGTCTAGTTATTACTCCTTTTAGGTAATCTTCCTTTTCTTTTGTTTGATTGTTAGATCTTCTCTTTGTCTTAGGTGTTTCAGTGCAATGCATTTTGGTATTAATTCAGTTTTTTAAGAGAGGTTTTTGCCATAAGGCTCATGTGTTTACTGGAGAGAAAGAGACAGAGACAGTGAGAGGGAAAGTGAGAAATCATCCCCTGGGATGATGGCCACACCACAATCTCTTCTCTTCCATTCTCCTCCCAGGATCTTGGGCATGCATGCACACATGCCTGGTGTGATTTTTAAGCCATTAGGTCTGGGACTTAAACTGCCATTGGCCATGTGGGTGTCTGGCGATGTAACCACTACATCATTTGCTGGTCCTGCTATAAATTCAGTTTTATTTATTATATTTAGAATTCACTTGATTTCCTAAAGCCAAGGATTCCTACATCTTTGAATAGTGTCTCCTTTATTTTCTTTATTTATTCCTGGAATTCTCATTAGGTGTATGTTGGGTTTCCTTATTTTTTCTTATATACTGATCTTATTGATATTTCTCTTCTTGTTATTTTTTTGTTTTACATTTCCTCAGCTTCATCATCATGTTCACTAATTTTTTTTTCTTGATTACTTTTTCATTATTTTCCTTTTTTTTTCTTCCTTTCTATTATTCTAAGGTTTTTTGTTTGTTTCTTTGTTCGTTTTTAATATGTTTTGAGAGGAGAGAAAAAGATAGACCAACAGGTACATTTCACACTTGACAGGGTTTTGTTATGCCACCATCCCCTTTCCTTAGCACTCTAGCTTTCCAGGATCTTGAGTGTGCATTTTGCATGTTTGTCAGCTGAGGCTCTGGCCCTGCAGTAGGCCACGTGGCTTTCAGCACTGCTACTACCTGCATCACCAAGGCTGAGCCGCCAATTCCTTCTTCAAGAGTACTTATCTGCTAATAATCAACCCACTGAGATTTTATTTTCAATGATTTCATTTTTCAGAGATTTTTTTCATATATACCTAGTCTTTGTTGATAGTGTTTTGATCTTTTCTTATGTTTTATTCCTTCCTTTATATCTTCAATTAGTTCAAAACTTGTTTCATTTTCTTGGGACCAGCGGTTGGCGTAATGACTATGTCTCTGGACTCCTATGTAGTCGACCATGGTTCCAGTCCCGGTCCCGTTGGCTTAAACTCAGGCTGTGTGTGTGTGCATGTGCGCCCAAGATCCTGAGAGGAGAATGGAGAAGGGACTACAGCGTGGCCATACCCCCTGGGAGGTGATTTCTCGCTTTCTCTCTCTCTGTCTCTCTTTGTCTTTCCAGAGAACGCACGTGCCTTATAGCAAAAACCTCTCCAAAAATAAAATAAAATCAATAAATAAAACTTGTTTCATATTCTTTACCTGAGTATTTTATGAAGTTCTTTTTTGTTTGTTTGTTTTTTTGTTTTATTCTTGTTTCTTGTAGCTGCTGACTTTCATTCATGGTGAATTTTTCCTTTTATGTTTCATGATTTTTGAATGAACTAATTTTAAAAAAGCTTTTACTCTGGGACTTGGGAATGGGCCAGGTTGAGCATGTGTCCCTTCATTTGTCTCTGCCAAGTGCCCTAGGATATATCACATGTTTGGAATAATTTTTTTAAATCTTAAAATTCTCACCTTAGGGCTTCTTAGACCACTTGGTTAACATACACTAGAAACCCAAACTCTTTTTTTTTTTTTTTTGCCATAGGGCGCGTGCGCTCACCAGACAGAGAGAGAGAGACAGAGAGACGGAAAGTGAGAAATCACCCCCCAGGGGGATGGCCACGCCACAATCCCTTCTCCTCCATTTTCCTCTTGGGATCCTGGGCACGCACGCACACGTGCCTGGCGTGAGTTTAAGCCACCGGGTCCGGGACTCGAATCGTGGTCGACTACGTGGGAGTCCAGCGTCATAGCCATTACGCTAACTGCTGGTCCCGAAACCTAAACTCTTATACTGGAAGACTCACAGATTCAAATTCTCAGAGGCGCCTTTTTCTTTTCCCGACCCAGTGTGTAGAAGGGATAGTTGGATTTCCTTATGGTCTTTTATCTCCCAGCAGGTAGACTTCTATTTATTGAATCTTTTCTCAGAACATGTAACCCTCTTATGTATAAGACTGTTAGTACCAACTACTCACTTCATGCAGGCCCAGCACCTCGTTTTATGTACTCTGTGGACATTAAACTCCAGAGCTCTTATTCCGTGAGTCTGACCACTGGCTTCAATCACCCCTCAAAGACTGGCTGCCATTTCTAGACATTTGCGAAGTGGAAATACAGTTCACTCTTTGATTTCTACTCCTAAACAAACCATTTACAAACTCTGTTTTGTGATTAGAAGGATGTGTTGTTTTATTTAGCATGTCTAATGCTTTGTAGATTTTAGTTTTCAGGTTATTTAGTCTGACATATTGCCATAAATATAAATCTCTTATTCTTCTAATCTCTAGTTTCTCACCCATACAATGGAGACAGTAACAGTAGCCACCTATAGAATTGACTGTATTACTATACATAAAGATTTAGTAGAGAGCTGACAGGTGGCATGGAGGTTAAGATGCTGGATATCATATGGCTGACCATGGTTTGAGTCCTCAACCCGGGGCTTGAATATCATGCTGGATGCATATATATATGTGTGTGTGTATGTGTGTGTATGTGTGTGTGTGTGTCTGCCCCAAATCCTGAGAAGAAACTGGGGGAGAAAGAATTATGGTGTGGCCATCTCCCCTAGGGGGTGATTGCTCACTTTCCTTTTTTGTGTCTCTTTCTGGTGAGTGCCTATAGTAAAAACTAAGAAAAAGAGAAAGAAAGAAGAAAGGAAGGAAGGAAGGAAGGGAGGGAGGGAGGGAGGAAGAAGAAAAAGGAAGGAAGGAAAAAAAAGAAAACACTAGTAGAGTTCATAATTATCATTTACATTATTATTATGATTAGTAGTAATATTACCAATCACCACACAGCTTTTCTAGGCCTCTAAAATTTTATATCCTATCTCTTCTTTAAAGCATTCCTCATTGAGCTTATTTGGGGGGATGGTGGTCTTCTGGTGCCTGCTATGAGTTTCCTCAACAGCTCGCCTATCCCCAGACAACAAGCCCTGCTAGCTTGGTGAAGCCCCAGGTGCTCCATATGATTTGAAACTTTCTCCATTTTATCCGTGTCATTAAATTATTAGAAAAAGTCTTTGCAATCGCAATACAACATTTTGCAATTACGAAGATTCTTGGCTGAATTCTTCTGAATATCAGAATTATTTTTATGTTACTATTTTATTTGTTATATGGTGAGAAAAGACCCCTATCATTTTTTTGGGGGGGGGAGATTTTTACTATAGGTTGTGTGTGCTTGTTAGACAGAGCGAGACAGAGAGATAGAAAATGAGAAATCACCCCCAGGGAAGATGGCCACACTGTAATCCTTTCTCCTCCATTTTCTTCTTGGGAGTTTGGGCACACACACACATGCATTTGGCATGAATTGTAAGTGACTAGGTCTGGGACTCGGAACTGCAGTTGACTACCTGGGAGTCCAGCAACATAACCATTACACCATCTGCTGGTCCCAGACCCCACCATTTTTAAACAGCAATGTAAACCCATTTTCCCTTCACTAGACTGCAAAGTCTTTGAGGAAATCCATTTCTTAATTTATTTCTCCAGTCCTAGTGCCTGATACAGGATTTGGCACATAGTGAGTGCTTAGTAAAGATGGGCAGGCTCTCTGCTGGGACAACTCCTGTTCACCCTGCGAGTCTCAACTTATGTGCTTTTCCCTTTGGGACGCTTCCCTTGCTAAGTTAGGTGTCTTGGTACAAGCGTCTATACATTGCCTTCTTCATACCACTCGTCACACCTGTAATTAATAAAATAATTGTACTGTGTCTTTAATGAAGCATCCTTGCTAGCCCATCAGCTTCATAAAGGCAGTTCCTGTGCCTGCTTTGTTGATGACCACATCCCCGGTTCTCTACCCACAAACGTTAGCCTGGTGACTGCTTACGTGTCGGAAGATTGGTGGTCTTTCGGTAAGTGGTGTCTCAGTCGTTTTACTGGAGCTCTGAGACATTATGGAAATTACTCTTCCCGTTGTCTTTGCATTTTTGTTATTAACTTCTAACTTTGCAGGAGTCTGGGATTTACTGTGGGTTTATGGATCTATAAACTTGATGCAAACTCTCAGTGCCCTTTTTTTGTGTGCTGAGCCAGGCTGATTCACATAGGTGTGCTCCAAGTTCTCCTCTTGCGCAGGGTTCATATGAAAAGAAAAGTTAGGTTCTGGAGCCTAGTTGTACAGCTTTGGTGGTAAGATGAGGATGTGTATATTCTTGCCAGAATTGGAGTTTAAGGAGTGGAGGGGAAAAACTGCTTTTTTCCTTGCTCCCAGGCTACTCTCCCCTCCAGGAAGCAAGGGCAATGGAGGCACACCTGGGCTAGGCTTCCTGGTGGCTTCTCCTTTTTACCATTGCTCCATTTGTTTCTTGTCTCTTCTGAATCCTTCAGCATTAGTGGCTTCTTCTTCTGCTCCTCTTCCTTTTTCTTTTTCTTTTCTTTTCTTTCCTTTCCTTTCCTTTCTTTTCCTTTCCTTTTCTTTTTTTTTTTTTAAGAAGTGCCAGGCAGGCATGTGTGCATTGAGCAATTATTGCCCATGACCTGGGTATGATTACACCATCACCACCACCATCACCATCACCACCATCACCATCACCACCATCATTACTGTCACCACCATCAGGATGGCATTCCAAATAACAGGCATCAGGCATTAGTAGGAAGTTCTAACCTCTCTTGCCAGAGGCACTTCAAAACACAAAGAACACTCATAGCAGCTGGGACTTGTTTATTTTTTTTTTTTTTTTTTTTTTTTTTACAAGTGCTTAAATATGGTGTAGCAGCTCAAATACACTTACCCTCAGGGCCAGGCAAGGAATAAGAAAGAGAGAAGTGGACTTTATGTGTCATGACCAGAAATGACAACTGTCAGGACCTCAGAATCAAAGGCAAAAGCGGTGGTGAGGCCTGCACATGTGGGGGTACCATCTCCAAAAGGCAGCTAACCCCACCCAAGTTAACTTTGGGCTCTTGTTGTCTGATCTTAAATTTTGTAAGAATTGCTGGAAATAAGGACTTTTATATTTAATATATGGTGGTACATTCTGCAGCACAGTCTGCCACACACCTTGGCTATATGGCCTCGCCTACGTGCGCCTTATGGGACCACCAGTGTGTGTTTGTTGTTGACCACAACGACATTATGAGGCACTTGACTGTCTATTTTGAGTTTGTTGTTGACCACAATGACATTATGAGGCACTTGACTATCTGTTCTGAGTTTTAGATATTGGCAGCCTTAAGAACATCATATGGTTCTTCCAGGGACCAGCAGATGGCATAATGGCTAGCTACATCACTGGACTCCCATGTAGCTGACTGCAGTTCGAGTCTCAGACCCACTGGCTTAAATTCACACCAGGCACGTGCGTGAGCATGCCCAGGATCCCGAGAGGAGAATGGAGGAGAAGGGATTGCAGCGTGGCCATCCCCCTGGGGGGTGATTTCTCGCTTTCTGTTTCTGTTTTTCTGGTGAGCGCATGCGCCCTGTAGCAAAAACCTCTCCAGAAAAAGAAAAAAAAAAAAAAAAAAAAAACATTGTATGGTACTTCCAGAAGTAAGTCTGCCAGCCACCCTTGGCCAAAAGGTGGGTAGTTTGCAACCTCTTCAAGGCCCAAGGGAAAAGACTATTTAAAGAAACAGCAGCTACACGATTCACTTTGCTTTGATTTCATTGATCTATTCTTTGCTGTGATTCCCTGATGGATGTGCAGAGCCTAAGAATCTAAAGGGAAGGAGAGGCAGGAGGAGGCTGTAGGTGATATGTCAGTGGGGGACAATCAGAGGTAGATGAAGCTGGGTTTTTCCAAGGAGGTGAGCGGAAAGGCAGAGAAGCCAGGGATATGTGCTGTGGGGGAGAGAGGGTCAGCTCAATGGAGAATGGGTCCTCTTTAGATGCCCTACTACTAATGACTCTGTTTTATTTTACAAACTTTTCTAAAATAGGGAAGGACTACTCACCTCAGTTATTAATGGCCAATCCAACTATAGAAAAGGCAGTGGCCATTTTTCCCCCTGGTACTCCTCCATCCCACCCACCTACTGTTGATATCCAGTAACCAGATGGCATGGTCGTACTGCAGTTCATTTAAAAGATGATACCCAATTTTGTTGTGATCATAGCCATCCTTTATTGAGTGCTTACTGTGTACTTATTCACAGACATGGGATGGTGGTGGGGGTGTTGATGGTAAGTGCATAATGAACATTAGCTTGCCCGGTGGTCAGGGGTAGGAGGAGAGCGATGCCTGGTTCACCTGCTGAGGGGGTACTAGAGCGTTATCATTGCTGAAAACATTCTTCATACAGATTAGAACACTGAGGTGTTTCCCTTTGACATGCAGAAGTAGTGACGTATCACTAGAAGGGTTAATTATCTGACAGAGTTGTGATGGCTGGAAACATATTATCTGACGGGCAGTGACACACCAAAATGAGCCAGGTGGGATAACTGTCTTACTGGAGCTCAGGTTTGTGCTGCGTTAGGAAATCGTCACATGCATTCCTGATTGTTTCTCTTACGTACGCCTAGAAGCCTAGGGAATGGGCATATCCCATGGATAAATAAACCATGAACCGAACTGGAAATCATTGCTTCTTTGCTGGCATCTGGGTCCTGCCCTTTCAAGGTGAACTTTCTCTCTAATTTAATTTTATGACTGACTGGATGGAAGTCTGGTTTACTTAACTGTAAAATGGCTTGAATGATAGGATGGTTTCAATGGATGTGCACCACTTATTATCTGTGCAGGGGAAACAAACCTTGTATAGCTCATTTTTGGATAATTATTTGGTGAGTGTCTTCATTTTACTTGATCTCCTGATTATCTTACATTTATTGAATGTTTACAACATGGCAGACATTGCCCTAAATATTCAATACATTTATTATCTCACTAATCCTCACAGAAGCCCTAGAAGCGCTCTTCTCATTCCTCTTACAGATGAGGAGACACATGGCACTGAAAGGTTAAACGACATTTTCCCTAGGCCACACAACTGGTACCCAGTGGAGTGTTGCGTTGAACGTTTGCGGTGGGCCTCCAAAGGCTCTTCATCGCCACAGCAGGTGGTGTGGGAACACCATGACCACTGAACTCATTGTATTCAGACAACCTTGGTCATTCATGGAGGAAATTCACATTTTCGCTGTGTCTTTAGCCTCACTACCCAAGCATGTCCCTAGAGTTAGCAGCTTCGGCATCACCCAAGAGCTTTTCAGAAATGCAAAATCTTGGGGCCTCCCTTGGTCTAATGAATCAGAACCTTTATTTTCACAGCATACCCAGAGATTCAGGATACTGGTTCAGTCTGATAGGGTCCTAGAAGGTGTGGAAGACCTTAATGCTCTGAAGGAAGAGCCAAGTTGCTAGTAGGACCAGGATGGAAACTCATGTTGCCTTGCTTCTCAGTGCATGTGGCCTTGCCTTATGTAACCTTCCTGCTTTTTGATTCCTTTCTCTGGCATCTGGAATTTATCAGCTTATCAGCATCCTTCAGTGGCTGTGAAGATTAAGGAAAGAATTATATAAAGCACTTAGCAGAATGCTCAAGAGTAGGCCAGTGCTAAAAAAATATTATTTTTTGTAGTTTGGAGCATGATAACTTCCTACTCGGGCTCTTAGTTCCTGAACTCTTAGGACTGAAAGTATCTAGGAGAAAACTGACAAAGGAGAGCAGCCAGGATTTGAGGCCTATTTTAGGCTCCCACAAACTCTCTAAATCTACTGATGTCAGTGTGTAAACTCTAGGGTGTGTTTTTGTTGATAGAGATGTGACAATCCTTGATCATACTTGATGGTAGCCTGGATGGATTTGGCAGAAGCTACAGTCTTGAAGAGTGGAGGGGAATAATAACCACAGCTCACATTTATTGAAAGCTGAGTATGTGGCCAGTTGCCTAGTGCTTAGCATTTTGCTTTTGCAACATCCACAGGAAGCAAGATAAGGTTGATGCTGCTATTATTTTCATTTACAGAGGAGGTAACTGAACTTGCCCAAGTTCACAGCTCAGAAATGCCTGAGCTCCTCTTATAAACTAGGGTTTGGTTAACGACTGCTCACAGCGGGCTGTATCTGATCCACTGCCTTTTGTTTGTTTGTTTGTATTTTTAAGTTTTTTGCCATAGGGCACCTGCACTCACTGGAGAGACAGAAAGAGAGGGAAAGGGAGAGAGTGAGAAATCACCCCCTTAGTGGGGTTGGCTGTTCTGCAATCCCCTTTCCTCCACTTTCCTCTTGCGATTTTAGGCATGCATGCATGCAGATGTGCTTGGTGTGATTTTCAAGCCGCTGGGTCTGGGACTCAAACTGCGGTCAGCAGCTGGAATTCCAACTGCCTTAACCACCATGCTACCTGCCGGCCCCACTGCCTGTTTTTATATGACCCACACAAAGAATGGTGTTTGCATACTTAAGTGGTTATGAAAAATGTCAGTAGAATAATATCCATGACAAATAAAAATGATAAGAAATTCCAGTTTCAGTGTCCATAAATAAAGTTGTATTGGCATACAGCCACACTCACCTATGGGCATATTGTCCAGGGCTGTTTTTTATAGAAAGTTTGCTAACCCCTCTGATAAACCTTAGTCTCTGAAATCCAGAACAGGGCCCCTCACTGCTATTCACTAGTGTTTCCCAATAGAGTCATTGAACTTTTCATTTCCATGACTATTTTCCCCTCACCCTCAAATTCCAAAGTAATTGCTCAGTTATTAAAGAATCACTGTGAGATCTAGAAGGCAGAAAAGCAAGATAAGGTTGATGCTGCTATTATTTTCATTTACAGAGGAGGTAACTGAACTTGCCCAAGTTCACAGCTCAGAAATGCCTGAGCTCCTCTTATAAACTAGGGTTTGGTTAACGACTGCTCACAGCGGGCTGTATCTGATCCACTGCCTTTTGTTTGTTTGTATTTTTAAGTTTTTTGCCATAGGGCACCTGCACTCACTGGAGAGACAGAAAGAGAGGGAAAGGGAGAGAGTGAGAAATCACCCCCTTAGTGGGGTTGGCTGTTCTGCAATCCCCTTTCCTCCACTTTCCTCTTGCGATTTTAGGCATGCATGCATGCAGATGTGCTTGGTGTGATTTTCAAGCCGCTGGGTCTGGGACTCAAACTGCGGTCAGCAGCTGGAATTCCAACTGCCTTAACCACCATGCTACCTGCCGGCCCCACTGCCTGTTTTTATATGACCCACACAAAGAATGGTGTTTGCATACTTAAGTGGTTATGAAAAATGTCAGTAGAATAATATCCATGACAAATAAAAATGATAAGAAATTCCAGTTTCAGTGTCCATAAATAAAGTTGTATTGGCATACAGCCACACTCACCTATGGGCATATTGTCCAGGGCTGTTTTTTATAGAAAGTTTGCTAACCCCTCTGATAAACCTTAGTCTCTGAAATCCAGAACAGGGCCCCTCACTGCTATTCACTAGTGTTTCCCAATAGAGTCATTGAACTTTTCATTTCCATGACTATTTTCCCCTCACCCTCAAATTCCAAAGTAATTGCTCAGTTATTAAAGAATCACTGTGAGATCTAGAAGGCAGAAATATCATGTCTGGTCCTGGTCACTGGTGGTATAACCCACACTAAGAATAATCTTTGCCCAGCTGGCTCTGTAGGAAAGTGGTTAAGGGTGTCAGATCCTGCATGGCCGACAGCAATTTGATTCATAGCCCCCGTGATTTGAAAAACATGTCAGGGGTGTGTGTGTGTGTGTGTGTGTGTGTGTATGTGTGTGTGTGTGTGTGTGCTCAAAATTTGGATGGGAAGGAGGAGTGGACGAAAAAAGATAGTGGATGAACTCACCCCATTGGGGAGTATGTGCTTGCTCTCTCTCTGATGAGCACATACACTCTCTGGAAGTTACAACAGAAAAAAAAAAAAGAGAGAGAGAGAGAAAACAGTTAAAGAATACTTATTTCCTGCTCTGCTAGTGGGTAATTCAATGATGGTTCTCCCCAAAGTTGAGCTGAGGTTGTTGAAGATGCTTCCTCATTAGGGAGATCATGTAGGACTAACAGACACTGTCTAAGTTGAAACCATAGAACAGCAGCCTGTCTGTGGGGCTTTGTTCTATTCTAAAATCAAGGCGGGAAAGAATGAGATGAGTGGGAAATTGCTTCTACAGAGCCTTGCTGTTCTCATCAAAGGACATGTGGAGCGCTGGGACTGGTTGGGAGGCTTCCTCCCCAGCATGCCCTGTGGGCTGCTTCTCCATCATCACTTCTTGGGGCTTCCAGGAAATGCCTGTTTTCCCTCACATGCTCCTTTATGTCAGGTAGTATGGAAGGGGCGATTGGCAGTAGTCTGTTCAGAAAACAAAATATTTATGCTACCCACAGACACTGATGTCCATACGTCCACGTGGCTTTCTGTGAACATCTATGCCTCTGTCTCCCTGGTTCGTCTGAGACAGCTTAGTGTAAGCCCTGTAAGAAGGTCGGTTCAGGTTGCCTTGCTCATGGTCTTAGGGCACTGCGGTCACTCTGCGCATCTGATGGGCACATTTGCAAAGTGCTTTCCATGCGTTGGATCATGGTGATTCCCAAATGCTGAGCTGAGGACTGAGAGAAGCTACATCAGGGGACTTCCAAAAGTTTGTGGAAAATAGGATTAAAGTCCAAGTTCATTTTTGTGCAAAACAGTTTTTGATATCCATGCATATTTTCATAATATGCATTTCTCATGAATTTTTTGAAGACCCCTTGTACAGTTCCAAATGTAATATCATCAGCCCATAATACAATGAACACAAGGACGGTGTAGCATAAAGCCAATTTTACTTTTCATTTTTTAGGGACTGCTTTTTTCTGCCCTTCTTTTTTCACTTCTGAGGATTTCCTTTTTAAGATGGCTTTCTCTGGACCAGAAGATGGCGTAATGGATATGCCACTGGATTCCCACATGGCTGATGCAGTTCGAGTCCCAGACCCAGTGGCTTGAAACTCACTCCGGACACATGTGTGCACATAATCCCAAGAGGCGAATGGAGGAGGAGGGATTGTGGTGTGGCCATCCCCCCTGGGGGATATTTCTCACTTTCTGTCTCTCTGTCTCTCTCTTTCTGGCGAGCACACTTTCCCTATAGCAAAAATGTAAAAAAAAAAAAAGATGGCATTCTCTTATGTTTTTGTGCATTATTCTCCCTTATGAAATGATGGCTCCTGACCATTTCCCATTAGTAGAGAGCTTGGACTCCATGTTGTGGACTCCATGTTATAAAGGGATAATCATGCCTCTCTCCTAGGTAGCTGGGTAGATTATATTCAGATATATAAAACACTTAAAAATAGTTCCTGCCACGCAATAAACATTGCAGAGGTGTTATGTATTATTCTTTCTCCTTTTCATGCTAAAATATAGCAGAAGAAGCTGGTACACCTATGCTGGTACCTGCAAGATTTGGGGGGAGTTATTCAGAGTCTGACAAATCTAAAAACTAGGAACTACCACTTTATCTCAATCTTTGCAACAACTCTGTTTAAAAGATGAAGAAACGAAAGCTCAGAGACAGTTATGGACCCTCAGAAAGTGTTGCCATTGCTAACAGCCTTAAGAGATAGGGCAAAGATTCAGGGTTGTCTAGGACCCTCTGGTCTCCTCTAAAGGGCAGGCTTTTAATATGCAGGTGTTTGGGGCTCTTCTTACAATTGTGTTCAGCTTCATTTAAGGTGAATAAGTTTCTCAACCTGTATCCCTTCACACTTGCCTAGGTATACTTAATGTGCTCAATTATCAAATGCCTTCTCATATTCCCTCTCAGTAGTTCACTATAAATGTGCCAGGAATAACTTCCCAAAGAATTAGAGTCCTAAAGGCATTAGGAGTTTCTTAAAAAGAGATTGGCTCTGGTAGGCTCAATTAGGCAGATAGAGGTTAAAAACTTATTTAGCCTTAAGCGGTAAGTGCCTTAAACACTTGTAATTTCAGCCAACCTAAGGAAATAGCCAGGTGACTGCTGGTCTCCATCTTTGATTTGGTTAGCAAGGGCCTTGTTCATGTATTATATTTTGGAACAAGTGATTTTCACAGGGCCTGTCTTAATTGACTTTGTTCTTTTTAACCTCCTATTTTCACCTCAATTTTAACAGTTAGGATTGAGATATTTTAAAAGGTCAGAAACCCAGAAAATAGCATATTGGATTCTAGAAGTTTAGTTAATAAAGGAGTGACATATATAAGGTGAGCAGTATATATAGGGCTCTGCCTTCCTTGTGGGGAGACCATCTATACCCACAAGAAAAGAGACATTTTTGTCCCACTCTCTATCTATTGGGTTGTCAGAAAAGTCATGACATATTTTTTCTATGTTTTTCTGTGCAAAAATGCATCAAGACTTTTATGATCCAATATTTTTCTAGTCCTCTTCTAAGACTCCTTTTTCTTCCTCTATCCCTTCCCCACCTTTCAATAAATGGAAAAATAGATATTCCTGATATGATTGGTCAGAGTCTAAGATTTCAGTCACACATTACGGTGGACCAGGCCATGAAGTGTAAGATACCTCCATCCAATGTGCTGAAGCTTTCTTGACCTCCTGGTCTCCATGTGGTCAGCTGGTCTTGGCAACACCCATCACGTCTACTGTCTATTCCAGTTCTTCTATATCTTTGATTGAGGAGGTAACCTTCATTGGGTCTATTCTTCTTGGCTTTCTTTTTTTTTGAGTTTTCTGCTATAGGGCGCGTGCACTCGCCAGACAGACAGAGAGAGACAGAGAGACAGAAAGTGAGAAATCACCCCCCAGAGGGGATGGCCACGCTGCAATCCCTTCTCCTCCGTTCTCCTCTTGGGATCTTGGGCATGCACGCACATGCGCCTGGCATGAGTTTTAAGCCACCGGGTCCGGGACGTGAACCGCAGTCGACTACGTGGGAGTCCAGTGACATAGCCATTACGCTAACTGCTGGTTCCCTATTCTTCTTAGCTTTCTAAGGTTAAAGGAATAGAGAGTAGGTCTCCTAGCTCAGGCAATTCCCTAGCTTGATGGACTAGAGAAGTCTTACTTGGGGTGGGGAGTGGGGGTGATGTCTTGTAGAAAGCAAGGTGATGAAGAGATCTGACTTTTAAGCAAATCATATTTGGAGTCTAAGCTCACTTATAATGTTATGTGACCCCAGGCAACTTACATAATTTCTCTGATCTCTGTTCTTGATCTATATCTTGAAATATAGATAAGTACCTTTTACATGTTTTTATAGGTTGAACAAGATCATCTATATTAAGCACATAGCCTGTTGTTTACAATTAATAAATGTTAGCTATGGTTACTGTGGTATTGGACATTAGATTTAAATTTCAGAAGGGTCTCCTAAATAGTGGTTATCATAGCTTATATAACTCAGCATTTTATGTGCGAACACACTTTTGGGAATAATTGCATAGATTCATCTATTCTTAGAGCAGTCTCTCACTTTCCTTCTGTGATGGCTGGCCCATTAATTACTGTGCTCATGAAACAGGCTTTTATGAAGACCTTTGTTTAACAAACCATTCTACAACTCAGTGGTTTAAACCAATCACCATCTACTTGGTTATGATTCTGTCAGTTGGCAATTTAAGCTGGATTCAGCTAGTTTGATCTTTCTTTTTTTTTTTTTTTTTTTAGATTTGCCTGGATTTGTTCATGTTTTGGGGGGCAGCTGGAAGGCTGGTCAGGAGCTGGTTATTCAGATAGAACCTCCTTTCACTATACAGTGGTTGGTCCTGGTCGGTGGCAGGGATAATGGGAGTGACTGAACCACACGTCTCTACCAGCCTCATCTGGGTTTATTCTCATGGTAACAGCCTCAGAGGATTTCTTTTAAAATTTATTTTATTATTATTATTATTATTGTTGTATACATTTAATTTCTATACATCATTTAGCTTGTTGAGAGAACTTACCCAACATGAAATACACCTCAGACCAGCCCAGTTGAGAATACTATACACGTTATCATCTACAGGTATTTCTGTGTCCCATGAATGTCTTATTTCTCTGCTTTTCTCCCTAATTTTCTTCCCTACAATCTTCCCCTCTCCCATACTCCTCTCAGGGGCTTTCTACATGCAGCAAGAAAAGGGAATGCCCCGTGTGCAAGCACTTTCTGTCTTCATTTGTGTCATGTTTGACCAGAGCAATCTCATGGGCAAACCTAGGGTAAATGTGGGCGAGGACTGTTCAAGATCACAGATGGAAATGTCCATTATCGCAGCACTGTACCACAGGCTCTTTTCTTTGGTGAATGTGTGTGAACATACTTAGCATTTTAAGCGTGTCAAGTAATACAAGATTTCTTTTTTAATCCTTTGTCAGATATAGTATTTTAATATGCTCAGCATCTGGTCGCTACCCTTGGATTTTATTGCTGACATGTTTTTCTTTCCTTTAATCTTTTATTCCCTTTATTTGGGAAATTATAGTTTGCTGCAGGACATAGTTCTTTTTATAGGAGAAGCAGCTGTGATGTCATAACTGAGGACATTTCCTTAGGGATTTGCATTTATTCCCATGCGTTTGGGAACAAGAGCCACCATCCATTTGTTCATTTCTATTTTGGTCTCTGACTTCATACAGAATTAGAGCAAATATATGAACCCAAATTGTATTAGTTGATAAATTAACCTTTACAAAACATTAGCATTTACTTTTCCTTTTGATTTGCAGTTATTGAGCTGCAATAAGCAAGAAAATGTTTAAAAATAATTAATTTTCTTCTTCTATAGGGCTCAGTTTGAATTAAGTTGTCTAAAAATGAATGAGAAGCAGAATAACATGTATCTGGCATCAGGAATAATTCAAACACTTTATAAGAGCAGTGTTTAAACAGGGAGGGTTTTTTTTTCTTTTCCTAGTAAAAACAAATAGCAATGATATGACTAGTAACTGAGAAAGGAAATAAATAGATTACTTAGAGTCCAAACAAAAGATTTTCAATAAAGAATTTCTCAGTGGGATATTTAGGTTCTTATTGAATCTGTATACAATTATATCTTACTCCCCAAACAAAACAGATTTTCAATGATAAATGTTTTTGGACAGCAGCAAGATTCAATTCAGTTCATTTCAAGATGCAGATTTATTTGTGAAATTAGAAGAAAATAGTTGCCAACAAGAACCCGGGGAAGTCTTATCTATCTTTAGCTCCTCTGTTGGTGTTTCACCCAGAAATATCTCTGAGATGGAGGTGCTTCTTACAAGGATGAGAAAAAATTGCAGCTGGAGCAGAAATTAATTTGTATTTATAGTCCAAACACCTACATGAATCCTTAATCTGCTTTTTTTATGATTTTAGGGGAATTTATAGAATCGTTTAGATTGGAAGAAATCTCCTGTGGGCCATCAAGTTCCTTTTCCTTATAATGGCAGTGCTGATTTTATTATCCTTAAAGCAGCTCTGATAGATGGGTGTCGAGTCTGGCTCATGTTTCATGCATTTAAAAATGTATATTCCCTACCCTGAGTGTACTTAATGTGCAGGAGACAGACTGGGAGCTGCCTATATGCCCAGGAGACCTTTTCTGAGTTCCTGACACAGTCTCTTTTGGAACAGATGCCAAATATGGAGCATATTAAGCATTATATCGAGGCCATCAAACCCAGTTTGCTTTTGGCTTCTGACAATTGGGAGCATTTCCCTCCAAAGTGTGTAGGGACTCAGTGTACTCTCTGTTCTGAATTGATAATAGATCATCCCTTCTTATATCCTTTGTACTGCATACCCCCAGAGACTTGCTTGCCCCTTAATTAAGAGAGCTTGCTTGGAGACTAATTATAGATCAAAAGAGATTTTGGGGTCTCTGTGATGCCCGCAGAAGTTTGTAAGTCACAAAGGAATGTAAGACATAGGTACCTGCAAAATATTTATAATGTGTTTGAGAGGATTTCTAAGGTATATCTTGCAAGAAATGAGTCTGGCTTCTATGAGCAGTGGGAAAAATCCCAACAATGACCTTACCTTATGGCTCCATCTAGTGAACAATACGTAATTAGATGTGATCACATTCTAGTGGGCACTGACAATAGTGCACATTGAATTATGCAGTGGAGCCAACATCTAGGGCAATATATAATGAGATGTTTGTTGTTTAAAACACCTGCAAATTCCAAAACGGTATAAGCAGGAAGCATGAATAGGAGCTGGCTTCCTCAAGGGTGAAGATGTGTTTGGGTTGGGCTTTGAGGCATTCAAATGACTCATCCAGGCATTGCCTAAAACCATGTATTGGGGCACAGTGGCATAGCAGTTGAGAACTCAGACCTAGTTCTACCATGACCTTGGGCAAGTAATTTGCCTGCCCAGAGCCCCAGTGACTCCAGTAGCAAAGTGGTGAGAGTAATAGCACCTGATTCATAGGGTGGTTGTGAGCATCGGTTGAGACTGACTTGCAGCGCCTATGGCAGAGCTAGGTGTGCAGAGTAATGGAAGGTTTCCTTGAAGGAGGCATATTTGGAAACAAGTGCAAAGGGCATTTTAGGTTGTGGGAAGACAAAGAGTTGACATTCTGAAATAAAAGTGAGTACGTCTGGGGTGTAGGGATGAAGTCGAGAAGTGGGACATTTTGTTTTGGGGAGCACCTTTGGATATGTTCAGTGAGAACTAATGACATGGTCTTAGAGACCAAGAGTAAGCACTAAGCTTGGTCCAGTAGGTAACTATGGACTCTCATTGTGATAATGACCACAACCACCATGGTAGCAATCACATTCCGTCCTGTCATTGTGTGCCCAATTCTGTGATGGGTCTTTTCTATTATGTATGTTATATTCATAATAATTTGTATTATTTAGGCTTTAGATCAGTTTTACAAATGAGGAATCTAAGGCTCAGCATGATGAAGTGACATGGACAAGGTCACACAGCTACCCAGTGGCAGTGTTAGAGTTTAAACCCATGCAGTCTGCTGTGAGAGGTGGATCTTCTCTTCTAACCTGGGTCAGTTGGCCCCACAGGCCTGTGTTCTGCAGGATATTTCCTGGGCAGGAGGAGAGTGACACAGTAACAGGGATGAGGTGGAGAGACTAAAGGGATGCAGAAGTCAGAGACTAGGGCAGAAGGGGCAGCTAAAGAACAGCCATAATTTGGGCTTGAGGTCCTGAGGATGTTGGTAAGGAGCAGGCACCGGGGGTGAGGAGACAGGAGTAAAGAGTAAGAGTAAATCTGTAAGATTTTTTTAGAAGATTTATTTATTTATGTGTTCTAGGAGTGAGAGAGGAAGAGAGAGAGAGAAAAAAAAATGATGCAGGGGAGTAAGAAGAAGGAGAAATCTGTAAGGATTTTTTAGAAGATTTATTTATTTATGTGTTCTAGGAGTGAGAGAGGAAGAGAGAGAGAGAAAAAAAAATGATGCAGCACCCCGGTAGGGTCTTGACACTGGAATCCACCCTTGGCATTAGCCAGCCTGGATCATGCACATGCCCTCAGGGAGGTCTGCGGACATGAACACTGAACCTTTCCATATGGGTCGGCCTCATGGAGCATGGTGTTTTACCACTGTGCCACTGTCAGATTTTCAAAGACCCATGTATGAGACTTGGCAATTGAATGTCTGCAAAGGTAGAAGTCAAAGGTGGCTTTCAGGTGATCATCCCAGTCATAGAATCTCCAAGGTTGGAGAGTCGGATCTGCTGTATCAGGGCTGTTGGCAAGGCCCTTTGGCCCTCCTTCTGCTCTTACTTCTTTCAGAATCTCCCATTCTCACAGCTGTCTGAGCTGAAATGTGAGCCTTAAAAGTCTGTAAAAACAAAAAGAAATGAAATAGGGAATGGACCCATGTCATATAAAGGAAGCAAATGTGTTTTTTTTTTTTTTTTAAATCACAGAAAAGTTAGTGACTCCAGACTCCTTCCATCCCATTTTTACTCTTCCTGATTGTGTCTCTGAAGGGTATTCGCAGTTACAGGGAAAAAATATCTTCCTGCCATTGTGTGTTCCAGTTGGTTACTGCCAGCATATTGAGAAGCTATGGATTTTTTAATGCTTATTTGTATCCAAATTCAATGAGTGGATTCAAAATGTTTGTGGGAACCAGCAGTTAGCGTAATGGCTATGTCGCTGGACTCCCACGTAGTCGACCGCGGTTCGTGTCCTGGACCCGGTGGCTTAAAACTCACGCCGGGCGCGTGTGCGTGTGTGCCCAAGATCCCGAGAGGAGAATGGAGGAGAAGGGATTGCAGTGTGACCATCCCCCCTGGGGGGTGATTTCTCGCTTTTTGTCTCTATGTCTCTCTCTGTCTGTCTGGCGAGCGCACGTGCCCTACAGTGAAAATCTCTCCAAAAAAAAAAAAAAAAGTTTGTGGGAAAATGGAATTAAATTGTGAGTTTACTTGGGTACACACACACAAAAAGAGTTAAAATCCAGACCTAATTTTTTATAATGTACATTTTCCATGAACTTTTTGAAGACCCCTATGTCATACTAAATAGGTTCTCAGTTAACTTTTTGGCATTTTCATATTATGACACCTTCTCTAAGACATGATGGTTTTCCTCTTTCTTTCTTTCTTTCTTTTTTTTTTTTTAAAGAGGCTTTTGCTATAGGGTGCATGCGCTCGCCAGAAAGACAGACAGAAAGCAAGAAATCACTCCCTGGGAGGATGGCGATGCCACAATCCTTTCTCCTCCATTCTCCTCTCAGGATCTTGGGCATGCATGTACATGTGCCCGGCATGAGTTTAAGCCACCGGGTCTGGGACTGCGGTTGACTACATGGGAGTCCAGTGACATAGCCATTACACCAACTGCTAGTCCCAGGTTTTCTTCTTTCTTTCCAAAATTATTTAATTTGTTTTCATTTCCTGACTTACCACTTTGTTATAATACCAGTTATTTAAAAAATTAGTTGAAATAACAAAAATATGTTGACTTTTTTAGCACAAGTAGGAAGAATGAATTAGAAATGAAAGAGGCCAGAGATAGAGTGAATGGCAGGGAAGCTCCTGTGATGGAATTGTGATGTTATGATACCCAAGGAGAAAGAAATGAAGATTACAAGAGAACATTGATTGGCCTTGTTATTATAGGCAGAGAACAAAAAAATGACTTTCAGGCCTCAAATCCCCAAAGTCTGGTGGTCTAGTTGACAGTCACCCAGAACTTAGCTCTGGTGTTAATAGAGTTCGAAGTTTATTGCAATCTATTAATTTGAAATGGGATGAGAGAATGGAAATTAATTAGAATTCTCAGTTTATAAACATTTCCAGGAATGTGAATTTGAAAGAAATTAGCAGGTATTTTAATTTTCTTCAATATTGCCATGGTTTGACTCTTAATCTAGCTAGAGGGAAAATATCACAGAATAATTACAATTTATAAACGTTTTTTTCCAGTTGATAAAACAATTTTACATCTATTGTCTCATTTTGTCTTTGGCAACTCTGTGAGATGGATGAGGATAGTGTCTAACATTTGTCTAGCAAGTTACATTTTGCAAAGCACTTCTACCTATCCCACCTCATTTAATGCTCCCTCTCATTAATTTCTAAAGTGCACTCAAAACATTTATCCAACTGTGGGTCTTTAAACACAGATTTTTCTTTCCTATCTTTGAAAATAAGATTCCTCACAGAGAATTTTATCCTTCCCTTGTCCATATCCAGAACCCCTCTTTGTTTTTCAGAGTTCTGTTCAGGTAAGACATTAGCTTATCCCTTCCCCCTTAGAGAGGCTGAGAAGTGTAGTCAGGAAGGAAGGACCCAGTCCTGCAGCTCTGACTGGAGGCTGGTATGTAGAGGGTGGGTTGACAAGAAGGCCACTTGGTAACCCTGAGGTGTGTGGAAACTTTGACATGGTTTTGTCATCTTTGGCTTTTCCCCAAAGTGGGTACTATGGAGAAAGTGGTTGTTGTGTGAGTGGGTGTCGTGTTAGAGAATGACATGTCACATGCAGCACACTAGTGCCTCCAGTGTCTCTGCATTTTGTAGCTACTCTCTCCAGATGCATTTCTTGCTTAGATAAACCTTCTTGCTTTTATTTTCAGAGAAGGAAGGGGAAAGTTCATTAATTTTTTTTCTCAATGGATTGAAGTGAAGTGTATCTGACGTTGCTGTGGAACTCAGAGGGCGGTGTCCCAGGATCCACAGAAAGAGAGGATTTCAAGCAAATAGTGGATTGTCACCATTAGCCTCTGCCAAAAGATGTAGATGTGAGGGAAGGATATGGGCTCATGGAGGTCACCCCCTGGTGCCTTGGAAAGCTCAGTTCCGGGAGGTTGTTGGGGGTGGAGGCTAGCAGGCAAGGGCTCAGAGGGGAGGTCACTGTGACAACAAGATGGCAGCAGACAGGCTAC
Organism: Tupaia belangeri chinensis; assembly: GCF_000334495.1. Taxonomy (NCBI): domain Eukaryota; kingdom Metazoa; phylum Chordata; class Mammalia; order Scandentia; family Tupaiidae; genus Tupaia; species Tupaia belangeri. The sequence continues at coordinate 4,203,660 of NW_006204113.1, forward strand.
CTGTAGAAGATGACTGGCTATGAGAGCTTGGAGGACAAAATTGAAAACACACATATAAAACACAAATATGGTCTTGGTTGTAAAAGATCAAAGAGTTTAGAAGCACAGAAGAAAGTATGCAGAACCCTATCTTTTTTGGTCTCAGCCCTATGCCGTGTGTAACCAAGCACTGTGTACTCTTCCAGTCCTTAGTAAACAAGTTAGAGAGAAGGGCGAGCTGCGTGATGTTGTCAGGCATAAGTGCAAAGAGTAAGTATGGAAGAAACAAACAAAAAGTCAAGGTAGGCAAGTCCAAGTGTGTTTGTGTATGTGTGCCTGGGTATGGTGTGTGTGGTTTTGTGTGTATAGGAGTATGACACTATGTGTTTATTCACACACATATAGCGGGAGAGAGGATGAAGACAACCAGCTCTCTCATTTAACACAGACTGGAAAGAAGAGAGAATTAATGTTGTGCCCATATCTTGTGATAAAGTTCAGGGTCTCTCTCTCTCTCTCTTATTAATGTTGTTCCCATATCTTGTGATAAAGTTCAGGGTTTCTCTCTCTCTCTCTTTTTAAAAAAGAGATTCATGCTAAAGGGTGTGTGTGTTCATTGGAGAGACAGAGAGACAGAAAGTGAGAAATTACCCCCTGGGAGGATGGCCATACCACAATCCCTTTTCCTGCATTCTCCTCTGGAATTGTGGACATGCATACACATGCGCCCGGTGTGGACTTTAAGCCACCAGGTCTGGGACCATGGTTAACTACATGGGAGTCAAGTAATATAATTATTAGCTATCTGCTACTCCAGAAGTCTGGGTCTCTTAAGGTCCTTTCTGTCTGTTCAGCTCATCTGATGAGCAGGTGTGACCAAGGTGAGACTAAGGTCCGGAAAAGAGAGATCTAAAGAGGCAGCAGTAGAGACTATATCTGGGTGTTCACAATAAATGTAAACTGGAACTGCCGAGCAGAGGGAAGACAGAAATCCACCTGCAGAGGTCGCATTTGTAATGCCCTGCTCTGTGCAGGCCTGCATTGCTCTCCAGCAACTCTGAGTGGCCTGAGAGCTGGGCAGTTGGACGACAGAAGTAGTGCTGGGAGGGTGCAAGGCAGGCATGACAGAGGTCGGGATGTGGGTGCTGGAAGTGTGTGGAGGACATGGGGAAGCATTCGACCTTGGGGTTGAGGTAGGGGAAGCAGAAAAATGAAGCCAGGAGGAGGATAACGGGCTGAGTGAAGTGGGAGGGTTGAGTGATTGGAGGCCCCAGCAAGGGCATAGAGCAAAGGAGTGAGAGAAACAGTTAGCGTCTGTATTCAGCGAGGGAGGACAAGGAGTTATAACATTTCAAAGCCAGTTCTTGAATTAAGGGCACTCATTTGCAACTAGCTATGGACTTGCAGATATAAGATGCCAACGAGATAAAAAACAAAAACGAACAAACAATAAAAACGTGCTCATGCCAATAGTGGTATATCAGCCCCTATCCCATGAATTTGTTTATCAAAATTTATTTGTTATTTAAAGGTCCCTCAGTAAGTGTCATTCTGAAATCAATATGCATCCAAATGGCACCTATTAGAGGAAGCCTCAGTCCCTCTTTGACGTTGAATACTGCTACGGTTGCTCTCTGGTTTGTGAAATCCTTTCTTCTGCTAGGTCTGACACAGCTTGAATTTCCCCTAAATCAAACATGACTCAAGGTACATCTCTATACCACTCGTCACTTTACAAAACTGATCTTTTCCTCTGTTAAGCTACCAATGCAGACCCCTGGGCGACACAGCCAATCACTATGCTTTTTTGTTTTAGGCTCTTGACTTTGGCTAGTTTGCACAGGACACAAAATGCAAAATCTCTTTTTTCACACACTCAAGGGGGTTCTGGCTTTGCTCAGTCACTGTCAGCTCCTCCTCCCCACTTGGGTGAGGGGACTGCCCTTGCCAGAGCAATCTCTTGGCTTTCGAGGTTCATGATCATGGTGACAGTGAGGGATGGAGGAGAAGGCAGTGCGTGAAAGGCATTTTCTAGAACTTTTGAAGCCAAAGATGTGAGAGTAGCTGCATAATATGAGGGAAGGGGGTTTTAAGTATTTGCATAGGTAAAATATCCTTTTCATGACAGTTGAGAAATATTGAGGAAGTACTGAAATTACTCGTTGGTCCCTTTCTTTGACCATGATGGCGTCTGTGACCGGACCACATGGGTCTTGGTGTTTTCATGATAGTTGAGAAATACTGAGGAAGTACTGTATTTAGGGTAGCCTGAAATTACTCGTTGGTCCCTTTCTTTGACCATGATGGCGTCTGTGACCGGACCACATGGGTCTTGGTGTCCATAGAGCTAGACTAGACTTTTCACTTTCCAGACAAGAGTGACAACGTTGAAATTCTAGAACTGCTGAAGTAACACGAGCTGATACAGTGATGATCCTTGGGCAACAGAAATATCAGACAACTAGCAACAAAGGTCGTTTTCTTATGGTTGTTGCTTTTCGCATTACCTTCTCAACCTTATGTTCTTTTAGAAATGACTCTACTTTGTATTACAGAATTTAATACACAATTTTCCACTTCTCTAAAATTTTATTAAGTGCTTTATGGAACAATTTGCGTAAGGTCTAATTTTCCAAGTTGTCGGCTGTGCAGCGTAAAGACCTCATACTTTTTCATCTAGTTTCATGCCATTATTTATATAAAGAAGTGTTAGTTTGCATTCAAATTAGGTAAACAGAGAAAACTGGACATATTTTTTTCTTCTATAGCTTTAGATCTAAAGCAACCTAGTTACTCTACGTTAGTGCTGTCCAGTAAAAATATGGGAGTCAAAAGTGTCATTTTAAATTTCTTAGTAGCCACAGTAAGAAATTATAAAAACAATCAGGTGAAATTAGCTTTTCTTTTTTTCAAGAGAGATTTTTGCTACAGGGCACTTACACTCATCCGAGAGACAGAGAGAGACAGAAAGACAGAAAGTGAGAAATCACTCTTCAGGAGGGTTGGCCATGCCACAATCCCTTCTCCTCTTTTCTCCTCTCAGGATTTTGGGTATACACACACACACACACACACATACACACACATATCCAGCGTGAGTTTTAAGTCACCGGATTCGGGACTCAAACCATGGTTGACTATGTGGGAGTCCATCAATGTAACCATTATACCATCTGCTGGTCCTGAAATTAACTTTGATAATCTAGATATTGATTAACTCATTTTATCCAAAATAATATCATTTCAACACAAAATGAATTTTAAATAACTAATGTGATATTTTATATATTTTAAAACTATCTCTAATATTCAGAATTTTATATTTCTGGATATTAACACAGCAAATATAAATTCAGATCATCTACATTTGAAGTACTTGTTATCCACATGGGACTAGTGGCTATCCAAGGGGCCAGCATAGGTCTAGTTTATGGTCATGATTACGTGGGTGTCAGTATGGCTGCTCAATTCTTTCTGCTTTACTGAGCATATCAAATGTGCTTTCAATTACAGCACTCACAGGAGTAGCAGGGAATTGTTTAGTTATTTAGATGAATCATTCATTCATCCTGTCATTCTTTCTTTTCATTCACTCACTTATTCAAGACATGCAGAGTTCCAGGTCTTATGCTATGTTCTAGGGATCCAGAAAGACCAAGGAGCAATCCTTATTTATGATGAGGGCACATCCAGTGGAGCAGATAAGCATATGAACAAATAACTAGATAGCACACAGAGTACAGTAGAGGGCTATGAAACAGAGACAAAGTATTAAGAGATGTATATTAGAAAAATTAGCTTGGAGTCCTGCTTCAGAATATACAGTAAATTTTAATAAATATTGCAAAATTTTAGAATAAAACATAATTCAGGACCAGCAGTTGGTGTAATGGCTATGTCACTGGACTCTCATGTAGTCGACTGCAGTTTAAGTCCCAGACTCATGCCAGGTGCATGTGCATGTGTGCCCAAGATCCTGAGAGGAGAATGAAGGAGAAGGGATTGTGGGGTGGACATCCTCTACTGGGGGGTGATTTTTCACTGTCTGTCTCTCTGTTTTTCTCTTTCTTTCTGGTGAGCACAAGCGCCCTACAGCAAAAACCTCTAAAAAAATAGAATAAAACATAATTTGATTTCTATATATTCTTGGGGTTAGTTTGGGATACAGTATTAATGAAGGAAAATAAAGTGTAGCAGAACATACATACTACCTACTTAAAATTGGAAATGTTAATGTTTATTTGTTTCAAATTTTAAAAAATGAAGTGATTGGGTCCCCGGATTAGATGAAAATCTTTTTTAACACAGTTTTTAAAAAATTATTTAGTTAATTTTATTTGTTATATTTTTAAATTTGACCAGAGAGAAAGAAAGGGAAAGTGAGAAAGCAAGTCTTGCCAGGTCCGGGACTTGAATCACAGTTGGTCATGTGGGAGTCCACTACCTTAACCACCACACCACCTGCTGGGCCCTAGATGAAGACTTCTTTGCAGCCCTTTACATTTAAATTTTTTTCTACCTTTTTGAAAGCTACAATTTGATATATATTCCTTCATCATATTTTTGGACTTTTACTGAAAATGGATGCATTTGCAAAGAATGTATAGAATTATTTAGTGTGTTTTACATCAACATGTGGTATTATATGGCATGCATTACTATTAATTTCTTTCATTGTATCCTACTTAACATTATGCTTCTGAGATCTACTCATGTTAACACACTGAAGTATGGATCATTTTATTATACATCTGTACTATATGCATTTTTTAAATGATGGGTATTTAATTTCATTTTTTTCCCCAGTTTTCCTATTGCAGACATGTTTCAGTGAACATTCTTATGAAAGTTTTCTTGTGTGTATATGTGAGCATCACTCTAGGACATGCACCTAAAAGTAGGGAAACACATACCTACTTCTATAACACCAGAAGGGGGAAATTATAATTTATAAATTATTAAGGGAGAAATTATAAAAGAAAAGAATGATAGCTTTGTCTACCTAAAAAAGCTTAAAACATAATGAGTGTAGCAGAAAACACTTCAAAAATGGAAAGACAAAGAAGAAAAACTGGGAGAAATATTTGCAACAAACGTTAACAGAGAAAAGGTCAATATCTTTAATATCTAAAGAGTTTTTACAAATCAGTTTGAAAGAGGTGATCACTTCAGTGGCTAAACTGGTAGCAATCACATGGAAGCAGCTTGCAAAGAAAGAAATATAAAGACTAGTGAACATGTAAAGTTATGGTGCTGACCTAATCAGTAATGCTGGAAGCCACATAGCTGACCATAGGTTCAGTTCCTGAGTTGACCTGAAAACGTGCACGTCTTGGTGCACACGCATCCAAGGTCCTGACTAGTTGGAAGGCTGTGGGAAGGGAAACAGCATGAAGAGACAGTCATGGGTGTCCTTCTCTCTGTCTTGTGTGTGTGTGCACATATGCTCTTGCTTATGTAAACATTAGAAAGCTTTGAAAAGCATGTCATAACCTTATTAGTAATCAAAAGGATACAATTTAAATAAAGATAGTAGTCCTATCAGATTGGCAAAGATGAAAATGAATGCTGTACCCAGTGTTCATGAGAACATGGGGTAATAGGTGATTTTATATCCTGTGGGTTGAATTAATTCAGACTTTCTAGAAAGTTTGTAGTATGTATTAAAGGCATTATAATGTGAAAACTCTTTGACTTAGAAATTCTATTTTAGGAATTAATCCAAAGAAGATAAATCAGAGTTGTGTGTAAGTGTGTTTCTATACTGAGGCTGTTCATTGTAGTGTTATTTATGCTATAAAGTTAAGGCATGCCTTGCATGAATCATTGAAGAATATGACTACATCAACCCGTCAATCCCAACTACACCATAATAATAACAAAGATACAGTTAATCTGAAAGCATTGCAGAGGCCTTCCAAAAGAAGTTACTCTGAGCAGGGTCTTGAAGGAAGAGGTGTTTGTCAACAGGTGGAGGGAGAGGTAGGGGAAGGGCAATGCTAAGAAAATGAGTGGCCTGTATGAAGGCAAGATGGCATAAAAGAACCTGGCTGGATCAGGAGCGACAAGGATTTAGTGTGATGCGCATGTTGGGAACATGAAGGGGATCAGAACAAGGATGGAGCCCTCGGCTCAGTCTGTTCCACAATGTCCAGTTTCTCCTTGGAGACTTTTTAGGATTTAATCATACAATCCAAATTACTTGGGAATATTTAAAATGAATATTTAATTCTTTCAGAGTTTTTTTTTGTTGTTGTTGTTGTTCAAAATTTAGTCTGGCTTATTATTTCAAAGAATTTTCCAAGTTAGTGATATTTCCTTGAAGTTCCTTTCATAGTATGTTTTAACAAGTTCCTTGCCTGGGTCTTTTCTTTATAAGCTACCGTTGTCCATGGACAGTTAAATGCTGCTCTGTTCTCTCCTGAACCCTCACTTCTTTGACTGTTCCTCTGATTTGGCTGGTGACTGAGAATGGGAGAAGGAGTATATTGAGAAGAAACTCAGAGTGGCTGGGCGAGGCTTAGAATCACATTGCCCTGGGTTTGACTCCTTACTGTATAATTTGTAAATGTATGATCTTAGACAATTACTTAGCATCACTGGACCTGTTTCTTCCTCTGTGAAATGGAGTCAGTATGTGAGGATTACATGAATACTGTGCATAAAGTGGCTTTCAGAGCATTGGTATGTGCTCAATAAACGTTAGCTATTATAATAATTACTGTTTCCTGGGTAATTAAAATCATCCTGCTTTCTCCTATTAACTCTTTGTGAATAATTCATATAATAGTCCTGATGAAATGTTTATGGTTCCTGAACTTTCCTACCTCTGTGGCAACTTGATCAGAAGAAACTGGGGGTTCACTGCCCAGGTTGACTCTTGAACCCAGGCTTTAAGGAGTACAGTGTATGAGACCTTAGAGTCTCTAAGCTAGATAATTTAAAAAAATCGTTTATTGGTTTTATTTTTTAAGTTTAATTTATTCATGATAGAGAATGCACACCCATGTTGGGGAGAGAGGGAAAAGGAAGGGAGAGAGACAAAGAGAGTGAGAGAGAGAGGGAGAGAGAAACACTCCCAACAGGGTCTGGTCATGCCACAATAATCCCTTTCCAAAAGCTCTCTAACTTAACAAGATCTTGGGTATGCATACAAGTACCTGGTATATTTCAAGTCTACCGGGTTGGGAGTTCAAACCCATGGTTAGTCATGTGGCTTCCACCACTGCAGTTTGATATTTGCCCAACTGCGGCAAAGGTTGAGCCTAAATTGTTTTACTTTTATAAAGCTTATTAATTTATTTCTTCCATGAGAGAGACAGTCAGAATGAGACACACACACACACACACACACACACACAGACCCATAATAGGGTCTTTGTGCTATAATCCTCCCCATTCTCAGCTATTCTGGATCATGGGCACTCTGCACCTGGTATGTTCAGAGACGTCTCAGAATCTGAATCTAGGACCTTTTCCATGTGGGTCAAGTTGCATTACTGCTGCACCATCACCTGGCCCGAAGTTAGAATCTGAAGGGTAAGCCCCTTTTAGGACCAAGGAGTATGGTTGCAATAAAGCATGCCTCTAGGCTTTCCCTCTCTGGAACCCCAACATTTATGTAGACTGGTTCATTCTACCTTTGACTCTTGAATTACCAAGAAGCCACAATTCCAGAGATAGTAGCTCAGGGAGGAAAAACTTATGCACTCAAGCAGGTGACCCTTGTAAATGAACCCCCTGAACTCTTGGGAAGTGATGGACCATTATTGGTGATGGAATCCCCAGAGCCTTTTTTTTTTTCCCAGAGATGTCCCATTTCTGATTCTTGTGGTAGCATCTGTAAGTGTTAGAAATTACTCTTATCACAGAATATTGTTGAGTCATTATCTTCCTTTACATTAGATTCTAAATTCCTTGAAGGGAGGTGTATGGTCTTTTGGAATTGAGCTTGATTTATAGCTCTAGGACTAGTGACCTAGGTCAAGTTACTTCTTTTCTCATCTATCAAATGAAGATATTCACTGATATATCGAATTGTTATGCAACTTGGATATTTGCCCAACTGCGGCAAAGGTTGAGCCTAAATTGTTTTACTTTTATAAAGCTTATTAATTTATTTCTTCCATGAGAGAGACAGTCAGAATGAGACACACACACACACACAGACCCATAATAGGGTCTTTGTGCTATAATCCTCCCCATTCTCAGCTATTCTGGATCATGGGCACTCTGCACCTGGTATGTTCAGAGACGTCTCAGAATCTGAATCTAGGACCTTTTCCATGTGGGTCAAGTTGCATTACTGCTGCACCATCACCTGGCCCGAAGTTAGAATCTGAAGGGTAAGCCCCTTTTAGGACCAAGGAGTATGGTTGCAATAAAGCATGCCTCTAGGCTTTCCCTCTCTGGAACCCCAACATTTATGTAGACTGGTTCATTCTACCTTTGACTCTTGAATTACCAAGAAGCCACAATTCCAGAGATAGTAGCTCAGGGAGGAAAAACTTATGCACTCAAGCAGGTGACCCTTGTAAATGAACCCCCTGAACTCTTGGGAAGTGATGGACCATTATTGGTGATGGAATCCCCAGAGCCTTTTTTTTTTTCCCAGAGATGTCCCATTTCTGATTCTTGTGGTAGCATCTGTAAGTGTTAGAAATTACTCTTATCACAGAATATTGTTGAGTCATTATCTTCCTTTACATTAGATTCTAAATTCCTTGAAGGGAGGTGTATGGTCTTTTGGAATTGAGCTTGATTTATAGCTCTAGGACTAGTGACCTAGGTCAAGTTACTTCTTTTCTCATCTATCAAATGAAGATATTCACTGATATATCGAATTGTTATGCAACTTGGATATAATTTATGAAAAGTGACTGGCTTGTAGTATTGCTTTATATAATATTAGGTCATTGAGAAAGGCAAGATGCATTTTTTTGCATAGAAAAACATAGAAAAATATGTCATGACTTTTCTGACAACCCAATAGGTATCAGGAAAGGACAAATACTCTGCAAGGTAATCCCACTTGGGAATGCTCCCAGTTCAAGTCTGGAGACCTCCCTGAATATATGCTGGTCTGTGATCCAGGACTGTTTTAAGGTGGGGGGAATTGCTTCATCAAGACCCTGGTGGGATTCACCCTCTGTGGCTCAGCCAGTAGCATAATGGTCTGTGGAGCTGGAAGCTACAGCTCGACTGTGGTTCAAGTTCCTGGCCCTGTCAGCCTGAAAACACATGGAGTACATACACATGCCCAGGATCCTGGCAGGAGGAAGGAGTTGCAGCACGACTGAACCCTGTGGAGGGTGCTTCTCTCTCCCCTGCATGCACAAGAGCTCTATAATGAATACTAAAGAAAGAAACAAAAGAAAGAAAAGGAAAGATATCTTAAGACCCTGTTGGGGTGCATTTCCTCTCTTGGTCATGGGAATATAATAAATAAAATTAAAGTAAAATAGTGGCTGTTGAGAATGAGAGCATCAGTAAGAACAGACATGATAACGCCAGAGTGTGGTATCGTGCCTGGTGCTTCCATCAGCACAAGTTGTATGGGTAGATGGTTGGGTCAATACATGTACACTTAAATAGATACGTAAGCAATCCCAGTGGACTGGTTTCAACCCCTGTCCTTTCTGACCTGAGCCACTTCTGATGCTGTCAGATACACTGCACACCTCCGTTTTCCCTTAGCTTTCAGGTCTTAGAAGTTAGCTGATTCCCCCCCCTTTGCTCCATCTCTCTTCTTTTTTGGATTTTTTTCTTTCTTCTACTCCCTAAATATTAACCATTATCCAAGGCCTATTCTTTTTTTTTTTTTTTTTTTTTTTTTTTTCATAGGGTGTGGTCGCCACCCCAACAGAGAAAAGGGCGCGTGCGCTCGCCAGAAAGACAGAGAAGACAGGAGAGACAGAAAGCGAGAAATCACCCCCCAGGGGGGATGGCCACACTGCAATCCCTTCTCCTCCATTCTCCTCTCGGGATCTTGGGCACGCACGCACACGCACCTGGCTTGAGTTTTAAGCCACCGGGTCCGGGACACAAACTGTGGTCGACTATGTAGGAGTCCAGCGACATAGCCATTATGCTAACTGCTGGTCCCCCAAGGCCTATTCTTGAACATTGCTTTTATTGCTTTCACTCTGAAGGCTCTCACTCTTTATTAAGGCTTCAGTGATTATTTGTATGTAGAGAAAGCTGAGATAGCTTATCCAGACTCTCCTGCATTCTGGGCTATATTCCTTAGTACTTGTTTGTCAAAAGGATGTCCTGTTGACTTTTTAAAATTGAACTCACCATCTTCAGCCTTGAAGCCAGCTCATTCTCTGGCTTGGATATGCTTGTTCATGGTATGGCAGCTTTTCCAGGCTCCCAGAGACCTGAAATGCCAGAGTAACTTCTCACTCCTCCATTCTCCTCCCACCATGTCCCAGCCAGTTGCCAATCACATAAATTCCATCTCCACATGCTCTTGCATCTGTTTCTAACCTTTTCTGTTTTTCCTCCAGGCACCATCCTGATTCAGGTCCTCTCTGTGCTTAGACCAGTTCTCTAAAGCAGAGAGCTTCAGACAATCCACTGAGCGTTGGAAAAAAATATTAGAATTTTTATACACATACACACATATATATAAAATCTCATTCTTTGCAATAATTTTATAATGTACATAATTTATAATGTATGTGTATATGATATAAGAGCACATTATTATTATTATAGTAGGCAGAGCCAAATTGAACTTCTTACTGGGTGCTTCATGCTCTCACGTCCTTGTCTTTATGCTTTTGTACTGTTCTCCTCTAACTCCCCCCCTGCTGTAAGAAGCAGTTCGGGCAGTGGTTAGCAGCAAGGATATCTGAGCGGTGTTCAAAAAGTTCATGAAAAATGCATATCATGAAAAAACTATGAAATTTAAAAATTGTTTGTGCTAAAATTCATACTTTAATTGTATTTTATACTAACTTTTCAAAGTATTTGTGTGTGTCTGTATTCATATCTGCATATATATATACATATATACATTTCTATCTCAAGTTTTAGAATATTTTATTTTATATTGGTTTGAATATTTTAAAAATTGTTTAAAGTTTCTTTCTTTTCTTTTTTTTTTTTAGAGGTTTTTATCCTAGGGCACATGTGCTCACCAGAAAGACAGAGAGACAGAAAGTGAGAAATCACCCCCCAGGGGGATGACCACGCCACAATCCCTTCTCCCCGATTCTCCTCTTGGGATCTTGGGCACACACGCCTATGCTCCCGGCATTAGTTTAAGCCACTGGGTCCAGGACTCAAACCACAGTCCCCACACACACAGAGCACTTCAGCGATCCCAATGCTATGATCCTCTTGTGGTCTCAGCCAGTCCTGCATCACGGGCACACACATGCCTGGCATGGGAGATCTCAGGGAGCTCTCTAGATGCAAGCTGGGATCCTTTTTATGTGGGCCAGCCTTGCAGAGAGCATTGTTTCTTATCACTGCACCTCCAGGCTCATATCTTGATTCTGTACTTTCTAGTTGTTTCATATGGGTAAGCTACTGACATTTCTTTTATCTTTTTCTTTGACAGAGATATTTGCTATAGGGTGTGTGTGCTCACTGGAGACACACAGAGAGACAGACAGAAAGTGAGAAATTATCCCCCTAGGGAGGACAGCCATGCCTCATTCCCTCCTTCTTCATTCTCCTCTTGGGATGTGGGTATGCATGCACATGCCTCTGGTATGAATTTGAAGCTGCCGGATCTGGGACTGGAACTGCAGTCGACCACATGGGAGTCTGGTGCCTTAACCATTATGCCACCTGCTGGCCCCAGCTACTGATATTTCTGAGTCAAATGTTTGTTGTCTTAAAAATAGGAGTAGTCACAATTAGCTCACAGGTTTGTTGTAATGAATTATTGAAATAACACGTGTTGAGTTTAGCACCATGCCTGGAACATCTGTACTACCTGTTCTGTAAATGGGAAGTACTGATACTGCTTCTGTTACTCTCTTTCAGTATTCTGTCCAATCCTCCCAAATTGTTAGACTGTGCCGGAAAGTGAAGGCTGTCAGAACACACAAATTTTCACTAATGAGCTTGCCATTTATGTGTCTATTCCCTACTCAGGCATTCCTCCCAGCATCATTTGACTAATCCTGCCCACTTTGAGGTCATTGTTCCTTCTCTTTCAGTAGAATTGTCCAATATTATTAACGCCCAACCGTACAATGCAAATACAATGCATTGCGATTGTAGAATAAAATTATCAATGCTTCAAAATATGTCAGCAGCCATGAAGTCAAGGCAAGTCATATTAGAAAGCTGCTGAAATCACATACAAAGGCAATGACAAATCAGGATCTGGTGGGAAAAGAGGAAATGCAACAAAAATAAGTGTGGGCAGCTCACAGAAAATGTTTTAAATATCAAAGGGCCAAGAGGGGAATTTGGGAGAAATTAATGAATGCTTTGAATATTTTTATTAAAAGAAACCTTTTAAAAATACTTGGTCAGAATGCCTAAATAAAATACAAAAAAAGCAGTAACCATAAAATAAATTATGGATAAATCTTACTATATTAAAATGAAAAATACTTCTTAAGAGAAATGTCAAAGGTAAAGCCTTTTAATATCTTTAGATAGCCAGAGTATATAAGTAATTACAAATAAAAAAAAAAAGGCAATACAGTAGAAAAACAGGAAAATAATGTATGAAAAGAGGCCTTTCTCGGAGGCAGAAACACAAATGACAAAGAAACTTGAAAAAAATGCTCAACCTTATTTAATAAGCCCAGAAACAAAACATGTATCCACATTGAGATGCCATTTTACTGTTTCTAGAAGGACAAAGATACCATGTCTGTATCAGTCATGGATGGACTCATTATAAATGACCACAAATTTAGAAACATAAAACAACAAATATTATCTCCTATGGGCAGTGTTGACTCATTACAAATGACCACAAATTTAGAAACAAAACAACAAATATTATCTCCTATGGGCAGTGCGTCAGAAGCCTAGGTGTGCTCAACTGGGTTCTTTGCTTTGGAATGTCTAACAATGAACACAATGTCAAGAATGCAGATCAATGGGAATTTTTATAAAACACTAGAAGAGGGACCAGCAGTTAGCGTAATAGCTATGTCACTGGACTCCCATGTAGTCGACCGCGGTTCGAGTCCCGGACCCAGTGGCTTAAACTCAGGCCGGGTGCGTGTGCATGTGTGCCCAAGATCCCGAGAGGAGAATGGAGGAAAAGGAATTGCGGCATGGCTATCCCCCCTGGGGGGTGATTTCTCGCTTTCTGTCTCTCTGTCTCTCTCTGTCTGGCGAGTGCACGTGCCCTATAGCAAAAACCTCTCCAAAAAAAAAGAAAAACAAACAAACAAACAAAAAAACACTGGAAGATAATCTTTCATTATCTCATGAAGTTGAAGATCCACGTCTTTAAGATATAGCAATTCCACTCATAGGTCTATATTTTGGAAAATCTTGTACTTGTGAACTTAGGATCATACACTTGACATGTTCCTAGTGACATGTTCATTTTTAAAAATCCCCTGGAAACACCCCTAATACCCAGTGACAGGAGAATGAGTAAACTGTAATTCTCACTCAGTAGCCAATCAGATCAACTACATGAATAGAAACACAAGATAATCCTTGAATTCCTCACTGAATAAATCTTAGAATTTTAATGTTGAGGGAAACAAGGAAGACCAAGAAAAATAGATACTTTCAGATTTATTTTTATAAAGCTGAAAACTCAGCAGAACTAAATAATAGATATAGGAAAAACAGTATGAAAAAATCTGGAAGATCCAAGAATAGCAACAAACAAACAAACAAAATCTCTGGAATAGTCAATTGAGTTGGGTTTTAAAATCCACACAGATGTGGGGCTAGCAGGTGGCATGATGGTTAAGGTATTAGATCCCACATAGAGTTGATTCTGTGGTTTGAGTCCCAGATCTGGCATCCTGAAAACCACACCAGTCACATGTGTACATGCCCAAAATCCCAAGAGGAGAATGGAGGAGAAGGGTTGTGGCATGGTCATTCCCCCTGGGGCGTGATTTCTCACTTTCCTTCTCTCTCTGTCTCTGTCTTTGGTGAGTGCACATGCCCTATAGCAAAAACCTAGAGGAAAAAACAAATCCACATAGATGCAATTTGGTGGGGGCAAGATCTATTTCTATGCTCCTGGCAATCTGGGCCTCAGGCGTGATTTCCTCTAATTCATCCTCTGTATTCTGTCCCTCTCTATAGCCCAGCAGGAGTACTATCTCTATTTTCGAACCAGTCCACACTCTATATACTGCTCTTGACTTCTCTTTGGGGACTTGACATTACACTGTTTTGTTGTATCGTGACTTAGTTAGAGCTATTTCTTTGTCTATAACTGGAGAGTAAGCTCCTTAAAGTTTTGGATCTTATCTTTGTATGAACCTAGCAGTCATGAGCATAGGTAGAGTTGGTACTAAATAAATAGTTGGCTTGAGTTTCTCTGGGCCTATTTCATTAATGGCTCTAAGAAAAATCAACCATACCACAATTTAGTATGTGCAAATTGCTCACGTACATTAAGTTGTAGGTAAGTGCAAAGGTAAAGCAAACACACAGTCTTGGTAACAAAGTCCAGGCTAGTCTAGGGAATTCTATACAGTACCATGCACAGGAACTTACAAACGTTTATTTGCATTTTGGAAACACAGTCCCTGCAAAAAAGATCCTCAACAGAGTTTGTGTTGCTTACGTGAGAAAGCACCAGAAGCATTTTTCCTATTGTTAGAAAAATGGTGAAGGTTAGTGAATGCAAATTTCTCATATGCCTCATGAAACACTTAATCATCTACATCCGAAGCCAAGAACGACTGTGTAACCAACTAGTTCCCTGCTCATAAGGAGCTCGGCTGTGTAATTCTGTTTCATCCTCAATTCCAGCATCTCCCTTCCTCTCCAGGGGGCTTTACCACTTCATGACATCATAAACAAGATGGGTCCAGAGTTCAGTTTAGCTGACATTTTCGTTATAAAGCCAATAAACAAGAAAGCCCCAAGGTATTAGCCATTACTTTTCCTTTTCTAAAGCTGGATAGAAATGTAATATGTTTACAGAGTTTCTAATTTATTTTTCTACTAATGAAAACAGGCATTTCCAGATAAATTAGGCAGTGTTCTGGAGTTGCCTTTATAGAGGGAAGGGAGCAATTTTGCTTAAAAATTTAAATCTGGTTTTAGTCTTTTGTTAAGAATTATGGATGGGGGTGGAGGAATAGAAAAAAGGGCTGAAACCAAGCAAAGAGACAAAATGTATTGCATTTTTCTCTGGAAGAGTTATGTGTGCAATTAGGAGGTCTGTGTTTAAGAAGGCTATATAAAAATTCAACACATTATTTAGTTGAGGAACGTAGTTTAAGAGTTATGCTTGCATTTTCATATTTATTGTATATATCAGTACATACCTGTGCATACAAGTAGTGTTTTCAGTGCCAAATTAATTTGAATACATTTGCAAGTGTTGTGAATTAAAAGAAGTGTTTGAAACTGCTTGAACTATCGGAAACCTCTATAAACATGGAACTGAGAGATCAAGGTTGTATCAAGTGATCTCCTGAGTTATACTCAATATACACAACCAACAAATTTGGCTCAAAGTGATGAAACTCATAGCATCAGCTCAACAGGGCAAATTATGCAAGCTCTGGTGTGGAAGATGTTATCCAATGGTCTGCTTCAAGTAAAAGCTTGCATGAGCAATACATCCATACCTCTGTTGGTGCATGCTACCCAAATAGGATGACCATAGCTTTCTGACAACATGATCGAGACCTTAGAAGGAGTGGAGCACCATCTAGGTCTGAGGTCTGTGAAAAGAGACCTGTTGTTTTGACCTTTAATGCTTCTAGTTGATTAAAGAGAAAAATCTGGTTTTGTATATGATATAGGTAGTAACATAGATGATGTCCATTGACAGTAGTAAAAGATTTTCTGTATATTCTGTGAAAATAGATTCTCTCAGAAGTGGTGATTATGGAATTAGAAAAAAAAAAAAAGTCTTATTTTGAACACTCTGGGTAAGGCCAGAATAAAAACAAGATGGTATCGCTTTCCCTGGAGTTCCTGGTACTCAAGCATCTGATGGGTGGCCTTTACCCTGGTGGCTGTAGATAACTGTGTGTCTTTGGCTGGGAGGAAAGCTTCCTGTTTCATATAAGTCAGTGAGTTGGCAGGCTGGGCAGTTACTCCCAACTCTTACCCAAGCAAATCGTTAACCCAAGGGTGAGCAGAATCAATGTATTGGTATTTACCAAACAGCAATTCAGATGAAAACAGCATAAATTCATTTCTCTCCATTATTGCTTTGAGTAGATGAGCAGAGGGAGAAGGATGCCAAGGTGCACATCGAATGTGAGCTACCTTCTGTTTTCGGCTGAAGATGCAAAGCAAAAGACAGGGAGTATAAACAGACCGTGATTTTACCACTGTGGCTCGGTGGGTGGGGAAAATGGTCCTGTGAGCAATTCAGTTTTTCCTCTGCACTATACCCAGAATAGCACTGACTCTCATTTGCATAGACCGTTTAGAATGTAGACTTCTAATGTATTGTCAGGTAAAATGCAAGTATCTGGAGTTTCATTTGGGTTACAGACTGTCATCATGTAATGACAGCAGTATTCGAAGCTAGTACTGTAATTAATTTCTCACCACTATCCTCTGCCGATATTGACAAGTTATCCAGCATGACTTGGCAGAGTCTCTTGCAGTAGAAGAATCCATAATCATGTCTGACATCTGTCCAACCGAGAGAAAAGGATGTCTAGGAAGAGAGTATCATTTAGGGATGGACATCTACGGTTAGGGCTCTCGAGAAAAGCTCAGTGCAAAGACAAAGTTAGTCTCTTGGTGTTAATAGTGCATAGTTTTATTCCAGTAGAGTTGTTCATAAAATAATTTAAACAGTGAGGCATGCTACTAAGTAATATTGATGTATGGTGTGAACAAACTCTGAATAAATAAAGAAATGCCAACCTGAAGATGTAATCTTTTGTTGGTGGGGAAACAATAAACTATTTATGATTTCCTTATGATGTTTCATTGACATATGGTGCTTCTAACCAAGTGACAAATTAATTGACTATGCTTAAAGAGAAATGGATGTGGCTTAATGAAGAAGGACAGGATATGTATTACAAGGCAGCTGGTTCTGCCACTGCTGGCTTATGGAGACAATATACATCGGACAGCTAATGAGTCTCTGTTGCATAAGATAGATTCTCTTTATAATAGAATTGCACGCTTTGTCTCTAAATGGGGTTATTATACACACCATTGCACAATGTTTGAAGAGCTTGGTTGGCCCTTGTAGAGGGTTAGGAGAGAAATAAATTGGAAGACAATCGTATTTAAGACCTTCAATCCATCAAACACCCCATATTTATCTAAATTACTAGCACGTTCTCCCAAAATACAAATCTGTATGATACACACGACTGGAATGTTAATGCTGACCAGACTTTGTTTTAGTTTTTTCTCTGTTAGGGTTTCCACTGTAAGCACAGACCAAATTCATGCATGTCGAAGCTTGGCAATACATTGCCCCCCTATTCTCCATTCCTTTGCCTCTGTTCTCCATGTATTCCAGTGTCTTAGTCTCTGAAGTTTCATTTGGTATTCCTTCCACCCACCATGAATACACAGGCATCACTTGTCCAGGGTTATTTAACTCTCAGAACTTTTTGACTTTGAATACTCAGACAGTTTTAATGGTAATTCATTCAGTTTCTTCACTTTTCTCCACACTCGTGGGCTCCCAGTGTTCAGTTGCTCAGTTATACTTTAGAATAAATCCATTTCAATTTATTTTACAGCCTTGAAAAAACCCTGGAAGTTACAGAAGATGGTATAAATGACAGAATCAATCATTTATTGTATCAGAAGACTGTACTTCCCACTGGGGGCCATGGGCAGGGCTCATTCAGATGGTATGGGTGAGGAGATAGAGTTGAGGCGTGCACTTACTGCCATTACCTTCTAACCTGGCTCTGAACCTAGTTTCACCTTTTTGTCTTGATTCTTCCACTGGTATTATAACATTGTCTTCAGGAATTCTGTAGTTCAATTTGATCCAGATGGTTTTAGGATAATAAATATATCTTCAGTCTCCAGGGGGAGTGGTGCATGGGAAAAGTGAGTCTTAGGTATATCATTACTAGATTTTTGACGTGTCGAAGGACTGTGGACACACCATCAATTCCTGCCGGCCTTGGGATTCTCACCTAGGAAAGTGAGGTAATAATATTTGCTTCTTCCAAACTTTCTTCTCAATGTCTCTCTCCTACCTACCTACCAAGAGTAATTGAAAAGAATTACACCTGTGAAACAGTTCAGTTCTTGGAGTAAGATGGTCTTTTCAGTTCAATACATTGTTAAATCCCAGCCAGATTGCTTCCTCTTCATCATGGTGGGGTTCTTTACTTTTCAAGTCTCTCTGTACTCTCATGTAGAGAAAGCTGAGCTGAAAGAAATGGACAAAACGGTTCCTTGGACTTTTCCACATATTTATGATCTTCTTCAAATTGAATCTTGAAGACTTGTCAGAAGTGTTATTTTTCCAACTGAGCAGGTGTTAAGTGGCTATAGAAAATAAACTCACCTCCTGATAGCTTTCTCATTGCTTGCTACATCCATTTACTTTGAAGAGCATATTGTAAGGTGTGACAGGAGGGTGTCGTACAGCAAAGGAAAATTGCCACGTTGTAATTCATTTGTCCATGTTTTCATCTTTAGCTTAGGCTTTTGGTTTTCTTGTCATTTATGGAATTGTTTCTAAAATGGTAAGTATTATTTATATACATATTTCTCCAGAAACTTATTTCACCCAATGACTTTTTAAGTTATATGTTGCTGGACTCCCACGTAGTTGACTGCAGTTCAAGTCCCAGACCCGATGGCTTAAACTCGTGCCAGGATCATGTGCAGGCATGCCCAAGATCCTGAGAGGGGAATGGAGGAGACGGGATTGTGGCATGGCCATCCTCCTGGGGTGGGGGTAGGGGGTGGCTTCTTGTTTTCTGTCTCTGTCTTTTCAGTGAGCGCACAATGCTCTATAGCAAAAATTGCTCTTAAAAAAAGTTATATACACTATTCTGTAAGTAGAGCTGTTTTATTTGTAATAAGGTTTCCATGATTTGACTAGGGAGAAGGGAAAAAACTAAAACAAATGATAACAATGACTAGTTAATGAATTTTCTTTTACTTATTTTTTTTATTGCTTTCATGTTATCTGGTAAAAACTGATTATTTGATGACAAGGCTAAGAATACTGGGCTCTAGGTTAAAGTTAGATTCCATTTCATTGAATGTTTTATTTAATGAGAGAACTTGTACTTAACTTTTTTTTTTTTCATTTAACATACTGTAATTACCTTAAGGAAATAAATATGTACAGAGACTAATGAGTAGACCTATTAGTCTTTATCAATGTTTGTTCAAATTATTATACTTCAGCGATAATGGGAATCTAGAATTGAGATGCTTTCAATATAAATCTTTGTATGTAATATCTCTAGCTCAAGAATCTGAAAATACATTATAAGCAATTAAACTCTAGGATACAAGTGGGAATTCTATATAATTTATAGTTTAAATTAAGTTAAAGAATTATGATTTGCTTTGGGTTCGTAGGAGATCTTTTCTTTTTTTGGTTTCTAGTTCTGCTACAAATTTGCATATCCTAGTGTTCCTGGATTTTTACAAACTATTTCTAGGTCTCTTTTCTTTGAATGTCACCATGCAAGGGTACTTCAAAAAGTTAGTGGAAAAATTGAATTAAGGGAACAGCAGTTGTCATAATGGTGGTGTCGCTGGACTCTCATGTAGTCAACCACGGTTCAAGTCTCAAACCCGGTGGTTTAAACTCACACCAGACACGTGTGCGTGCATGCCCAGGATCCCTAGAGGAGAAAGGGAAGAAGGGATTGTGGTGTGGCCATCCCCCTGGGAGGTGATTTCTCGCTTTCTGTGTCTCTGTCTCTCTCTGTCTTTCTGGCAAGTGCATGTGCCTATAGCAAAAACCTCTCAAAAAATAGTTTAAAAAATTGAATTAAAATACAAGAGCATTTTGGTGCAAAACATTTTTGAAATCCATGCATAGCTTTTTTTGGGGTGTGTTTAATGATACGTGTTTTCCATGAACCTTTGTGTTTCCATGAACCCCTTGTGTTTCTTTTTTTTTCTTTTAAATTTATTCATTCTCTACATTAATTCACTATACACCATCACAACACACAAATGAATTTTTCATCCAAAATACACTATGCATTGGCTCAATCAAGCACATCAACATACATGTTCTCAGCAAATAATTTTCCAATTCTTATGTCCTGCATACCTTGCCTTTTGTTTTGCCATCCTTGATTCCCCATCCCCCACCCTCTGCCATGTCCCATCCTCCTCCCACATTGTCCCTGGCATCCACG
>NW_006204113.1:4224946-4231562 GCF_000334495.1 Tupaia belangeri chinensis
CAGCTGCAGTTTGCTGCCGGCAGCCGGCGGCCATGTGCAGGTCCCTGGGGCCACACTTAGGCCGGGGTGAGGTGGGCACACGCAGGCCCGGCGGCCACGCTCAGGCCCGGCGGCCACGCGCAGGCGGGTGTGTGTGTGTGTGTCACATGCAGGCCCCGCGGTCACGCGCAGGTGCAGGCCTGGGAGCCACGCGCAGGCCCGGCGGCCACGGGCAGGGGGGCGCTGATCTGGGCTGCCGGCCCACGTCGGCGCCAAGCGCGGGACACACCCAGCGCCCAAGAGGCGGTGGGTGCCGGGCGGCCCGGGCTGCGCTACGTGGAGCAGAGGCCCGGCCGCCCAGGCCCGCTGCCGCCAACCCCTTGTGTTTCTTAAGACTCACTTTCTTACTTTATTCTTTCATCTGTGTGACTTTTGCTCCTCAAGTGTTACTGTGACCTTCCTGACTAAGAACATCAGTGATGTCCTAAGAGCTCGCTCCTTCTGTTTTTTTTTCCTCTTAACTCCATTGGATGTCACTGTTCACCCAAATCAGTCTTCCCTTTTTAAATGTCTACCTTTTCTGGGTTCAGGGGACATTCAGCTGCCCTTCTCCATTTTTTTTCCTCTGGCCTTTCTGCCTTACTGAGCTGTTATATTGTTCTCTCAGAAGTCTGGTGGTTATAACAACTTCTCAACTCTGGGTCCACATTTTCAGCTCCTGTCTCCTAGATAACCTCAGGCCCAAGGCATCCTCACCTATACATGTGAGTCGCATTTTCCTTCCTCTTCCTCAGAACCTGCCTTTCTTCTAGTCTCCTCACCCGTTGTTACCATTCTCTCTGCCCACTCTGTCCTTGTTTCCCACCCTGGGGACTCTGGATTCATCTTAGCTCCTACCTCTCCCTTCCTCATTGTTCAGTGATTCACCAGGTCCCACTGGTTCCACCTGGAAGATGTCTTCACATCTACCTCCTTTCTATCCCAGGATCTCAGGTCTGGCTGTCTTCATATCCTGTCTGTACGGTGCTCCGGGCAATCTCCTTGGTCTGTACTCTGCTTTGCCGCTGGGATTATTCCACTAAAGAGAAACCTAAACGTAGCACCCAGTGGTCCAGAGGATGTGGTTCCAGACCACATCTGTGGCACAGACAGTCTCGTCCCAACCCACGAGCCAGGCTCTTTTCTCTACCTCTCCCCACCTCCTGGTCCCTGCTGGACTGGGCGTTCCACTCCCCCCCTCTGTGCTGTTACAGGATCTTGGCTTCAGAAACTCTTCTTTTCTCCCTTCACTTGGAGGAAACTCCTCAGTTTTTGAGGGACAGTCCAAATAACACTTTTGTGAAACTTCCCCCAATTCTACCAACCAGTTAGTCACTCCTAGCTTGCACTGGCTACAACGCTATCGAAATCTTTCGCTGCCACCCATGCCTCAGTCACATGCCCATGTTTCTGTAGGGAGGGACTTTCTCTTACTCATTTGTCTTACAGACTGTGCCTGAGCTGGGCACAGCCTAAGCTCATGATAAGGTCTGGTTTGATACATGGCTGAATGAACCTAGGAGTGAATGCCAGATGTGTGGAACTGCAAAGTCCCTTAGGATGGTCCCAAGTCATCCTGGCTGAACTGTTAGGGATTCCTTGTCTGGGGTGGGCCTGTTTTTCTCTGCTTCTGGTTATGCTCTCCACCAGGAAAAGGAGAAGCTGTATGTGGAACTTAAGCACATCTTGGCCCGGCAGCCTGGACCTGAGGCTGCAGAACAACTCCAGATCTACCGACACACACTGCAGGAGAAGACCAAGCAGCTTAAAGTAAGTGGCAGCCTCTGTGCTTTCCTGGTTGGAGGGAGGCCATGCTCTGGGCTACACACCTGGGCAAGTCCACTGCCCTGTACAACGAACCCATGTCCCAAACGTCACACTCCACCGGTATCAGCTTCCTTAGAGTTCTATTCCCAGGAGGAGCAGGGCAAGCCTCAAAGCTACCTCCCTTCTCCTAGACTGTTAGACACCACAATTCTCTACTTCCAAAAAGAGGCAAGAGAGGAAAGAATTAAGCAGAGGAGGATGGCAATAAAATGGGAATTAGGGGGACAGGGTTGTGTGGGTGATGACTTAGCAGACTTGGATGGTGGGGAGGAGCAGAGGAAGCTTTCCAAAACCATTGAGCAATGGAGGCAGATCACTGGGTCACAACAGGTTTCTGCTATTGTAGTTCCCCTGAAATAAATGCACACAAAACTGAAGCCACTCCCCACCCCTCAGGCTCTTGCTTTACAACCATCTATCAGACACTTAGCAAGATTTCTGTTTAGCATGAAATTCCCTCCTGAGTGATGTGAGAACCTCACCTGGGGAGATGGAGTGTTTTACTATTACACGTGCTTTATAAAGGTTTTCTGAAAAATTGTGTGTGTTTATGCTATATTGTGAGCTTCACTTCCAAAGTGAGTACTTAACTATTCTTAGCGTGTTGGGGCAGTTGTACACACTGGCATTCACAGAATGTTCCATAAGCCTGTTCAATTCTGGCACTCCTCTGCCCAATAAGGATACTAACTGTTGCCTTTTCTGCCTGGGGTAAAATGTAAGTGGTCTTTAGAAAGCTCATGGGAAATGAGTGTTGTGGAAAACCTGTCCATGACTTTAAAAATTAGTTTTGCACCCATAGAAAGTTTGTACACTAATTTCATTTTCCACAGACATTTTGGAGTCCCTTCATACATGCCACTTTGCTGGTATAGCACTAACTTTTTCAAAACCAGGATGTTCTCAAATCGCATCTTTTTACTTAAAAAGGGAGATGAAACAGAAGTCTGGTTAGAATGCTAATTTTCAACTTATTTCTTTGAATGTTCATTTCACATTAATATAATTTGAGCTTTGCATAAAGTATATTTTGACTGTTTTTGTTCCTTTAAACAATTGAGTAGTTCAAATAACATAACAAATTGTTTTCCTGCTTTCTTAGGGGTGCGTATAGATTAGAAAAGTACAGATCCATCATGTCTACACTTGGTTCTGAATTGCATTCAATGGATCACTAAAAAATTCAGATTGTTGTTCAGAATGAAATGTGAGACCCATGGAAGAGGTTGAGAAGTTGGTGGGAATGAGTGCGTCTGCCAGTTCATTCTCATTATCTGGACTCTTAGGAAATCCCACATTCTTTGTTTAGAAACTGGGTCTTTGTTCCTCAGAGTTTAACTATTAAGACAGATTTTCTTCCAACATGAAAATCTCATGTTCACGAGAACATAGTCATTCAAAAGGAGAAGCTCTCCCTTTTATGCAAATCTTTAAAACAGATAACAAGAGGAAAAACAAATAGAATCTGCTGCATGCCACTTAGAACCACAACCTTGCTTTTCTTCCCTTGGTTTTGTTGGGGAGTGCATTCAAACTTGTTCTCTACCCTATTCAGAGGAGTAAATTCCTACACTTCTTGTCCAGCCAGAGACTAGTAGCATCTATTGAACACAGTCTTGGAAAAAAGGCAATTACTCAGGCTTCTTACTGCAGCCCCCCACACAGAGCAGTCTCTCCTATACACATGTCATAGCTCCCTGCGTCCTAGAGCAAAGCATCCCAGTGCTGAAATAAAGGGAGAACCTGCGAATAGTCCTGAAGAACACAGGAAGAGATGATAGACATTTAGCAGAACAACCATCTTGCAAAACACATAAAATGAATGCCTACTTAGTGGTGGCAGCAGGATGATTTCAGAATAAGTTTTACTGTAATCCTCAGATGAATCACACTCCCTAATGATGTTTCCCTTGAATATTTTTTGGAAAAGGCTTTAAAATAATAAGCGTGTACACTAATTCCATTTTTCCACAACTGTTCTGGAGTCCCTTCATACATGCCACCCTGCTGACATGTATGAGACCATGGGAGAGGTTTTATTTTGTTTTTTTTTGTCTCTATGCATAATATTCCTTCAAGCACATCACACCATTCATCTGTGAACCTGTTTGGATGTTGCCCAGTCGTGCTCTCTTCAAGTAGGGGGATGACGTTTCATTTAAGCGTGTCACCTGATTAGGGGCCTTCAGCCCTCAGCCTGATTTTCTCCCAGATACGGACTTTGAGCCGATGGAAGCATGGAGATTAACTGTTAAACCTGGGTATCATTTTATGCCTCTAAGTCCCACTGAGGTAAATGGTGGTAGATGGGAGGGATTTTTTCAGAAAAGGATATTGTCTCCCTGCATGTCTTCTGTTAATGCTGCATTATTTGCCTTGTTAGGTTTTGTCTGCTGAATTGAATATGTATGAATCACAGAGCAGAGAGTATAAGTATGAAGTCGAGAAACTTACCAGTGAATTGATGAACTTAAAGAAGAAATACCTTGCTCAGAAACGTAAAGAACAAATTCAGAAGTAAGCCTTAACCAAATGTTTTAATTTTGTGGGGCTTATTATCTGCTCCTAAGAAAATATTTGGTGACTAGTATAGAGTTGTCAGTCTTGCTGGGATAATCTAAGTCACAAGGTGAACAAATGACATTCTGCAGAGCAGTTCTTATCAGAGCGAGATCTGTGTCTCATCCGATATTAAGGTCTCTCCTTAGGACCCTAACAGGGTTCCACTAATATCTGCTCATTGGTGGATCTAACAAGGAGCAGAAGAAACATAATGAGATTTTCCTCCTTTTTGTGCCATTCTCCTGGTTTGGAGATAATTATTCTTTAACTGTGTCTGCAAATAAAGTTCAAAATCAGTCTTACACAGGCTGAAAGATATTCACATCTAAATGAATATGTTTATTCATTTCAAATTAGTGGATCCTCCTTCTGCTGAGGGGATAAGGCTTGATCACGCTATTATTCCCAATAATGTAGCTATATCACTGCAGTTATGAGCAGTTCACCCGTGTTTTAGGTAAACTGTCTCTGAACTGTCTTCTATGTCTAGCGGTTGACTTTAGTATCTGCTGTACACTTTAGTGTGGGCTGTGGACTTGAGCTAGTACCCTTCCAGGAGATGATCATACGGATGTGAGGTTAACATTTTGGGTTTCAGATGTCTACATGTTGAACGGTAAGTATTCTCTTCCCTTTATTATTATCATTTGCCTGATCTCAGGGTAGGAGAGGGCTGCTCCCGAATGGATCAGTGGTTTTGAAACTTGAAGACTGGCATGGCCAAGATCATCCAGTTAATTCCGTAGTGGTTGAAAGCCATACTTGCTATTTCATCCACATGGACATTTCAAGGACATGGTAAAAAATGATTGGAGTGCATCTGCCTCTGATTCATCAGTGGCAAACAGCTAGGCAAAAGAACTAGATGCAAACTCATTTGCCAGGGGAAACCTGCCTTTCTTGTAAATCAGAATATTGCCCCATTCTACACTGAGATGACAGTTCTGCAGTAGAGTAAAATACTGCTATAACTCAGATAAATCTCTTTTTTTTTTTCCTTTTTAAAAATATTGCTAGAAGGCATATGTGCTCACCAAAGAAAGAGAAAGAAAAAGGGAAAGTGACAAACTACCTCTCCCATAGAATGGCCACGTTGCAATCTCTTTTCTTCCACTTCTCCTTTTGGGATTTTGCGTACACACATGCATGTGCCTGCATACCCTTCAAGCCTCCAGGGCTTGGACTTGAAAACACAGAGTTGGCCATATGAGATCCAGCCACCCTAACCACCATGCCATCTGCTGACCCTTGATAAGTCTATCTGGGTCTGGGTCTAACAGAGACTTGATTCAAAATCACTAGTAAGATTTGTTGAAGAACATGCAGGCTCCCAGACCCTATTCCTGGATGTTTGGATTGAGCAGACTCTGGATGGGCCTCAGAAATCTGCAATTTAACAAGCCTCTTAGGTGATTTTCAAGCACACTGACGTTTGAGAACCACTGATATTAATGACATCAATTAAATGAATGTTGGGGTAGACACTGTAGGTTTCTTTTAAGACATCGAGGTTGTGCTTTTAAAATGCCCATGTGAGGCAGGTGTCTAGCTCTGTGGTCTTCAAACTCCTGGATTTAACACCCTTATCAGTAAAACATTTTGGAACTTGAGTTTCCACCCCCTACCATACTGTATAATGCATGTTTTTTTCTTTTTAAATAAAAATGTAATCTTAGAATAGTTTATGATTTTTTTAAATAGGTTTGTGCATGTGTACTCACCAGAGAGAGAGAGACAAAGGGAGAGATAGAGAGAGGGAAAGTGAGAAATCACACCTAATGGGAGGAAGTGGCCACACCACTGTCTCTTCTCCTTCATTCCCCTCTCAAGATTTTGGCATGCGTGCACATGGCCTGGTGTATTTTTCAAGTTGCCAGGTCTGGGACTCAAATCATGCAGCTGGCCATGAAGGATCCAGCCACGTTACTCTATGCGCCACCTGCTGGCCCAGAATAGTTTTAAATTTACTTCCAGTCTGTCTGATTAAAAAATTACTTGCAGAGGGAACCAGCAGTTAGCATAATGGCTGTGTCGCTGGATTCCCACATAGTCGACCACGGTTCATGTCCCGGACCCGGTGGCTTAAAACTCATGCTGGGCACATGTGCGTGCGTGCTCAAGATCCCGAGAGGAGAATGGAGGAGAAGGGATTGTGGCGTGACCATCCCCCCTGAGGGGTAATTTCTCGCTTTCTGTCTCTATGTCTCTC
>NW_006204113.1:4232138-4260225 GCF_000334495.1 Tupaia belangeri chinensis
CGAAAACCTCTCCAAAAAAAAAAAAAAAAAAACAAAGGAAAAAAAAAGAAAAAAAATTACTTGCAGATACTCTTGTGTGTTTATAACTGTGAACAAGTAGTAATTCTTAAATGATTAAAAAATATATGTAGACTCTCCAATGTTGTCTTTCCACCCCTAGTGGGTCTTCATACTCATCTACAGTTCATACGCTCTGTTTGGAGTCAGTGGTCTAGTTGGTGCAGTCACGAAGAGAGAGCTTGGCCCTGGGGTTTGGCCTTACGGGTACACAGTTCGCTGTCCACGTGATGAGCTGCCCTGTTGCTGGCTCAACCCTTCTCAGTGGCCCAGCCACTCGAACTCCACTGCCATCGCATGCACTAGAACTTAGCGGCCATAGCCACATGCCACTCCTGACTATTTGGACTGAAATGAATCACAATGAAATAGAATTTAAGATGCAGTTTTCTGGTGGCACTGGCTACATCCCAAGTATATGATAGCCACCTGTGGTCAGTGACGGATAAAGAATTTGTCTGTCATTGTGGGGAGTTCTATCAGATAGCACTGCTCTGAAGTCACTGCCTCTACTTGTCCTCAAGAAGCTCGTTACTTGTAGCTGCTCTGACTTGGTTAGGGTTTCACTGGTGTTTCCAGTAGTCAGGGAGCGAGAAAGTGGTACGCAGAGAGATGAGTATGTTGGACAACTGCAAAAAAGATTTAAGGTGCTGAGGAAAAGTACGCAGAGGTAAGAACAAAAGTGCTGAGACGGTTTAGACTGAAAGGAGGAAGGCTGGAGGGAGTCATTATGATGGTCTATAAATACATTAAAAAGATAATATAAAGGAGACAGTATTCCCATTAGTCAGCTTAGACCAAGCCAGAAGCATTAAGCTTAAGCTCCTTCAGAAAGGAAAATTTAGGTTATTTAAGGTGAGCGATGGCAGGGAAGGGGGAGCATTGCCTGCGTCTAACACCAGTCAGGAGCCAGACAAGTTGCCAAAGGACATGAAGGAATCCTCTTTGCTGGATCCACTCAAGGCTAAAGCTTTTGTCCTATTTATGGAAGATGGTTTTTCACAATAATGAAATCAATTCTGCTAAGAGACAGCTGGATTGATTAACCAATTCTCTACAGGTTCTTTCCAAATGGAATAATTTAGAACAATCTCTGTGGATATTTTCTTCTCACATGCCCTTTGGAAAATAGCAACTCACACATCATTTTTACCTCTTTTTATTTTTCTTAAACACCCTTTTCATCATGCTCTGGTCCTGATCTGCACCCCATCTGCCTCAACTCCCCTACCCTGGACCTCCTACGCTGGTCTATAGCCTGTAAATATCAGTCTGATTCTTCTCCAAAAGCAGGGTTCATTCCCCTAGGGTGAATTATTCACATTGTACAGTCAAATTGGTTTTTGTGTAATTTGTATTTTTATTTATTTATTTTTTCTTTCATTTATTTATTTTTACATTTTGTAATTTTTATTTTTAAAAAGAGATTCAACAGGTATTTTTCAAGAGACCCTTAGTTATACAATAGGGAACCTCTGTGGGAAACTTGAATGTGTTTGTGTATATGTGTATATTTGACATTAGGGTAGGATTACCTTTACCTGTTGCTAAATATGCTGTCTTATTTATCTTGCCCAGTTTTTCTTGTATCTTCAACTATTTCTAGAAATAATTGCTGCTAGTCTAAAGATCTCTGAAGATTTGTATTTTACAATTGTTAAGTTTGATAAAGATATCTTCTATATAGTAAATATTTATAAATTTCCACCAGAACTTTGGAATGTAAAAGTTGCTAAATGCTGAATTAGTCATTGTAATTGAGCCTAGAGAAAGATTCTTCTGCCTGATCTTTGGAACTAACCAAATGTTATATGAAATAGGAAGATGATTACAAGTCAGGAGCCACCAAATCCACAGTGTTTGAGTTATAATGAGGCTTTCTGTCCATATTTAGGTCAACATAGAGAGCACATTTACATTCAGTCATCTTCCCCTGATTCTGTATGTTATCAGCAAACACGTAATTAGCTCGAAACAAACACCTTGTCTAAACCTAGAAGCTTTCATGAAAGTAGTTTTCAATGGTTGTCTTACCCTCAGAACTTAGGGAACCTTAAATTTAGAAGAGGAAAAAGATATTAAAGAAACTAACTTTCATCTCCTTTCTTACAGAAACAAGGACAGAGTAACCATAGAAAACACCTTCTCAGTGGCCAAACCAAATGTACCTCGTTTTGCTGGGGGTGGATTTCCCCTCAACAAGTCATCCAAGGTGGAATCCTAACTTGAAGCTGCTGGCCAGGTCCAATCGAACATCTCATGAACTTCACTCAGGACTTTTGGGAAGAATCTCATTCAAATATTTTGTACCACAGAATCAGGTGCTCAGTGTCCAGGATGGAAAGAAATGCATAATTATCATAGTCATGGCCATGTAAGAGTTTCACCTGGTCCACATGGATAGTAACAGATTGTAATTCTATCTGTTCAATTAGGCTGACCCATTGCACGAAGCAGATCATTAGTTACTACTACATTGATTAATTTGAAATGCACCGGATTTAGACATTCCATATGGATGAAGCCTTGCATCTTAATTTCTCTGTTCTAGACAATGGTGCACTAATGGTTTTATATTTGAAAATATTTTTGAAATGCAGTGCATCCCTTTTCGCCTAATTAATAAGAATCTATTTTAATTATTCCTCATTAACAAGTCATTGCACAAAATGAGAGAGAAGGACAAGTCTTCAAGTATTTAAGAAGTATTTTGAGACTAATTTCTATGTGGAGTTTCTTTTCAGGCCTGGAATAGGAAAATCTATTCTGAAGAGACATACCAATAAATACTTCATCATAAAAAGTTTTTTAAAAAAGAACCCTTGTAGAGATTTTGATCTTTGCTTTGGTAGAGTACATAATTAAAGTTTCAAAACAATTGTGAGAAATGTTTAACACAAGAATGTGATTCAGAGGAGCCAGTAACATGAAGGGTTTGGACTGGTATCCTCCAAAGGACTGTTCTTTCTATGGATCTCATACTTGATGACAGAGTCACTTAGCATAGGGATCTGTTTGGCTCTAAGGCTACTGCCTAGCATTTTGAGTCCTTGAGTAACTAGATTAGGGATGAACAAGGACAATGTAAATGGGTCATTCTACTTGTGCTAAGGGACCAGGATTCCTGTTGTGAAGAGCAGGAGTTTTAGCAACCTGGCAAGTTTATTAAAAGAGTTCATGGAAAATACAAGTTATGAAAAAAAATGCATAGATTTCAGATTTTTTCCTTTGCTTTAGACTAAAATTATATTTTAATTCTATTTTTCACTTTCACTTTTTGAAGCCCCCTTGTACAGGGAGGTGGATTCAATGGGATCTCTAGACATCTTGTGACCCTGAAGTTTACTAAACGCCAGCCTCCTATCAGATGGGGAGTCTCCAGAAGCAGACCATTATGGCCATGAAAGTGATATGTTATTCATTTATCCCAAGAGAAGTAGGGAAGTGAGACAGGGAAGAAATGAGACCAAAGAAGGGTGTAATATCATATCGAGTTCCACAATGGAGACTTTGGCTCCATCTTGCAGGGGAGCTAGGCAATGCAATCACATCTCAGAGCTGTCCTTATCAGGGGTGAGAGAGCTGGGGTGTTTAAGTTCCCCACATTGCTAGTTATTGGCCAAGGACGGCTCTGAAGGGACCCTTCTGGTTCTCTCTGCCTGTAGGCAGGGTAGGGCCTGGCAGCTTGGTAGCAAGCCCTCAGACAAAGAGATCATAGGCGTGGGAAGTGAGAGTGGTTAAGGGCTCGGGGAATTGGGTTGGGCAGTGTCACCCTTTTCTGCTGCCATTAACTGGGCCAGTGAGAGAACTCTACAGATGGAAAGTAACTCCATTATAGCTGGAGATGTGTGATTATCAAGTCTTCAGGTACCACTCAAGAAAATAGAGATGGGAATTTACTCTAGAGAATTTACTAAGAATATTTTAAACCTACATAATCCCAGTGGACCCATTGCAATATTTGAAAATCAGTAATGATATAGCCAAGTTCGTTCTGAATCTTGGGGTGGCTCCATAAGAGGCTGACTTCTTTAGGGGAGTAAGGCCCATAATTCTTGTTTATTTATTTATTTTCTGAAACTTAAAAAAAATTAATTAATTAATTTACATTAATTCTTTGAGCATCGTCACAGCATACAAAATGTGGTTTCCCATCCAGAATACACTGCATAGTGGCTTAATCATACATGTTATCATCAATAATTTTCCATTTCTAGTTTCATATATATATATATATATATGTGTGTGCGTGTGTGTGTGTGTGTGTGTGTGTATCCCCTTATTTCTTGAATAGCAAGTTCGACCGATATATACATATCTGTGAACACATGTTTGACTTTAGGCATGAAACTCTAAGCAGAATATACTGAGAATATACTATAAGGTAGCACCTAACTGATGCTATGTAGCCTGCTACGGTCATTAAATAGGTATTTTTTAATTTCTTTTTTTTTTTTTTGGAGAGGTTTTTGCTATAGGGAGCATGTGCTTGCCAGAAAGACAGAGTCAGAGAGATAGAAAGCGAGAAATCACCCCCCAGGGGGGATGGCTATGCCGCAGTCCCTTCTCCTCCATTCTCCTCTCAGGATCTTGGGCACGCACACACACGCACCAGGAGTGAATCTAAACCACCGGGTCGTGACTCAAACCGCAGTCAACTACATGAGAGTCCAGTGACATAGCCATTATGCTAACTGCTGGTCCCTATAGGTATTTTTTAATTTCAAGAAAAGCAGTTTTAGCTTAATAAATGAAAGAAATGCTAAGGAACTTTGCTTAAAGCTTGAAGCCAGGAAACAGGTTAGGATTCTGTTCAAATAGTAGGCACATGAACCTATCAGCAGCTCAAGACAGGACAATTTTTAATCTATGGCAAAGACTTTGGAGACGTGTTTGACTCAGATCCTGGCACATCACAACAATGGCTTATTGGAAGATTCAGTGAATTAATGGATGTAAACTTAGAATACTGTCAGGGACATAGTAATTACTTGATAAATGTCTGCCATTATTATTATGTAAGAAATACTTAATGTTTTGGAATTAGAGAAAAAAGTTGTTACCTAGTGCTTGCCAACTATAAAGGTAATTGTTATCCTCATTTAGAGGGTGGGTGATACTAAAACATCTGGATGAAACTGAATTTTGTAATGTAATGTATAATCGAGTAGCTTGTAGAAATGCCATATTGCGTGCCTTATGGAAATTTCCATGTATTTTCTTACAGTTGTGATTGAGGGACCTTTTCAGTTTCAAAGTCAAAGTTTTCACTCTTCCTCATTTCACCAGAGAGAAAGACCTTGGCATCTTCTAGCTGCCATCTTCTCCCTGTTTTTCTCCACATCACAGAGCAGGGTGGTCGGCCTTTGCTGATGACCAAGGTGTGGAGAGTCAAGATGGACCTGGACTCTGGGAGCTGACAGGGTGGCTCTATTAGACTTGACACACTTGTTCAAGTGGAGGAGGAATGAATTAGGACTAGAAAAGGTGGGCGATGCTGCCACTGCCTCTTATTTACTGCACATGCTCACAGCACAGAGTATTATAAGCAGTAACTATTTAGATGTAGGTGTTACCACTGTAGCCCTGGCACAAAAATGAGCTGTTAAAAACATTGGGATTGGTGTTACCACTGTAACCGTAGCACAAAAATGAGCTGTTAAAAACATTGGGATTCGCAAATTGTTAAAGATAACTGTGAACTCACAGTGGGCTGAGGTGTTTTTAAAATCACAAATCTGAGCTGCATTGTAAAGCAACATTAGGAGATTGTACAGTAGTATAATTTTACCCTGGGGTTTTTGGAGTTTCAGAAAGGAGTCCTGTTGCTAAACCATCCATTGACTCCCAACTGGGCTGATGGGGAACTAGTATGGTTTTTCTGCTAATAGAGAGAGACATGATAAAGAAGACTCCTTGGTCATCATTTGCTTCTCAGCGACTGCTCTTATAGCCAGGTTTTTATCGTGCTCATCTCTAAAGAATTGCTCCGAGCAAAGGTTTGTGACTGTGATAAGCCTCAGAGACAGCAGTCGCTGTGGTAGGAAGAGATGGCAGCAACTCTGCTTGTCATGGGCTATAATTCTGCTATAAAAAGTTATCCAGTGTTGATAATTATTATTTGATTTCTCAACTTCCTCAAACATAGTCTGAAGTTTGACCTAGGCCAAGATACCCATAGGAAAAAATTTATATAGTGAATTTTGCATACTATGACATTTCGGAGTCTGGATAATTTGAGGAAAGATAGTATCTTTTTTTTAAACATAATCAATTACATGGAGATTTAATTAGGGTAGAAAGAAAGGGAGGACATTTTAAAATATTAAAACAGTAAAATAATTTAAAAATATATCTCACTATTTTCTTTGTAGTAGATGGAAAATATTTTTATAGCATTATCCATTTTTAACTTCTAATTCAATGCTGTTTTAGTATACCATTTCTCATATCTATTATTTAAAAGTTCCATTAGGGTTTTGAAATCCATTAGAGTTTAATAACAGAATGAGTTGTGATATCAACAGGGTACCATTTTTCTTTTTTATAATTAAAATAGATTTTTTTCTTATTTTAAAATACCTGATGGTTATAGAAAATTAGAAAACACAGATAAGCAAAAAGAAGAAAAAGGACATCAATCATATCACCTTTTATTGATAGCTGTTGTTTTCCTCGGTTAACACTCATCTCATTCACATGAGTTGGCCATATTAATCATTGACACTTGTTCTGGTTGGCCAGTGCTTGTCCCTCACATTCGTTAACTATTTTGAATATTACCTTTGAAATACTATTGTTTTGTACTTTTGAGTGTGTCTTTCTGGTTCTCTGAAATAAGTATCATCTATATATCTATTTATCAATCTCTCTCTCTCTTCTTTTTTTCTTTGCGGGGGGGGGGGCTGTTTGTCACAGGGCGTGTGTACTTGCCAGAGAGAGGCAGAGTGAGGCAAAGTGAGAAATCATCCCCCAGGGCAGATGGCCACACCACAATCCTTTTTCCTCCATTATCCTCCTGGAATTTTGGACACGTGTGCACACACACCAGCCATGATTTTCAAGGGTCTGAAACTCAAACTGTGGTTGACCATGTGGGAATCCAGACACTTTAATTACCATTACACCTGCTGGCCCCTCTCTCTATCTTAATAGATTGATGTATTTGCTTTTTAAAATCAGTTTTACTGAGTTATTGTCTACAAACGAAAAGTAAGTATATTAAGTGTACAGTTTGGTAAGTTTTAACAAATACATAAGCCCAAATAACCACTACCACAATCACCACCCCTCAGAAATGCCCTTCTCCTTTTTGGCGAGTCAATAGTCCCAGCCTCCATCCACCCCAAACACCATGCATCTGTTTTCACCCTTGTAGTTTTGTCTCTTCTAGAATTTATATAAAAGGTTCTCATACTCTTTTGTGCCTGGCTTTTTATTTTCAATAAAAAATAATTTTTAAAATTCATCCATATTGTGTTTCAGTAGTCAATTTACTTTTTATTGTGAAGCAATACTCCTTTATATGGAAATAACACATTTTATCTGTTGATGGGAATTCAAGTTGTTTCCAGTTTTTGCTACTATCAGTAAAGATGCTATGAACATTCCTGTACAAGTCTCTACATACATATATGTTATAATTTCCTCTGGGAAAATACCAAGGAGCAGAACTGCTCCATCAAAGGGTAAGTGTACATTCAACTTGCTGAGAAGCAGCCACACGGTTTTACTGATCCTACCATTTTGCATTCCTACCAACAGCGTATGTGGACTCCAGTTGCTCCAGATCCTTGTCCATAGTTGGTATTGTGAGCTCCATGCTCATGGATATATGTGCTTGTATAGTGATATTGTGGTTTAATTTTGTACTTACAGATGACTAAGAATACTAAGCAGCTTTTCATGTGATTTTGGCCATATAGAATCTTACCTTTTTTCCAAATGTCTTCAAATATTTAGCCCTTTTTTTTTTCTTATAGTCTGATATGATACTTGTCAAAATATAGTAAATATTTTCACTTTTTATTTTCTTAATGGTGTCTTTTGAAGAGCAGGCATTTTACATTTTAATAAGGTCCAAGTTATTCCTGTATTTTTTTGCATGGCTCGTACTTTTCTGGTCCTGGCTTGGTAATAGTTTTTGCATATTCCAACATAGTGATTTTGGACCCACGTTTTTCTCTAGAAGTTTTGTTACAGTTTTAGCCTTTCTATTTATATTTATGATCAATTTGTAACTAATTTTATGTGTGGTTTGAGGTTAGAGTGGAGGCTCACTTAAGAAGTTTTTAAGTTTAAAAACCTTTTGAAATATACTTTTTAGAAGTTTTTTTATTCCCATAGAGCATATATACTCACTGGAGAGAGACAGAGAGAAGGAAAGTGAGAAATTACCCCTTGGAAGAATGGCCATGCTACCAGTCTCTTCTCTATTCTCCTGTCAGGATTTTAGGCACACGTGCACATGCACCCAGCATGGTTTTCAAGCCACGGAGTCCAAGGCTTGAACTGTGGTTGGCCATGTGGGATTCCAGTGCCTTAACTGCTACCTGCTGGACCCTGAAATATGCTTCTTTATTGACTATAGTCACCCTATTGTGCAATAGAGCTCAAAACTTATTCCTCCTAACTGTCTGAAACTTTGTATCCTTTGACCAATTACTTCCAGTTCTCTCCATGCCTCCCTCCTCATCTCCCAGCCTTTGGTAATCATTATTCTGAGTTAAGATTTATTTTTATTACATGTGTATGGTCCAGTTGTTTAGCACTATTTGCTGAAAAGACTTATTTTTCTGTTGAATTATCTTGGAACATTTGTAGAAGATCAATTTTCTATATTTGAGTATTTTGACTTCTGAACTCTTTATTCTTTTCTGTAGTCTGTATCTATCTGTTTTGACAATACCTTCATAATAAGTCTTGAAATTGGGTGGTATAAGATCTGCAATTGTTTTCTTCTTTAGAATTATGTTTGCTATTCTAAGACCTTAACACATTTATGTACAGCTTAAAATAGGCTTTTCAGTTTCTTTAAATATCCTGCTTCAAGTTTGGTTGGGATTGCATACAATTTACAGATTAATTTGGGGGTGAACTACCTTAACAATATTGAAGATTTCAATCCATGAACATGGTATGTGCCCTCATTTAATCAGATATTTTAAGTTTTTCTCAGCAACAGTTTGTAGTTTTCACTGTACAGGTATTACACAGATTTTATTTGTGCATAAATATGTTGCATTTTCTGATGTTATTACAAATGATATTTTAAATTTCATTTTCCATTTACTTGCTACTAGTAGGTGGAAATATGGTTGATTTTTGTATATTTACTTCATATCTCATAGTATGCTATATTCATTAGTTAGTTTTACAGATTTTTTTCTTTTTTTTGGATTACTTATGATTTCCTATGAACATAATCATATTTCCTACAAATAAAGGCAATTTTTGTTTCTAAATGCCTTTTTATTATTCATCTGTTTTCTTGTTTATAATCACCTTTCTTTGAGGCAAAGTGAGAAATCATCCCCCAGGGCAGATGGCCACACCACAATCCTTTTTCCTCCATTATCCTCCTGGAATTTTGGACACGTGTGCACACACACCAGCCATGATTTTCAAGGGTCTGAAACTCAAACTGTGGTTGACCATGTGGGAATCCAGACACTTTAATTACCATTACACCTGCTGGCCCCTCTCTCTATCTTAATAGATTGATGTATTTGCTTTTTAAAATCAGTTTTACTGAGTTATTGTCTACAAACGAAAAGTAAGTATATTAAGTGTACAGTTTGGTAAGTTTTAACAAATACATAAGCCCAAATAACCACTACCACAATCACCACCCCTCAGAAATGCCCTTCTCCTTTTTGGCGAGTCAATAGTCCCAGCCTCCATCCACCCCAAACACCATGCATCTGTTTTCACCCTTGTAGTTTTGTCTCTTCTAGAATTTATATAAAAGGTTCTCATACTCTTTTGTGCCTGGCTTTTTATTTTCAATAAAAAATAATTTTTAAAATTCATCCATATTGTGTTTCAGTAGTCAATTTACTTTTTATTGTGAAGCAATACTCCTTTATATGGAAATAACACATTTTATCTGTTGATGGGAATTCAAGTTGTTTCCAGTTTTTGCTACTATCAGTAAAGATGCTATGAACATTCCTGTACAAGTCTCTACATACATATATGTTATAATTTCCTCTGGGAAAATACCAAGGAGCAGAACTGCTCCATCAAAGGGTAAGTGTACATTCAACTTGCTGAGAAGCAGCCACACGGTTTTACTGATCCTACCATTTTGCATTCCTACCAACAGCGTATGTGGACTCCAGTTGCTCCAGATCCTTGTCCATAGTTGGTATTGTGAGCTCCATGCTCATGGATATATGTGCTTGTATAGTGATATTGTGGTTTAATTTTGTACTTACAGATGACTAAGAATACTAAGCAGCTTTTCATGTGATTTTGGCCATATAGAATCTTACCTTTTTTCCAAATGTCTTCAAATATTTAGCCCTTTTTTTTTTCTTATAGTCTGATATGATACTTGTCAAAATATAGTAAATATTTTCACTTTTTATTTTCTTAATGGTGTCTTTTGAAGAGCAGGCATTTTACATTTTAATAAGGTCCAAGTTATTCCTGTATTTTTTTGCATGGCTCGTACTTTTCTGGTCCTGGCTTGGTAATAGTTTTTGCATATTCCAACATAGTGATTTTGGACCCACGTTTTTCTCTAGAAGTTTTGTTACAGTT
Source organism: Tupaia belangeri chinensis (assembly GCF_000334495.1). NCBI lineage: Eukaryota > Metazoa > Chordata > Mammalia > Scandentia > Tupaiidae > Tupaia > Tupaia belangeri. Next base: position 4,242,963 of record NW_006204113.1, read on the forward strand.
TTAGCCTTTCTATTTATATTTATGATCAATTTGTAACTAATTTTATGTGTGGTTTGAGGTTAGAGTGGAGGCTCACTTAAGAAGTTTTTAAGTTTAAAAACCTTTTGAAATATACTTTTTAGAAGTTTTTTTATTCCCATAGAGCATATATACTCACTGGAGAGAGACAGAGAGAAGGAAAGTGAGAAATTACCCCTTGGAAGAATGGCCATGCTACCAGTCTCTTCTCTATTCTCCTGTCAGGATTTTAGGCACACGTGCACATGCACCCAGCATGGTTTTCAAGCCACGGAGTCCAAGGCTTGAACTGTGGTTGGCCATGTGGGATTCCAGTGCCTTAACTGCTACCTGCTGGACCCTGAAATATGCTTCTTTATTGACTATAGTCACCCTATTGTGCAATAGAGCTCAAAACTTATTCCTCCTAACTGTCTGAAACTTTGTATCCTTTGACCAATTACTTCCAGTTCTCTCCATGCCTCCCTCCTCATCTCCCAGCCTTTGGTAATCATTATTCTGAGTTAAGATTTATTTTTATTACATGTGTATGGTCCAGTTGTTTAGCACTATTTGCTGAAAAGACTTATTTTTCTGTTGAATTATCTTGGAACATTTGTAGAAGATCAATTTTCTATATTTGAGTATTTTGACTTCTGAACTCTTTATTCTTTTCTGTAGTCTGTATCTATCTGTTTTGACAATACCTTCATAATAAGTCTTGAAATTGGGTGGTATAAGATCTGCAATTGTTTTCTTCTTTAGAATTATGTTTGCTATTCTAAGACCTTAACACATTTATGTACAGCTTAAAATAGGCTTTTCAGTTTCTTTAAATATCCTGCTTCAAGTTTGGTTGGGATTGCATACAATTTACAGATTAATTTGGGGGTGAACTACCTTAACAATATTGAAGATTTCAATCCATGAACATGGTATGTGCCCTCATTTAATCAGATATTTTAAGTTTTTCTCAGCAACAGTTTGTAGTTTTCACTGTACAGGTATTACACAGATTTTATTTGTGCATAAATATGTTGCATTTTCTGATGTTATTACAAATGATATTTTAAATTTCATTTTCCATTTACTTGCTACTAGTAGGTGGAAATATGGTTGATTTTTGTATATTTACTTCATATCTCATAGTATGCTATATTCATTAGTTAGTTTTACAGATTTTTTTCTTTTTTTTGGATTACTTATGATTTCCTATGAACATAATCATATTTCCTACAAATAAAGGCAATTTTTGTTTCTAAATGCCTTTTTATTATTCATCTGTTTTCTTGTTTATAATCACCTTTCTTATACTAGCTAGAACTTTTTTTAAAAAAGAGAATTTTGCTATAGTGCACATGTACTCACTGGAGACTTAGAGGAAGAGAGAGGGAAAGTCAGAAATCACCCCTCCTCCCCGGGGTGATCGCCATGCCACAATCCCTTCTCCTCCATTTCCCTCTGGGGATTTTGGGCATGCACACACATGTGCCTAGCTTGAGTTTGAAGCCCATGGGTCTGGGACTCAAACCACAGTTGGCCATGTGGGGAGTCCAGAATCTTAACCACTATGCCACCTGGTGGCCCAGCTAGAACTTTCAATGTAACATTAATTGAAACAGAGCAACCTCTCTGCCTTCTTAATTTTAAGGGGAAAGTATTAATAGTGAGTCATCATGAAATAAAATGTTAGCTGTAGGATTATCATAGATACCTTTTATTTAATTGGAGGAGTTCCCTTCTATTTCTTATTTGCTGAGAGTTTTTAATCACATGTGGATACCAAATTTTATTAATGCTTATTGTGTTTTTTTATTTTGTCAAAATGGCAAATCACTTTGATTTTTAAATGTTAAACTAACTGTGCAGCTTTGGATAAATCCCACTTTATTAGTCTATTCATACTACTATGTATTATTTTATTAGATTAACCACTATTTTGTGAGGGACTTTTACAAATTTGTTAATATGAAATATTGGTCTATCATTTTCTTACAATGTCTCTGTCTGATTTTGGCATCCCAAAGTTTTTTTGCCTTCAAAAATAAGTTGGGAAGTGCTTCTTTCCCACTATTTGCTGAAACACTTTATGTAGCATTGGTATTATTTCTTGCTTACAAGTTTGATGTCATTTGCCAACAAAACCATTTGAAATTATTTCTTTTTCTTGCAGAAAGATGTTTTCTTTTAATAATTATTTTATTTAACTTTATTTATTTTTTAATTCGACCAGAGAGGGACAGAGAGAGAAAGAAAGTGAGAAAGCAAGCTGTCAGGTCTGGGACTTGAACCATGGTTGGCTATGTGGGAGTCCAGTGCCCTTAACCCCCACACCACTTGCCAGCCTCCAGAAAGGTTTTAAAATAGACATAGGGCTATTCAGATTTTCTATTTCATTTTGTATCACTTTTGGAGAGGTGTTTGTTTTTTTTTTTTCACTATAGGGCGCATGCGCTCGCCAGACAGAGAGAGACATAGAGACAGAAAGCGAGAAATCACCCCCCAGGGGGGATGGTCACGCCGCAATCCCTTCTCCTTCATTCTCCTCTCGGGATCTTGGGCACGCACACACATGCGCCTGGTGTGAGTTTTAAGCCACCGGGTCCGGGACGTGAACCGCGGTCGACTACGTGGGAGTCCAGCGACATAGCCATTATGCTAACTGCTGGTTCCCCATTTTGTATCACTTTTGATAAATTTGTCTTTTAATGAATATTGTTGAACTTACATACATAAAGTTGTTCAGAATATTCTTTTACTATTCTTAACGTTGGTAGGATCTGAACAAGTGGTCCTTATTCCATTCTGGAGATAAGTAATTGGAATCTTCTCTCTTTTTTTTCTCTTGATGAATCTAACTAGATGTTCATTGTATTTCTAAAGAAAAGCTTTTCATTTCATTGATTTTTCTTTATTGTTAGTTTGTTATATCACTGATTTCTAATACATTACTATTTTCTTTATTCTATTTGGGCTTAATTTTGTTTTCTTGTAGCTTCTTAGGGGAGTATAAGTTAAGTGTTCCCACCAAACCTACACTGAAATGTGACATGCAATGTGGCAATGTTGTGATGTGGAGCCCAGTGGAATGTGCCTGGGACATACCTTCTACTAGGAGAAAGCAAATTCTCACTATTAAGTTCCTGCAAGAGTGGGCTGTTGTACAGCAAGTTGGTTAGCTCATGCTTCTCCCTCTTTTATGAGCCCAGTAGCTTTTCTGCTTTTCCACTAAATGGCGAAGCAGCACGTGGCCCTCACAGAATCAAGCAGATGCCATCACCATGTTTTGGACTTTTCAGCCACCAGAATTGTGAGTCAAATCTCTTTTTTTAATACATAAGCCAATCTCAAGTATTCTGTTATAGAAACACTACAGATTATAGGCAAAGGCAATTTATTTGAACCTCTCCTCCCCTTTTTTCTCCAAACAAGTCTTTAAAGCTATACATCTTGGGACCAGCAGATGGCATAATGGTTATGTTGCTGGACTCCCACATAGTTGACTGCAGTTTGAGTCCTGGACCTGGTGGCTTAAAATTCACACCAGACACGTGTGCATGCATGCCCAAAATCCCTAAAGGAGAAGGGATTGTGGTATGGCAATCCCCCCTAGGGGTTGACTTCTGGCTTTCTGTCTCTCTGTGTCTCTCTGTCTCTCTGGTGAGCATGTGCTTCCTACAGTAAAAATCTCTTTTTTTAAAAAAGCTATACATCTCACTCTAGGCTGTGCTTTTTTTTTTTTTTTTTTTTTTGGAGAGATTTTCACTGTAGGGCACGTGCGCTCGCCAGACAGACAGAGAGAGACATAGAGACAGAAAGTGAGAAATCACCCCCCAGGGGGGATGGTCACGCCGCAATCCCTTCTCCTCCATTCTCCTCTCGGGATCTTGGGCACGCACGCACGCACGCACACGCGCCTGGTGTGAGTTTGAAGCCACCGGGTCCGGGACACGAACCGCGGTCGACTACGTGGGAGTCCAGCGACATAGCCATTACGCTAACTGCTGGTTCCCGAGGCTGTGCTTTAAATGCATCCCACATGTTTCAAAATATTCTTGCTTGGTCAGTAGCTTTCCCATTCATTTTCTTAACAGCATATTTTAAAGAACAGATATTTAAACTTTAATAAGGTCTAACTTATCCTTGTTTTTCTTATACGGTTTACATTTTTCCTTGTCTTAAGTAAATCTTGCCTGCTTCAAGATAGTAATGATTTTTTGTCATAATTTTTCTCTAGAAGTTTTATTATAGTGTTGATTTTTTGTTTACATTTAAGAACCATTTAGAGTTAATTTTATGTATGGCATAAGATTAGAGGACAATCCATTTAAACATTTTTTAATTGAAAAAATTTTGAAACACACGATACATTTTTATTGCTATTGTCACCCTACTAGGCAATGGATATTTTAAAAAAGTATTTCTTCTGTCTAACTGAAACTTTGTACCCTTTGATCAACATCTCCTCATTCTCTTTTCCCAGGCTCTGATAATTAGCATTCTACTCTCCACTTCTGTAAGTTTGGCTTGTTTTAGATCCCACATGTAACCACGATCATGCAGTATTTGTTTATCAGTGTTTGGCTTATTCCACTTAGCATCATGTCCTCCCAGATCATCCATGTTGTTGCAAGCAACAGAATTTTCTTGTTTCTTAAGGCTGAATAGTATTCCATTTTATATATATATATATATTTCATGTTTTCCTTATTTAGCAATCTATTGATGGACGCTGGTGATTCCATATCTTGGTCATTATAAATAATACTGCAGTACACAGGGGAGTGCAGTTGTCTCTGTTTAATTTGAATCCATACCTTTCCAATCATGGTGTGTGATCTCAGGTAACGTAAGAAACCTCTCCAGGCTTAAGATTCCCCTTTATAAACTGGGGGATACTAATAATACCCGTCTCGTAGAATTGTTATGAAGATTACAGGAGACTGCACGTGATATTTGCACAGTGCCCACACATAATAAGTGCTCAATAAATGCCAGCTTTATTGTTATCTAAAAATCATATTTTGAGACCAGCAGCAAATGGCAAAGTGGTTAAGTCTCCAGACTCCCACAGAGTCAACTGTGATTCAAGTCCTGGACACAATGGCTTCAAACGCATGCCAGGCACATGTGCATGTGTGTCCAAAGTCCCAAGATTTTGGGAGAATGAAGGAGAAAGGATTGCAGCAAGGCCATCCCCCCTGGGGGTGATTTCTCGCTTTCTGTCTCTATGTCTCTGTCTGTCTGTCTGGCGAGCACACGCGCCCTATAGCAAAAATCTCTCTCAAAATAAATAAATGAATAATAAAAATCATATCCTCATTCCTATTAATAGCCTGGAAACTAAAATATTGTTTTAAGTGGTCAGGTGAATGGGTAATAAGCATCATAGAAATTGCTTAACTGCTGTCGAAATGGATATGGTCAAGAATTTTCATTGGCTTATGAGGACCTCTATTATGTTCTTTAAATAGATGTTAGAAGATTGAATGACTATTAAAGTATATTGTGCCAATTTTGTCTCTTTCGCATAAGTGATTAATCTTTTTTAGACTTGTCTGAGACAGAATGCCAAGAACCCTTTCCTCTAGCTCCAAAATAACATTTCTTTTACAGTTTAAATGAAGACAGCTCCTTTTCCTCCTTCCCACTGTGATGAAGGGAATCTAATAACTAACAATAACAGTAATGATCACCATCACTAAGGCTTTTAAAAACCCTGCTATCTGGCTGGCCACATTCCAGAATTTGGGAGAGAAATCCACATTCTTAAAGCTGGTTGCACGTGGGACTCCCCTGGGGAATCCCAATAATATTGACACGTGAGTCTCTCTTCCAGAGATTTTTATTTCCTTGGCCTGGTTGTGGCATGGACATCAGGATTTTTCTTTTTCTTTTTTCTCTTGTCTGTATTGGTGGGAGCAAGGGGCACGAGGACGTTTTCTAGCAAGGGTTTCAATGTGTCTTGATCCTTCTAAGTCACCAAGTATGTTGGGTAAACTCAGTTAGTTTACCCACACCTGGGCCACATCAGACATTGCTAAACTCATTTGTTAATTTTATTTATTTATTTAGGATTTTCCATGAACATAATCATGTTTCCTACAAATAAAGAATGTTTTTCTTTAACCTCCTGGGTGGGGCTGATGCTCAGCTAGTGCTGAGAATCACTGTTTTACATACAGTATCTCCTCCTTGAGAGAAGCACCCTTCACATACACACAGGCTCCCTAGCAAGAGAGGAAGCAACCTGCCAGCCCATGGAGCTTGATTTCTGGAGGCAAGACTTGAACTGATAAGCACCTTTGATTAATCTTATCTTGCCCCATATCATGGTTTACCACAGTCTCTTATAGGTTTAGGTTTACCAGATCCCCCATTCCTCCTCTCCCCCATTGTGCTCTCTGAACTCTTACCTATGACCAGTAAAGCTTCCTACACCCTCAACATGTTATGTGAGTGGAAGTTCCCATTATCTCCTTGCCCTAGTGGAGACCTGACTAGGTCCTCCTGCTTCCCTTGTATACTTCTTGAATGGAGACCTTTTCCTTGTTATATTTCAAATGTGCCAGGCTCTTTGGGTTGAGAATATGAGATAGGTGCAATCCTTCCTCTATGTTACTGCTTTCATTCTTAGTATTTTCTTCTTGAAAATATCAGAGCATTTGAGGTTGACCATCCAGCTATATCACTCACCAGTCCTTTGAATTGTATTAATCCACCTACTCACCTCCTGGGTACTCTCTTCACACCTCCAAGCCCTCATCATTTGGCAGTTTATGCTTTTCCATAACTACACCTCTTGCTGCTTCTGGTGACTTCAGTAATTATGTGGATGACTCATACAATGTCCTGGCTCTCAGTTCCTCAGTTCTAGCACCCTTCCTTACTGGTTGAAGTGTTAGCAACTCATAAGGGGAGTAGAGATATTCTGTAAAGTTTCTAACAGTGGAACCTGAATCAAAGACTCACATTACAGGAGACAGAAAAGATAAGGCAGAATGTTCTATAGATGTCTGTAGCCAGGCAATGCAACAGGCTGCTTCTTTTCACCTGAAGCATATAAGTGCAGGGGAAAAGATCATACAGCAGAACTATCAAAGGCAGGATTTGTGCATTGAAGAAAGCTTGAAGTAGAGACACTGGAAGAAATGGTTCCAACTCAAATATTAGACGACTCCATTTTCTTGAAGAATTTGGAATGGTAATTGTAATCATTAAAAAGTAATCATAACAGATTATATGGATGTTCTAGTTCATTCTGTTGCTAAGAATGGAAAATACCTGAAGCTGTATGACTTACAAGAATAGAGGTTTATTCAGCTCGTAGGTTGTAATTCAACATTCAGAGGTTGCTTCAGGTGACGGTCTTCTTCCCGGTGCGTCACAAGGCAAGATAAAGCAGAGCAGGAGTGTACATGTCTGTTCCGTGTACCGTTCATGTCTTCTCCTTACAAACCCACAAGGATTCAATCATAGGAACCCACCAGGATGCCTACACTTCCCAGAGGTCCTACTTTCAAACCCATAGTTGGATTATGTTTCCTCTTAATATTGCTGCAATACAATCAACTTCCCACGTACTAACTTTTGGGGGACACATGCAAACTATAGCAATGGAGAAGACTGTTAAAACTGCCAGTTTAAAGATAAATATACATATATGGGCCAGCTAATAGCTCAGTGGTTAAAGCAACTGATTCTCACATGATCAACCGGGCTGTTTGAATCTTGGATTCTGTGGCTTGAAAACTATGCCAGGCATGTGATTGTGTGTACCCAAAATCCTAAGAGGAGAATGGAAGAGAAGGGATTTCATTGTGGCCATTTCCCCTGGGGGGGTACTTTCTCACTTTCCCTTTCTTTTCTCTCTTACTGTGAGGACACACATCCTATAGCAAATTAAAAACTAAATAAAATAAAATTATACACACACACACACACACACACACACATATATGAAACGTGGACTACTGTGAATTGTAAGCTACAATAAATGGTAAAAAATCGGGACCAGCAGATGGTGTAATGGTTATGTTGTTGGATTTCCACATGGCTAGCCATGGTTTGAGTCCCAGAAGGGACTGTGGCATGGCCATCCTCCCTGGGGGATGATGTCTCTCTTTCTGTCTCTATCATTCTCTTTCTCTCTGGCGAATGCATGTACCCTTATAACAAAAACCTCTCTAACAAAATGAGAAATGGACAGAGATGTAGGATGAGGCTGGGGCACAGGAGAAGGCAATGGAAACACTATCAGTTTGTGTTTATTTTAGCAGAGAGGACTTGATGGAATAATGCAGATGAAGCAGCACCATAGTCATTATTAGGCAAACTGTATGTAAACAGTATTTTCTAAATGAATGGCCTCAACTTTCTTGAAATAACAGGAAATCCAGATGTAGTGTCAATAGCATGTACAACCTCATCTGAACACAGCCTCTTCAAGGTGTGTTTTAGTCTTTTTTGTTCTGTGGTATAGACTGATGGTGGTGCGTTTGGGGGTTAGGTGGTTAAATACTAGAGCACTGTTTAATTTGTTACCATAGAGACTGGTCTAACTTTGTCTAAGTTGCTAGGTCAGCTTTTGGCAGCCTTACTGGTGTTACCCGTATCTCTGCTATGCTACAGAAAGTTAAGTATGTTGTTGGATTTCCACATGGCTAGCCATGGTTTGAGTCCCAGAAGGGACTGTGGCATGGCCATCCTCCCTGGGGGATGATGTCTCTCTTTCTGTCTCTATCATTCTCTTTCTCTCTGGCGAATGCATGTACCCTTATAACAAAAACCTCTCTAACAAAATGAGAAATGGACAGAGATGTAGGATGAGGCTGGGGCACAGGAGAAGGCAATGGAAACACTATCAGTTTGTGTTTATTTTAGCAGAGAGGACTTGATGGAATAATGCAGATGAAGCAGCACCATAGTCATTATTAGGCAAACTGTATGTAAACAGTATTTTCTAAATGAATGGCCTCAACTTTCTTGAAATAACAGGAAATCCAGATGTAGTGTCAATAGCATGTACAACCTCATCTGAACACAGCCTCTTCAAGGTGTGTTTTAGTCTTTTTTGTTCTGTGGTATAGACTGATGGTGGTGCGTTTGGGGGTTAGGTGGTTAAATACTAGAGCACTGTTTAATTTGTTACCATAGAGACTGGTCTAACTTTGTCTAAGTTGCTAGGTCAGCTTTTGGCAGCCTTACTGGTGTTACCCGTATCTCTGCTATGCTACAGAAAGTTAAGTGGCTTGGTATACGGTTGTTTGTATTTACAGATGTGAGGATTTGCCTGAGAAAGCATTTTGTTTTTGCAACTCTTTTCATCTATGAAGAGTATTTGGAGAATCATTCAAAAATTAATTGGGACATTGTGTTACCGAATAAAGACAGGTAGAACACACTTATCAGCCAGGTGGGCTGATTACCCTAACAGCGATGTAGATGTTAGTCGTGTTGCCGTCAGTGATGTTTGAGACAAGAAAGGAGTGCTTGCAGCAGCTAATTATATCTCCCTGTATTAATTACCATGTTAAGTGACAGTTTTGTTCACACCTTGTTGTTTTTGTTAGGAAAAAAGGAAAAGAACAATTTTGTGCAGTTCTCTGAAGATTTGGAACAAGAATCTTGGCTCTCGTCCTTAACAGATTTCAGGTTGAAATAAGGAGAGAACGATTCCACTTGTGCTTCGTGGCGTAATAGAAAAAAAAAATTAGTGACTTTCCTCTTATTTCAGCTCAGACACCTACCTGAGATATGATTTGAAATAAGTTTCCTGTGCTTGAGTCCCCTTGTTGAAGACCTGGAGATTTATCAATATCTCACAACAAAGAGCATTGCTCAGTGCAATTTAACTCAGGTGCTGCTTTCTTCTCCAAAGAACCATCACATGTCTTCTTAACTTGTATAGATTTAAGCAGGATTTATATTTTACAAACCCAAGTGTGTATCCAAATCCTCTTGTTATTGTAAAGAACAGCAACAAAAAGCTATACTCTCAATAAGCCAGTCTTGTGCTCTATAAACCTCTAAAGAAAGATTTGTACTTTCCCCGGTCTGAGCATTAGGAGAAATAAACTCCGTCTGGCCAGCACCTCTCCCAGAAAGTGGTATCTGGGAACGGGCCCTGGGGCCCTGTAACTTTCTAAGCACTAACGCGGAGGACTCAGCGAAGTAACTACAGTGATTTTGCCCTCCTCGTCCTTAAAGCAGGCAGCAACTTGCACTTATTTTTGTCTTCCTGGAACATTGGGTGTGTTGTGCTGTTATCTGCTTTGAGACATTTTTACTATTTCCTCATAGAATTTAGAAGCACAGGGTTTATTTCCCTGCTGACATTTAGTGTTACATTTAGACTTATGGTCACCTGACCCTCAGGAATTCCCTCTGGAGAGGTTGTGTTTAAGCCAGAAATGGCTAAGCTGCTTCGGAACCTACAGCTAGTCTGCTACTTTGAGAGCAGTGGAAGGACTCTTTAGGCTAAATTGATGTTAGTCCTTCTGAATGATTAATAATGCTACCTTCTATTTTCCTTTTTCATTTGCGTTTTTCTCACTTAGCATGCCTATCTGTTGTCCATATGTTAATGTGGGGGAGTGGCACCTGAGCACTGCCTGATCGTATCACACGTGAGGTGCCTATGGATGTGCATACGACATGCAGATATAGATGGGGCCAGGCTGGGAAGCGCACAGAGGTGTCCTGGAAGGAAGTGTGGGACGGAGTCAAGACAGATTTGGGATTATTCTCTGGCTCTTCCAATTACTCGTTTTATTCACTAACTTCCCACTTTAAAAAACATGTAGGGTTGTTATAAGGAACTTCTTGAAAAAATATGTATAACCCACAGAAGATAAATGGTAAGAGTTTATTTATGTTGAATAGTTATTTTTCCTTGGGAATTTATTTAGAATCCATGTGAAAATTATCTGTGCAGTTTGGTGTCCAGTCACTCAACCATTTGACCTCCAGGAAGCATTGACATTCTTCGATAATCCTGTTCCTTATTTGGCCAGCAAGCCTACCTCCAAGATGAATCTGGGCATACAGATTTAAAGTACTTTGACATACATTGTATCTTCATACCTGTGTGACAAAAGACTCCATAAGAAGTATGGTATTATACTCCAGCACTTTGATTCTATTCAAAATATGAAACTCTAAGCCTTTTTGAAGGTCTGGTAATTTCCATTTTTATTCTCAACACAGAAATGACTTGTTATGGAACTCCTGACCCCAGCTGGTCCATTTCTGCTGCTGTTTCCAGGGACAGCACATCCCTTTCATGCTCAGTGTGGACGGTCATGGGTTGCATCAAGAGAACACACACACACACACACACACACACACACACACACACACACACACCGCCTGTGAAGGATAGAAAACACATTGGCTTTTACTTAACTGCTAATGAGTAATTGCTCTGTGGACAGCCACAGCAGGGATATTGTGAATTGACAAATGCTTTTATCCTCCAGTGTCTTGTAATGCTGGCCTCAAGTTGGGCCAGGAAGAAGCCAGCTGTTGGGCAGGTTCTTGTGAGCAGATTATATATCCAAGACCCAAAAAAGGCTTAGTGAATGGCATGGCTAAGTATCATTGTTATTGAAAAACATGAAGCCAGCAGGTGATGTGGTGAAGGCACTGGATCCCATATGGTCCAGTTTAAGTCTCAGATAGGATGGGTTGAAAAACATGCCAGGCATGGGTGCATTCATTCCTCCCACCCCAAGAGAAGAATGAAGGAGAAGGGATTGTGGCATGGCCATCCCCCCTGGGGGGAGTGTGTGATTTCTCACTTTCCCTTGCTTTCTCTGTCTCTTTGTAAATCTTTCAGGGGAGCACATGCACCATATGGCAAAAATAAAAAATCTAGAACTTAAGTTTTAAAAAAGAAAGAAAGAAAAACATAGAAACATAGTCCATAGCCACTGAATGTATGTTCTGTATGGTCAGACCATTCTCTCTTTAGTAACAGAATTGAGTTGGGTAACCAATATCCATGCCAGAAGGGTTGCTTGGTGCATAATCAAGAGTAATGAAAATTGAGAGGTTGTTAGCATTGTATTTCCCTTTTTAAAATTCTTCAAACAATACATTTTCATTCAAGAAATATTAGAAAACAAGGTACATAATAAGGAAAAAAATAAATTACACATACCACTTAGACATAACCATTATAGATTATTTTGGTGTATCCTTTCATACTTTTCCATCCATCCTTTTTGAGCCTTAGGTACTCTAGGGTTTGAAGATAAATAATTTGTTTATGAACTTAGGACTTTGCAAAAATAATTGCTTTTCAGATTTTATTTTGAGCAGGGTCAAGAAACAGGAAAACTTGTTCTGGTAAAACCAACTGTTTTGGTGAAAAGAACATTTCTTTTTCTGCAAAACCAAATCTTTTGGTGTAAAGATAGATGGACAAATGGATGAATAAATGTATGTATGGGTGGGCGAGTAGATAAGTGGGTTAGTAGATTGATGGATAGAGATATGGATAAATGAAGAAAAGAAGGGAGGGGTTGATAAATGGAATGTTTGGTATGAAGACAACTTAGGTTTAACTGCCAGAGTGAATTTTGGAGCTGGATAGTGTTTCTTTTGGTGGACAGATTTTTGTCTGCCAGTATTCTATTCTCGGGGGGAAATTCCTGCCTTTTCACTGAGTGTGGTCTGGTTAATTGTCAAATCTTTATTGAGTCTTAAGGCTTGAAGATAATTCATTCTTATAGAAACTTGTCAGGGCTCTGACAGATCAGTTGTTTTGCAGAAGTTATTTTGAGCAGGGGCAAGAAGGAAAACACCTTGCTCTTGTAAAAAATCAGGAGCGGATAGGCAGGTGTGGGTATGTGACCCAGTCTTCACAAATCATATTCTTGCAACCCTTTGGCTGCAGTGATTGGTCTAGGGGTGGGTAGATGTATGATCCAAACAGGGCTAAGTAGTCTCTTTTCCCCCCCTAGAATTGGTATGTGAGTACTAGGAGCAAAATTCTTTCTTTATACTCAGGTAGGTCTATGGGGAAGATGGACAACAGGCTAGGCTGATACCTTCTTGCCTGCCACATGGCAGAGAGCTTATCTGAGAACTTGAGGGACCAGCATATCAGAGACAGACATAGAGAAAGAGAGAGAGAGAGAGAGAGAGAGAGAGAGAGAGAGAGAGAGCAGTTGACGTTGAGCCCTTGGATCCATCTGTCCTTAAGATTCCCAGTCATGTTACCCAACTAAACTTCACTTTTGCTTAAGTTAGTTTCAGTTGGTCAACTATAACTAAGAGTCATGGCTAACATGCTTCTCCAGTGTTTTGGGAACAGGACCTGATCTGACCCAGTCTGTAAGCACACTGCCTGGCCTGCGGTCTACTTGATTCACTCATCCCTTAGGTATCAGAGATGATATGTCATCTCTTCTTGTGCTCAGAGCATAGCTCTTCTCCCTCTCATTCTGCCATGACAATTTCAGCCTCCAGTTCTGCATTTATTGTGGTGACAGTGGGCTGATCTCTTCTTGGGAAAAGAGGAGCCCCAAGCACCCTCTCGGCAATCAACATCAGGGTGGAACCCATGATTTCCCTCATGGCTGATGGGGTCAGATGGGTAGGGCAGGCCCAGTTTTGATTAATATGCCTATAAAATGGAATTCTGGGACTGACCTCCACTCAACTCAAGCAACACAAAGATAATTGACCTTTGGAAACTGCCTTTGGCAGTCTTTTTATTATTTTTATAGGAAAGTCCTGCAAACCAATTACATCTCACAATGGGCCTTTTATGGTGCTATTAGTTTAATGCAGCTTTCAGAGAAATTAGCCCTCGGGGAGCCTGAAATTCTAGGAAAAAAAAAAAAGGCCCTCCATGGACATATTTGACTTTTGGATTAGCAGGAACGATGGCTCGGCAGCACGATATTCCCTACAGTAATTCTTGGCATTTCGAACCATTCTGACCAAGTCACCCAATTCCCACTTTAGAACCTTAGTATCTGCCCCAAGCAGAAGGGGAAAAAAATAAATTAAAAAAAGAACGAGCTGTCTCTTTAAAGAATCCAGCCTACAAATCAAAGAGGGTTTATTCCCTCCTCCATCTAAGGTTAAAGATGAATGGGAGAGAGAAAATTGAAATAGCACTTGTGCTCAAAGGTCTGGACTTTTCTGAATGCGAAATTACAGGTGTCTGTTTCAGATCCTCAAGTTAGCAAGGCACCTCTCACTCAGCTACAATTATTTGTCAAATGATGGCTTTGGGGCCACTGTCACAGGTCAGTCTGTGGGTCTAGTCCAGAGAGAAGCAGCATCTTAGCAAAGTCACCCTGGCCTTGCACAGAGAACAAGTACATGGGGAGTTGGGAATAGCAAAATAGGGGTGAGAGAGAAACCAGAAGGAGATAAAGATACCAGGGACTTGCAGGGGGCCCTGTCATGTCCTGCAGTCTGATCCCTTGATTGGCTGGCCATTTCCCTAGAACAGAGAGGGGACCACGGAGCAGTCTGTAAGGAACAGAGAGCTTAGGCAACTTGTCCATGGAAATTGCATCACTCAGTCCAGCCCTGACCCTCAAAACTCCCCTCTCTGCCCCTGTGTCATGTACAGGACATCAGCCAGGTGACCAGGTGAGCTCCCAGTCCTATTCCCTTTGTAGCCTTGAGGGTTTTGACCATATTCTTCACTCTTTCTCTTCTAGTTTGCTCTGACGCTGACCTTTTCAGTTGCTGGGCACACCCAGACAGGGCTTTCCCTGTCAGCACCTAACAGGCTGCCTGAGGGCTTCCTCTGGCTGCAGGAGGACCTTGCATAACAAGAGCCTGTAAGGTGGACTGAAATGCTGGGAGTTCTTGCAGGTGGGAGCAGCTCTCAGCTCTTAATGGGTGCAGTTCTACGTACATACCCCAGTTTCCTAAGCCATCAGGTGGGACAGCTCTAAGGTATATTCTATAGAGTATCCCAAATTACCCAGATTGGAGCCCAGCTTGCCCCAGATGGTTAACTTCTACCAATACACCTGCATTCACCTCCTTCCTTCCCTTGCCTTAGCTCCCCACTTTCCTACGGCTTCTTCTCAGAGTTACCTCCAAAACCCACACCCAGCCTTCTCTGCAAGCCTACTCCTGAAGGCACCCATCCTAAGTCAGACATCACATAGCCTTGTTCCTGTTTCTGCCCTGACTCTCTCAGCAGGAGTCCAAGAGCCCATGTGCCTTGGCCTGAACTGTTGGGCTCTCTTGTTTCATTGTGCTTCTTCAACTTGTTTGACTTCTTGGGTCATAGCTGACTCTGGCTCCTTCAGGCAATGACCTGCCCTGACTCCCAGGACCTTCTCTGGCTCCTGTGGCTAGAATTCCTGATGGTTCTGGCCTTATTCTTCAGTGCAAGGAATGGAATTTCTCTTCTTTCTAATGGAGAAGTCAATAGAGCTATATAGACAGACAGAGTCCACATGCACGTGAGCATGAACACAACCAGGAAAGCCTCCCTTGAGAGGGAGGGGAGAAGAGAGAAGTTGAAGGAGCACACCTAGGACGATATGTAAGGGCGGGTCTTAAGAGAAGTCCTTGGACTGATGGAGAGCTGTGTCCATCACCACAGGGACCACCCTGTTCCTCTCTGGGTTTTTGTTGCTGGCACTTGAAGTGGGCAGTGGATTGGCTTTGTTGGAAGGTGGGGCTGGGCGCCTCATCCATCTCATAACTGCTCCCTTTGGAAGCAGCAGCGTCTTGCTTACAAAGCAGGAAGCTCCGCCTGCGCCTCCTGCTTGTGTGATGTTGGGCACGTTGTTTAATCTCACTATAGCTCAGCGACCTCATCTGAAAAATGAGGCTCATCATGTACCACCTCACAGCATAGTTACGAGGAGTAAATAAGAAAATGTGATGAAGTGCTTAACAGAATGCCTGGCATGTAGTAAGAGCTCAATAAATGCTAGCTGTTATTATTAACCTGACAAGTACTGCCTGGTTTTGTTCATTATCTTTTGATATTTTATCTCCCTGTAGGCAGGAGGCACGCAGGAGCATCTATCTTCCTCTCGGTATCTCCCGTATATGCATATAGCAACTGTGGGAAAAGATACATCCGCAGAGACATCAGGCAGGTTAACGTCCTAGCTGTCTGATCCTTGCTCTTTTCTCTTGGTCTTGCCGCCATGCTGCAGCCTTGCCCATTGCAGAATGATCCAGTTACTGAGAAACCACGCTAGTACCAGAGGGTTGTTAAAATGTCTTCCTATGCCAAGGGTTCCCCTGGGGCTCCAGAGGCACGTGAAGGTCTAATTACAGCCACAGGTTCAGTCCCACCCCTCCGCACCTAAAGGATACCACCCTGTTATGATGAAAACATTTCGTTGGTACTCTCCCCATGCTTAAAAACCCAGACAGAGCAGGGGCTGGTCCCACCCCCCCCCCACCCCCAGAAAGACCAGACAAGCAGAGGGGGGATTTTATGCTCTGGAAGTGCAAAAGTATTTAAGCTGAACAAGTCACTTAAATAACAGCATTATCTGCTGCTTCCCCTTCAGTGTTCCAGACAGATAAAGATAAAATAGCCGAGGTAATTGTGGAGATGGAGTGTCGCTGGCAAATGATCTGAGCACAAAGACCATTTCCAGAGACAGATGGAGTGGAGGCTCCAGCAATTTTTCTTGAATCGTGTTTAAAGTGGCACAGTCTGAAAACCAATTCAGTAGGAGTCCCGCTTGAAGGGTCTGGGTCCACCTGAACTTTGAAAATATTAAAGCCCAGTGAAGCTTACTTATGACAAAGAAAGGAAGATACTCCCCAGATAAGTGGCATAGGAGTGGTTGGGCAAGGGGGGCTTGCTGGTCACCCCCGAGGAAGTCCGCCCTCACAGTACTGGGTGCCTGATACTGACGCGTAGTTACCCGTGAGTCTGGGAAAGCTGCCCTCTGGGCTCTGTTCAGTTCCAGGGTGCAGGGATTGCATCGGGTGGAACCAGGTAAGTGCCCCAGGAGACTCCCTTGTTCGTAATTTGGCTTGCCCAGAGGCGTCAAGGCAGTAGACCGTAAGAACATGACCCTTTGGATTTGGTTCTGGCAACATCCTCGGGCCCAGTGCCAGCTCCATGTGAGAGAGGAAGCAGTTGGGGCCTTCCATCTCTTCATTCTCAATCTGCTAATGAAGGGAGTAATGGGCTCTGAAGGTAAAATGACAGCATCTTACGGAACGCTTTGCAGCTATCGAAAACCAAGTCATAGAAAAACGATCTAATGACTTGAGGAAGGTTTGTGATGTATGGCTAAGGGAAAGA
>NW_006204113.1:4260256-4289006 GCF_000334495.1 Tupaia belangeri chinensis
GATTCCAAAACAGCATGCAAGTATGCTGCTAATATTCATTTTTTAAAAAATAAACTCTCTCACACACAGGTATACAGAAAAAATGCCTGAAAAGACAACTAAAATATTGGATATATAGTTTTTCACTTTTGATTGTTTCCACATCTTCCTTTTTTATTTTATTATTATATTATTATATTATTATTCACAGTGGGCATGTATTTCATTTGTAATGAGAAAAAAAAATATTAAAATCGTGTATTGGGTCAACTCTGTGGCTTGGTAATTAAGGTGATTAAGGCAGCAAGATTCCACGTGGCTGACAGCACATTTCAAGTTCCAGACCTAGCTGCTTGAGAAACACACCAGGTGCACGTGCATGCGTGTCCAAAATCCTGAAGGGAGGGAAGGAGAAGAAGGGATTGCAGTCTGACCATCCCCCATGGGGCAGGTGCTTTCTCCTCTCCCTTGTTCTCTGTCTCTCTCTGGTGAGTGTACAAACCCTCTCTCTCTTGCACACACACAAATTACATCTTGCTTTATGAGAGAGTATATTTTTCAAGGTTATTTACATATATACTTCCACTTGATCCTCATGACACAATGTGAATCAGAACAGTTTTTCCCATTTTGTAGATGAAGACATTGAGATTCAGAGCAAATCAGGGACTGGCTTGTAAGATGCTGAGGTGGGCTAAACCCCAAATCTCGTGTATTCTAGGTTAGTGTTTTTCCTACTGCACAGTATAGGTTGTCAATCGGCAGGCTCACCGTGGCATAACTGAGGTCCTAAGTCATGTCACTTCCCCCAGGACCACTTCCTTGATCCCCTCGCTGAGACCAGTTTCTTTTGTGACGTGCTCTCAGAACTCAGTTTATTTGTTTTTATTTTTCATGTTCATGCTGTGTTGTTTGCTATGGTAAATACTGGCCATTTAAATTTGAATTTAGCTGATAAAAATGAAATAAAGTTAAACATTTCCTTCTTCAGTCTCTTTAGCCACATTCTAAGTGTCCGCTAGCCACATGTGGACGCACTGCATTGGACAGCGTGGATGCAGGACATTTCCACATCGGAAGGCCCCAGGAGGGCTGTTCTGCATTGCTTATCTCCCTTTATGATGACACACTTATTTGTTCAGTTATTACTAGACTCATGTCTGTTCCCGCACTAGACTGTAAAGTCCGCGAGGGCAAGGCTTGTATTTGTTTTCCTCTTCTCTGAATTCCCAAATGCTTAGCTCAATCTAGTCACACAGAAGTGGCTTAGTAAATAGCTGTTGAATATTCTCCACTGCTTTAGTATAAAGTCCTTGTGATTTAGCGTGACTTTCTAGGCCCTGTGTAAAGTGGCCTAGCCTCTCTCTCCAAGCTCCCTTCAAATACTCTTTCTTATTGCCAAACATCTTGTTGCCCAAACATCTTTCAGGTCTTAGATATTCCATTTCTTCTTCCACTGAGACTTTGCACAGATGGGGTTTCATTTTTCTTCCCCGCTACAACTTTTCCTGGAAGACTCTTTAATTCTTCATGCCTAAGGCATAAAGATTAAATTCCCCTTCCTCCGGGCAGCCTTCCCTGACTTCCAACGTCTGGGTTGGGTGCTCCTCCTCTGTGCTCTCATGGCACCATGTACTTCCTCCATGTCCTCCTCATAGGGTCTTTATCTCTCAGCCCCTAGGGGTAGAGGCTCTGTCTCTTTTCCTTTCCCTTGGATCTCCTTGGGCTAGCCAGTGCCTGGCATAAAGGAGCCAATGGCTCAGAAATGTTTATGGGGCATCTATGATGTGCCAGGACCATGCTGGGCCTGGGAGCACATCTTTGGGCTTTAGAGATACCATCACTGGTTTGACAGGATTCCTTAGTCTTCAGAGCCTTGTATGTTTGTTGAATGAATAAAGGATTAAAGCTGTGCCTGATGGCGTTGGCCTGGCTCAGGAGGGGGTATTTCTCTGATCCTGGAGCTACAGGAGCAAAGTCAGGGAAGATACCAAGGGGTCTCTGCATTGTCTAGATGCTAGTCACCAGGACAGTGGTTACCGTGACAATGTGGGCATGAGACGGGAGAGAGGCATCTCTCAGGGAATGTGTGTTTAAATGAGTTGGGGTTTGTTTTGAAGTTTTAAATCTATACCCACTGTACCCCCCACCCATGCAAACTGAGGGTCACTGCTGGAGTGTTCCTGGTAATAATGGCCATTGTTTACTGCACACCTAATATGTGGGAGGTCCTGTTCTACTGCTTTACACACATCAACTGCCTATTCTCTTAACCACTTTACAAGGACCATACAATTATCATCCTCATTTTACAGATGAGGACACAGAAAGGTAAAGCGATATGCCCAAAGCCATTCAGCTTCAACTAATGAATGGCGGAGCCAGGCTTTGAACCCAGGAAGTCTGCTCTTAATCCTTGAGCTGTGGTCTGCTGAGAAGGTGTTTGTTGTATGTGAATTGGAGCAGGAAAAAAAAAATAGAACCGAGAACCACTTAAATGGAGACTTAGAAGAACTTGGAAATTCCTCCACCTCTGAAGCTCTAAATACATACTGTATTTACAGAGACATAAGACTTGAGTCTCACTAGTTAGGGAGACCTGGGCCCTACCTATGAAGCCAGTTAAGAATATTCCAGAGCAGAATACAGCTCACTGTGGGGTTTGGTAGCCCAGACCATTTGTGAATCTGGGCTGGGAAAGACTAAGAGAGATGGAAGAAAAGTCAGAAAGGTAGGTGCTCCAGGGCAAACAGGAGGTGGCATGAGGACCCAAGGTAAAATGGGTCCAGAGCTGGGTGACTGCACAAAGTGGTTTCTGCATGTTCTAGAAAGAGCTTGGGCCTACCATCATTAATTGGAAATAGAGTTATTGAGCATCTGCTATATTCCAGGCACTCAGTCTGTTAAATTGCATGAGCAGAACACACCCAAGGCCTGCCCTCATGGAGTTCACAGTCTAATGAGAGAAACAGACAGCAATCAGATTATCACACACATGAGCAAGAGAGAGATAAAAGATCTAAAAGCAAGGAACATGTTTCTTTGGGAACATAAAACAAAGGAATCTTACTTGGGCTAGCTGTAGGGGAGGAAGGAGGTAAGGGAAAGCCTTTCTTTGAAAGGTGTTTACGCTGAGATATGAGTTAGACCTGCCCAGTTAAAGATAGTCAAAGGGATTCCAGGTCTCTACCTGGACTGGCATGTGTAAAGGTCCTCTGGTAGGAAAGAGCATGAGGTGCTCCGGAAAATGAAAGAAGGCCAGAACCAACTGGAAGGCAGAGCAAAGCAGGAAGGCAGGTCAGGCAGAGCTGGAGAGAGAGGCTGGGGGCTGAGGGGAGGGTAGGCCACACATCTCAGTCACCGAAGATGGCCCTGGTGTACACTTGTCCCCCTACCTGGGAATAGTATGTTCCCTTTAACTCTCAACAGGGTCTTGGTTTACATGACAGACTGTATGGGCACCCTCTTATGCCATCTTAGGATCTAGTTATTCTAAAGAGTAGGAAATCACTAATGGGTTTTCAGCAGATGAAATTCTTCCCTGACAGAGTAGGATCAAATTTCCCACAATCAGGTTCAACCTCTAGCTGCATCGAGAATAGACAGTGTGTGTGCGATTGTTAGCGACCAAGGAAAGGTCTTCCACTACCAGCGAGTGTAGAGAACTACTCCCTTACTCACCTTCCAAAGAAAGTTCTAGAACTCAGGTTTAGAGAACTGATGTCCACTCATGAGGTGGCCAGCTTTAGGTTTCCTGATGTCTCGTTGTCCAAGGACCATGCGGCGTGCAGTCTTTGGGCAAGGGACCCCTAGAACGACTTCCTAAATGACCAGGGCTTCACATCTGTTCTGGAGAATGCACAATTTTGTTTCTTCGGTGTCACCAGCTCACACATGGTGGTGGTCTTCTTTCTGGGGCTGTCCATCAAAGGCACCAGCTGCCGGGATATTCCAGGGACGATGTAGGAATCTCATTGACAGGGGAGGTCACAGTAGTAGGCACCCATTTTCTTAGAGCCTGATTCAAGTTTCAGGAGAAGTATCAGGGTTTGAAGGGTGTGCAAAGACCCACTCTCTAAAGTTTCACTCTCTTTCTCTTGTCTCTCTGTCTGTTTCTGTCTCTCTCTGTCCCTCTCTCTTTCTCTCTCTCTGGAGTGTTTACTTCATTTTCAGTCTGTGTTAAAGCACTCTTGTTACCCTGCCTATTAAAACTGCCTGGGTTTAGCTGCCTTTTCAAAGCAGCTCAGGTCTTTTCTCCTGCTTGGTGAAATGAAAACAAAATTATTCTAGTGGAACATTTTACATTAGATGCAATCTGAGAAAACGGCTTACAGAACTGAGGCCCATTTGGAAGCAGCAGGGCTGGGAGGGGGAGAAAGCAAGCGAGAAGGGAGCGCAGCCCCTGCAGGTGGGGCATGGGGCCCAGGGCTGTAAATGCCTCCAGGAGCTTGGGTGGCACCAGAATAAGTCACAGCAGGGATTGATGACCCTTTTTAGTGCTTTTACCCTCCTGGAATTGTTTTTTTTTTCTTTTTAAGTCCAGAATTATGCAGCTCTTTAACAAGGCGCCTCTCTCTCCACCCCTTTATCTCCCCCCACCTCGCTCCTGCTCTTTACTTTTTCTCTCTCCAAGTTTTTACTGATTTTATTGTTTTCCTGGCCCTAGCTTTCCCTGACACCCACCCACATGCATCTTTGAGTTGTAAATGAACCATCAAAGCAAGAAAGAAAGGATTTTAGCTCATAGCCCTCTTAATGCTGGGGCTCCAGAGACTTGGGGGTTTTCAATTTGGCCTGTCTCTAATAGGAAACAGAGGGCATGACCACCCCGCTCAACAGTGACAGGCCCCTGGAGTCATCAAGCAACTCTGCTCCCAACCCAAACAATTACAGACTCTGCCTGTGACAAGTTAGCATGAAAGGGAGCCTGTGAGTCCCTCCAGGCCTCCTAGTTGCCAGGAGGAAAGGTGGAAGTCCAGAGAGGTGGGGATTCACACCTCCAGGCCCCAGGCTACTGATCTGGTACTGTTTCCCTATTGGTGAAGTAAAGGAGCCCAGAGGGAAAAACCATCCTGGTTACTTCTTTGATTCATGTTGATTGTCCTCTTAGAAAATAAGGTAAGGATTTGGCTAGGAAAGTGGCAAAATATGGGACTCCAGACCAGATGTGGCAGGGGCCAGGCAATGAGAAAAGTGAGCCAGGGATAGAGCAATGGGAATGGTGGGGACTGTGGCAAACTGAACACTGCAAGCCAAAACTAGAAGAGACAGCTGCAACTGGGCACCAAACTATCGCCCACAAAAAAGAAGCAGAGCTCAGAGTGGCCTAATTTTTGATATGTCAACAGGGATCACAATCTTGACTTACAAAAAATAAAATCTGATTTTGAAGTATTGACGCTATTAGGGGATGAAAACCTGAGTTGGTCAGACATGATTCTTGGGTAACCTGTGTCCAGGTTGTTCTCATGTGGGTTGAATATAGCATCTGTGCTCACTGATGTAGTACTTAGGTGTGTGACGGGGACAGGGTGGTTGAGATGAAGGAGGCTGAGCACTGTCAGTGCACACTGGCCCATGTCCAAGAGCTTCTTCGGCCACTCTCCTTCAACAACTTGCCTGGAGATTGAAAAGAAAAAGAAGGAGAAGGTTCTTGCCACTATCACAAAACCAATTGGTGGAGACAAGAATGGTGGTACCCCAGGTGGTTAAACGTTGCAGAAATGCCTAGGTATTATCTTACTAAAGATGTGCCTCAAAAGCTGTTGAGCCATGGCATAAAACCCTTCAGTCACCATGTGAGAAAGCTGCGAGCTAGCATCACTCCCAGGACCATTCTGATCATCCTCCCTGGACGCCACAGAGGCAAGAGAGTGGTTTTCCTGAAGCAGCTGAGCAGTGGCTTGCTACTTGTAACTGCTGGTTCTCTAGAGTTCTGCTGCAAAGAACACACCAGAAATTTGTCATTGCCATCTCCATGAAAATTGATATTAGCAAAGTAAAAATCCCAAAGCACCTTACCAATGCTTACTTCAAGAAAAAGAAGCTGTGGAAGCCCAGATGCCAGGAAGGTGAGATCTTCGACACAGAGAAGGAGAAATATGAGATTTCAGAGAAGGGCAAGGTTGATCAGAAAACTGTGGGCTTGCAAATTTTACCAAAAATCAAAGCTTTTCCTCAGCTCCAGGGCTTCTTGTGATCTGTGTTTGCCCTTACAAATGGAGTTTATCCTCACAAATTGGTGTTCTAATTTTTTTTCTTAAGAACCTAATTAAATAACTGATCATAAACAAAATAAAACAAAACAAAAAAACAAAACTTACCTGGAAAAGAAGAGAAATTATACCAGAAGAATGCCGTAGGGTTTCTGTTTTCAGGGCAGGTACTGTGTTTGTTTAACGCTGGTGGAATCTTCTATCCTACCCCAAACAGGAAGGGACTAAGAGGGCTCTCCTAAGAACCAACAGTATTCCCTGTGTCAAACTTAACTTATTTTTTTTTGGAGAAGTTTTCGCTATAAGGCGCGTGCGCTCGCCAGAAAGACAGAGAGAGAAAGTGAGAAATCACCCCCCAAGGGGGATGGCCACGCCGCAATCTCTTCTCCATTCTCCTCTCGGGATCTTGGGCATGCACACACATGCGCCTGGCGTGTTTTACGCCACCAGGTCTGGGACGCAAACTGTGGTCGACTACATAGGAGACCAGCGACATAGCCATTAAGCTAACTGCTGGTCCCTCAAACTTAACTTTTGAACAATAGCTACTTCTTATTGAATGCTTACTATATGACAAGCATTATATATTAGGTCATTTAAATGTCGCAGTGACCATATGGCATAGGTGCCATTAGCACCTTTCTTTCTTTTTTAAATGTATGAACAAATTAAGGTTCAGAGATGTTAAGCAGCTTGCTCAAGGACATACGGTAAGTGCTAGGCGTGCACACAGACACACACAGTCCACATACACCGTATATTCAGAGACAAAACTTTTTCAGGTTGTTCCATTTGGGTTCCTAAGCCTGGTATATAAAAGCTATTTTCAGACCTTGCACTGTTTTTCATTAGGAGTAACTCTTGCTGGATGAGCTCACCTTTCCCATGAACTCCAGTTTACAGGCTTGGCAAAGGGGTCAACCACTTTGGTTGTGGCTTTATTCTCCTTCCCAGCTCTGAGAGAGGAAGTATGCCCGTCTCTGTGGCAGTCAGACAGCTGGCAGCAAATGACGAGCAGGCACGGAACAAGGGTTGGCTCCTTACTCTTCTCTCCCTTCCCTTTGGTTCTCTGCCAGGCTGTCCGCTCTCATCCCTGACCCTCCCTCCTTGAGGACATGAAATAAGCCAGCCACACCCAGTGCTCTATCCCCCTCTGGCTCCACACCCATCTCCTTGGATTGTATTTTTGCAAAGGAAATACATTTTATTTTTTTTTAAGCATAATCAACTTATCTTAGAGATCGTATATTTTCTAGGAAGACAGGCCCTCTAGAGCTAGAGTAAGGAAGGAAGAATATTCTAAGGCTATAGGCCTGCTGGAACCCCAGAAGAATCTAGATAGACCACAGGAAAGGTGGGAATCAAGCTCCCTCAGAACAACAGCAGCAGGGGTCCTGAGTAACACCTGCTAAATTCCAGGTGTCAATGCTTCATCCCAATCTGCTCCCAGCTGCAGCTGCAATTTTCATTTCAAATTCTTGGGAGAGGCATTTCAAAGGCCATCACACTGGACCACATGGACACCACCATGATGGACTCAGTGGTGGACAGGTTGTCCCCAAATGTCTGGTGCGCCCCAACATTTTACTACATTATTATTACAGCTAAGATTGAAATACCTTCAAGGGATAAAATCACTCAGAAATATGAGGCATTTTTTTTCCCCCCAATAAAACTTGAATGTCTTAGGGTTTTTCTTTTCAATGTCTGGACTCAAATGCTTCTGCTCTAAATTTTAAAAATGTTTTAAATTAAAAAATTTTAAATCACAAAATGTACTTGCTAATGCTGCAGCCAAGTGATTGCTCCTCCATGGGATATAAATGAATTTGGGAGGAAATCCGAAGGTGGAGAATCAGGTTTCTAACCGATCAGAATAGAAGACATTAGGGTTTAGAGCTCAACTCAGACTGCGGACTGCCCTATTTTTGTGTGTTTGTTTTGTTTTGCTTTTGAAAAGTAATGACAATGGCATAGAATGTGGCACAGTTTTGCAGCACATCTCAGAAATTGGAATGGTAATGCCCCATAGTGAAGTGGTTAAGAACTTTTAACAATGACTAGAGCATAATAGAAGGTAAATTAATGACCAGTGCTTGTGATCCTCAGCTCCTGAAGGCAGGGATCATGCTAAACCTAGAACTAAATGCAGAATAAAATTGGTAACAGTGTTAACTGAATTATTACTAGTGCATCATGACTCACTGGGGACAGAAAGTGTCTTGCACAGAAGGGACTTGGTGAAAAAGAACAGAGAGACCACCTGGGTGGGTAGAAAAGGAGCTGGAAAGGAAGGACCTGAGCAGCTTTTAAAAAATGCTAGTGACACCATTGCACACTAAATAAGAATCTCTGAGAATGAAGTTTGGGAACATGTTCATTTAAAAAAAATACTTTTTGAGTAATTTTAAAATAGAGCCAGAGTTGAGACCTCCTGATTTAAAAAAAAGTTTTGAATCTGCTTTGATTATGAGCCATATGCAAATCAAGAAACTTCCTGAATGTGAAGTCATTGTAAGGAGACCATATAAACTTGTATTTTTAAGTTGGCATCCTCTAATTGATTTGTCATTGTGATCTGTGATCAGAAACATTTGGGGGTTTCTAGTTTCTGGGTGAGAGGGTCACTGAGACCATAGGCAAGAAGATTCCTGTGTCTTGAGCACTCACCTGGGCCCAGCTGGTGCTGAGTACTCTGTGCCCATGACCACTGTCAGCCCTCCCAACATATCTGTTAGGTGGCTCCTATTATATGGAAGAAGGTTGGTTTTTCAGAGGAGAAAATGAAGGCTAAGGTGGTGAAGTATGCACTGAGACATTGGCTAAGATCGCCCCACCGGTATGGCTTCCGTGAAAAGGAGTGAGAGACGAGGATCTGGGCTGGGGGTAATTTCAAATATAAAATAAATGATAACTGAGAGTGTGAAAAACTTCAGTGTGACTCCAAGCTCAGAACCTCAAAACAGCTTTGTTATATAAAAATGTGAAATTATTCAGGACTTTCCAGGAAGGCTGTGATGCTATACTTTCCTGTCCTTGGAGGAGACAGGACAGGGTAGGGTGTGGGAATCATACAAACTGGACAAGGATTCCAAGGCAGGCCCTGGCACAGTTCAAAACCAGAAGGACTGGGCATCTTCCTATCCTGTGGGCATGTAGAAGACAGATTCTTAATGGAAGACTTGCTTCTGAAAATCCTCGATGTCCTAGTCAAGAGGGTCTGCGTTGGCAGGAGACAGGCTCTGCATTTTCCCAGCAGGAGCCAAGGGAGTTCATGATGGGCCTGATGGGTCCAAGGGCCAAGTTTAGGTCTGTGGGCCTTTTGCAGCCTAGAGCAAAAGTAGGCGAAGTAGTCTTCCTATTCTCTTTGGCTTCTGTACCTGAATGAGTGTTGCCTTTTCACTTGGGACAGGAATAAGTCTTGATCCTCAGGAGAAAGAGCTACATTCAAACAGCAGTTTTATCTCATATTATCTATATGACCTTCGGCATGTTCCTCCTTGAGTCTCAGTTTTCCTTACCTGTAAAATGGGAATAATAATATATGTGTGGAGTATGAGTAAATACTTTACGAATGTCACATATTATATTTTTTAAAGAATGATTTTACTTAACTTTATTTATTTATTTAAAATTTGACCAGAAAGGGACAGAGTGAAAGAGAGAGAGAGAGAAAGTGAGAAAGCAAGATGCCAGGTACGGGACTCAAACCATGATCAGCCATGTGGGAGTCTAGTGCCCTTAACCACCATGCCACTTGCCAGCCCCCAGACATTATTAATAAACAATAAATCACTCTAGAGCGGAAACCACTTTTCTTACTTCAGTTCATCTCTCCATGACAGCTTAGCACTATCAAGGCTTACTGGATGAATGGAATCTATGTTTTTGTCTTCAAGCCTAAAATACACTCACCTATGTTTTAGCCTGTTGCTGCATTGAAATACCTGAGACTGGGTGACTTATAAAGAAATACATGTTTATTTGGCTCTTAAGTTTTGGTGGTTGGAAAGTCCAAAGGCATAGGTCTGGCGTCAGACCAGTCTATGCTATAACATGGTTGACAGGAGCAGAGAGCATGGCAGACAACTGCAGAGACAATGTGGTCGGTGTTCCATGTGTCTGTCTGTCTCATTCCCTTTCCTTATAAATCTGCCAGAATTTAGTCATGGGGGAACCCACTCTAACCAATCACTAATCTGTTCCCAAGGACTCTACCTTTAGCTACTGTCACTGAATCAAGTTTTTACCTTCATAATTCTTTCAAAATGGCCCAACACATGAATTTTGGGGGGACATAGTGAAACCATAACAACCTATTTCTGCTCTCTGGTGAGCTCATCCGTCATGCTTCTACTGTCATGGTGAAAACACAGCTTCCAGAGCTCGGATGTCTAATTTTAATTCCAGTTTTGCTCTTTATTAGCTGTGCAACTGTAGGCATATTATTTAATCTTCTTGTGCCTTAGTTCCCTCATTGGTTAATAAAAAGTAATATCTTTTTTTTAAAGCATTGTTAAGAGTAAATGAATTCATACATAAAAAAATACTTAGAAAAGTGCCTGGCATTGTAAGCATTCAAGCATTTGAAATCGCTATTATTTTAATGTAGGGATTGCCATTATAAACATCAATAGGAGCCAGGAATATAATATAAATGAAGTTGAAGTGCAGGTAAAATTATAGCACAAATGTGGTACAAATTGGCATTGGACAGTCAGGGAGGAAGCCAACAGGAAGTGGTGGTCTGAACATGCTCCGCCTAAGGTAGGCGGCTGCTTCACAGGCAATTATTGCCATATGACAGTGCTAATCAAAATTTTTATATGGATTCTTCCAGTTTTTAGTTATTGACTAATTCATTCCATTACTTTAAAATCATGGTGAGAATCAAACCAAATACCTCAGGCACCAAACACCCAGCCAACCTATGACTTCTACTTTAGTACTCTGCTTTGTATTCTAAAACTGCCATTTGAAATTTTTACTTACTATTGCAATATCAGTGAGTTAATACGCATTCATTAAGAATATGCCATGTGTCTGGACTGTGGGTCTGAAAAGAGAGTGAAATACATGGGCTTCTAGCACCTCTGCATGCTCAGAGCTCTGGTGTTTTGCACATTTACTGTCTTTCACCATGTTACAGATTGCTTTGTGCCCCTTCCCCAAAGATGGTAAGTAATATCCTAACCTTCAGTACCTGGGAACATGATCTTATGTGCAAACAGGATATTTGCAGATGACCGAGTTAAGATGAAGCCCTTAGAGTGGGTCTTAAGCCAATATAGCTGTCCTTATATGAAAGTGCGTAACACAATGTACTGTTCTTTGTTGAAGATGATGAATATGGTAATATCCTTGATTTGATTACTTCACACTGCATGCATACTTTGAAAAGCCATATTGTACCCCACAAATACGTACAATAATTAAATGTAAATCAGAAATTACAAAATAAAAATGGGTGAAATGTGCACATAGACAAATCCACACAAGGAGAATACTATGTGAAATTGAAGGACAATATTGAGTTGATGTATCTATACAAGCCAAGGTACATCAAAGATCATCATCAAACCACCAGAAAAGCTAGAAGGAAATCCCTCATAGTCTTCAGAAAAAAGCTATTCTTCTCACACTCCTGTATCAAACTTTTAGTCTTCAGCACACTGAAATTGTAAATTTATGATGCTTAAACTACCCAACATGTGGCACTTTGTTACAACGGTCTTAGGAAACCGATACATACAGTTAGGTATATAACTTCTGTGTGTTTGTCTTTTCATTCTCTTTGAAGACAGAAACTGTGTCTTCTCTGTTTTCATTTCTTTATTTCAGGGAAATTTTAGGCTTTTAGCTACCTCCTACACCCGAAACTTGCCTGTGAGCAACATTTTTTTTTTTGAGAGGTTTTTGCTATAGGGCGTGTGCCCTCACCAGACAGACAGAGAGAGATAGAGAGACAGAAAGCAAGAAATCATCCCCCAGGGGGGATGGCCACGCCGCAATCCCTTCTCCTCCATTCTCCTCTCGGGATCTTGGGCATGCACGCACACGCGCCCGGCATGAGTTTAAGCCACCGGGTCCGGGACGCGAACCACGGTCAACTACGTGGGAGTCCAGCGACATAGCCATTACGCTAACTGCTGGTCCCACTGTGAGCAACATTTAATGAAGGAATGTGTGAGTGAATGAATGAATGAATGAATGAATAAATGAGGTAGGCAAACTCAGAAGCCAACTTTATTATTAGGTCTCTGGGTGTAGCAGACTTGATGTAGTAAAATAAGAGTGTTTTAGTGAGCTGGATTTGATTACTGCTGGTTCTTGTTTTGTGACCTTGGATGTGTTTTTCAATATTCCATACTGGGCTTCCAAAACCAAAATGAGGATATTATTATCCATCCTGGGAGGGTAATTGTGAGGATTAGATAAGATAAAATGTGTAAAGTGTTTAGAAAATAGATCTGAGCTTTAGAAGACTCTGAATAAATGATAGCCACTACTATTAGCTGAAATGATGACCCCATGTGGTAGATGATTCAGAGGGGCTTTAAACAACCAGCTAATGTGTAACATAAATCAGTGATTTATAATCAGAAATGGACTGACAGTGAAAATGAGGTGACTGATAATGAAAGAAAGAAAGAAATAAGACCATGAAGAGTAATTAGAAAGGCTACAAAAATACAGTAATCTGGAGATGTGTAGCATAGGGGCAAAAATCCCAGTACACCTTAGTAACCTCTGAATACAACAGTGCACATAACCAGTCTGCATGGTAATAAAATTTGAATTTTGATTATTCTGATTTGATGAAGAAATGTGCCATTGTATTCTAAGTTCACTTAAAAAGATGTGGAAAATTATAAATTATTTTAGAAAGATTGTCATCAAAATACATTAACACACTGGCATTAAAATGAGTTTTCAGTCATCTAGAAAGCGCCTATGGAATGCATATGTTTCCTCACTTCTTATAGGTAAGTAAGATAATTCTTTATGGAGAGAAAGTTTGCACTCTGGAGATGTGGTTGACATTTGGTGAGGGAATTGTTTACGGTAAACTCCTAGAGTGGATCCCCTAACCTGTGGATCAGTGAGGCTAAGAGGTCCCAGGGCCACTGTGATGTATTTGCAAATGCATGTGCACATTAGCAGATAGGTCTGACTAAATCCCACGGCTTTCCTATCTACTCACACTGATATTTTCAATATATACACTTGTTCTTGCAGTTGCAAAATAAAAATTTATTAAAAGTGTAAATTTATTAAAATCTTTTAATGTGTTTAATACATTATTTATTTACATTTAACTAGATGATTAGAATTCTCTTCTTGAGAGTCTGGCAGGTGGCATGGTAGTTAAGGGAGCTGGAATCCCACATGGCCAATGATGGTTTGAGTCCCGGACCTGGAGGCTTGCTTTTTCACTTTCCCTCTCTCTCTCTCTCACTCTGTCCCTCTCTGGTCAAATTAAAATAAATAAATACATAAATGAAGTTAAATAAAATAATTATTTTAAACAAAGAATTCACTTAATGATTTAGATTATTAGATAATTTAAACTAGTAGGAATTATTTAGATATTATTTAGATTTAACATTTATGAAAAATAAAGTTGTAGCTGGATTCTGTGTGGCAGAGACCCGTGGCTCATCCCCTTCCCTACTCACCTTTGAACTCTCAAGTTTGTTGCTTAGGACTTGGAGACCTTTTGCCCCTCCCTGTCCCATCTGGACATCCATTCCAGTGGAAGGCCTTGCCATATGGCAGGCTGTATATGGCTGGAGGCCATGCAGGAGAAACCTATGGCTCATACCCTCCCTCACTCATTTTTGAACTCTTACACACGTTGGTTTGAGTCCCGGACCTGGAGGCTTGCTTTTTCACTTTCCCTCTCTCTCTCTCTCACTCTGTCCCTCTCTGGTCAAATTAAAATAAATAAATACATAAATGAAGTTAAATAAAATAATTATTTTAAACAAAGAATTCACTTAATGATTTAGATTATTAGATAATTTAAACTAGTAGGAATTATTTAGATATTATTTAGATTTAACATTTATGAAAAATAAAGTTGTAGCTGGATTCTGTGTGGCAGAGACCCGTGGCTCATCCCCTTCCCTACTCACCTTTGAACTCTCAAGTTTGTTGCTTAGGACTTGGAGACCTTTTGCCCCTCCCTGTCCCATCTGGACATCCATTCCAGTGGAAGGCCTTGCCATATGGCAGGCTGTATATGGCTGGAGGCCATGCAGGAGAAACCTATGGCTCATACCCTCCCTCACTCATTTTTGAACTCTTACACACGTTGCTTGGGACTTTGAGAAGACCTTTTATCTCTCGCTGCCCCATCCAGATATCTGTTTCTTTGCAGGAAGACTGAGCTGCAAAGAGACTGGCTTATTCCTTTCCTCTGAATTCTAAGACGTCAGTGTTTTCTGAAGCACACAGTGTGCGATCCCTTCTCTGTTTCTGAATTAAAGCTTAGCAGCTCAGTCTCAGGCACATCTGTTCTCTAGAGATGGCGAGGACTTTGAATCATCCAAGACCAGTGACAACAGTGCAGGATGCTGGTGAGCATCAGGGAGGTAGAGTAGCAGAGAGATGACCAATCACCTACACCTGCATGCCTTTGAACACTCAGAATTAACTCAAGGAATTTGGAAGGAACGTATAAACCACCAGATGGCTAGAAACCATCAAAGAGGCATATGAAATATGAGTAACCAACAAAATATCTCTCCCCCAAGGGAAAACATCAATTCCTCATCATCCACAGATAACACAATGGAACTTGTGGAAATGTCAGATAAACAATTTAGAATATTTATAGTGACAAAACTAAATGAGATGCAAGAGAAAAGAGTCAACGAGCTCCAGGAGAGGAGATTTCAAGATTTAAAAGAAGAAATAGACACCATAAAAAGAATCAAATGGAATTGTTAGAGATGGAGACTGTGATACAGGAAATTAAAACCTCCTTCAAAAGTATTAAAAACAGATTAGATCATGAAGATTGAGTCTCAAATGTGGAAGATAAAACCTCTGACCTTGAAAAAATTTTTAAAAAGACTGAGAAAACCAAGTAAAATGAGGACAATATGTGAGAAATACTAGATACTATTAAGCACCCAAACATCCAGGTAATTGGTATCTGAGAAGGTGAAGAAAATAATAAGGGCATTAATAATTTATTTCATGAAATCATGGAAAAAAAATTTCCAAACCTGGAGAGGCATTCAAATATCCAGACCCAAGAAATAAAAAGTACCCCAAATAGAATCAACCCAAGAAGATCTTCTTCAACGCACATCATAGCAAGACTGGCTAAAATCACAGACAAAGCCAAGACACTAAAATTGGCAAGAGAGAAATGTCAAGTTACTTTCAAAGATTATCCCATTATGTTAACATAAGACCTATTGTCAGAAACAGTGCAGGCAAGGAAAGAATAGGGAAATATAGTCAAAGTGTTAAATGAAAAACAATTTCAACTAAGATTACTATACCTAGCAAGATTATCCTTCACATGGGAAAAAAGAGATTAAAAACATTCTCAGATAAACAAAACCTGGAAGAATTTTCCAACTCCAGACCACTTTTCAAGAAGTTCTGAAGGGAGTGCTATACCAGGAAAACTAAAGTCAGACAGACAGATAAAAGAGAACAAAAATAATTTAAAAATGTCTCACTTATTGATAGGAACATGTCAGAAATATAGATCATAATGTTGAATGTTTATGGATTAAATTCTCCTATCAAGAGACACAGACTAGCTGAATGGATTTAAAAAAACAAAAACAAAAAAAATACAACAAATCCAGAAATCCTCTATCTGTTGCTTACAAGAAATGAACCTTATGGATAAAGACATACATAGACTAAAAGTGAAGGGTTGGAAAAAGGTATTCCAGGCAAACAGAAATAAAAAAAAAAAAGAGTGGAAGTAACGATACTGATTTCAGATAAAATAGGCTTTAAGACAAAAACTGTAGGCACCAGCAGTTAGCATAATGGCTATGTTGCTGAACTCCCATGTAGTCGACCGTATTTCGAGTCCCGGACCCAGTGGCTTAAACTCACGCCAGGCACGTGTGCCTACGTACCCAAGATCCTGAGAGGAAAATGGAGGAGAAGGGGTTGCGGCGTGGCTATCCCCTCTGGGGGGTGATTTCTCACTTTCTGTCTCTCTCTGTCTTTCTGGCGAGAGCATGTGCCCTATAGCAAAAACCTCTCCAAAAAAAAAAAATGCAAAAACTATAAGAAGAGATAAAGAAGGGCATTATATAGTAGAAGGGCTAATTCTTCAAGAAAACATAACACTTATAAATATTTATGCACCCGACTCAGGAGCACCTAAATATGTGAAGGAAAGACTGTTCGAGCTAAAAAGAGAGTTAAGTTAAACACTATAATGTTTGGGGATCTCAACACTCTATTATCTCCTTTAGATTGATCTATTAGACAATAAATAAGCAGAGAGATCTACTAGACAAAAAAAGAAGCAGAGAGATATAGGACCTAAATGATACTATAAATCAAATAGACTTGACAGACATCAATAGAACTTTTCACTCTAAGATCACAAAATAAGCATTTTTCTCACTCTTGCATGGAACCTTTCCAAAGATTGACCATATGATTGGGCACAAATCAAACCTTTACAGATTCAAAGGCATAGAAATTATATCCAGCATCTTCTCTGACCATAATGTAATTAAACTTGATAGTAATTTCAAGAAAAATTCTCAAAAATACACAAAAACATGGAAACTAAACAACCCCCTTTTTAATGACTTCTTTTTTTTTTTTTTTTTTTTTGGAGAGGTTTTCGCTATAGGGCGCGTGCGCTCGCCAGACAGACAGAGAGAGACATAGAGACAGAAAGCGAGAAATCACCCCCCAGGGGGGATGGTCACGCCGCAATCCCTTCTCCTCCATTCTCCTCTCGGGATCTTGGGCACGCACGCACACGTGCCCGGCGTGAGATTTAAGCCACCGGGTCCGAGACGCGAACCGCGGTCGACTACGTGGGAATCCAGCAACATAGCCATTACGCTAACTGCTGGTTCCCCTGAATGACTTCTTAACTGCTGAAGAGATTAAGTCTGAAATCAAAAGATTTATGGAAACTAATGATAATGAGTACACAAGTTTCTACAATCTATGGGACACCACAAATGCAGTCATAAGAGGGAAATTCATAGCAATTAGTGTACATAAGAAAAAGATGGAAAGATGTCAAGAAGACAACCTAATATAATGCCTCCAGGAATCAGAAAAACAAAATGAAACAAAACAAAAAAGGCCAGGCTAAAACAAATAATAAAGATTCAAGTAGAAATAAGTGAAATAGAAACTAAGCAAACTATACAAAAAATAAATGAAAGCAAAAACCAGCTCCTTGAAAAGATTAACAAGATTGACACAACATTAGCCTTTAAAAGAAGAAAGAAACCAGATAAATCAAATATGAAATGAAGCAGGCAATATTACAACAGACACAATAGGAATACAGAACATCATTAGAGAATAATATGCATGATTATATGCCAACAAACAAGAGAACATGGAGGAGATGGACAATTTCCTGGATGCATATAATCTACCAAGATTGAATCAGGAGGACATATAAAGTTTGAATAGACCCATAACAAGCCAGGAGATTGAATCAGTAATAAATAACTTCCCAACAAAGAGAAGCCCACATCCTGATGACTTCACTTTTGAACCCTACAAAACTTTTTTTTGGGGGGGTAAATTTTTTTTTAATATTTTTTCCCTTTATTACCATTGATTATTCATACATTCAATAAGTACATATCATTTAAATTGTAAAGAGACTTTATCCAGCATGATATACATCTCAATCCAGTTGAGAATACTATATACATCCTCATCAACAGGTAATAAAACATATCTGTGTCCCACAACTATCTTACCTCTCCATTTGTTTCCCCAAATTATCTTTCTTGTGCTCTTCTCCTCCCACACTCTCCTTTCACTTTGTCTCTAGTGTCCATAATAATTTTTAATACTTTTATGTCCTCTAGTCTTTCAGTCTCTACCGTGGAGTGCGGACAGTCAGTATGTTAAGTGGAGACATACAATGTTTCTCTTTCATAGCCTGACTTGCTTCCCTCAGCAACAAATCTTCCATATTAGTCCACTTTCTATCAAA
Organism: Tupaia belangeri chinensis; assembly: GCF_000334495.1. Taxonomy (NCBI): domain Eukaryota; kingdom Metazoa; phylum Chordata; class Mammalia; order Scandentia; family Tupaiidae; genus Tupaia; species Tupaia belangeri. The sequence continues at coordinate 4,278,641 of NW_006204113.1, forward strand.
TTCCAGGGCCTTGTATTTTTTTTTTAAGACTGAATAATATTCCATGGAGTATATGTGCCACACTTTTCAATCCATTCATCTGTTTGTGGACATTTGGGTTGGTTCCATGTCTTAGCAATTGTGAATGGTGCTGCAATAAATATAGTTGTGCAAGCGCTTTTCTGACTGAGTGTTCTCCTGTCCTCTGGGTAGACATCCAGGAATGGAATTTCTGGATCATTTTTTAAGACTGAATAATATTCCATGGAGTATATGTGCCACACTTTTCAATCCATTCATCTGTTTGTGGACATTTGGGTTGGTTCCATGTCTTAGCAATTGTGAATGGTGCTGCAATAAATATAGTTGTGCAAGCGCTTTTCTGACTGAGTGTTCTCCTGTCCTCTGGGTAGACATCCAGGAATGGAATTTCTGGATCATATGGTAGTTCTATTTGTAGATCTTTGAAGAACGTTAATATTGTTCTCCATAGTGGTTGGACCTGTTTACATTTCCACCAACAATGTAGGAGTGTTCTACTTTCACCACATCCCTGCCAGCACTTACTTTTTTTTGTTTTTTTTTTAATCTTCACCATTCTGACTAGGGTTAGGTGATATCTCATTGTGTTTTGCTCTGCATCTTTCTTACAATGAGGGATGTTGAACATTTTTTCATCTTTTTGGCTGTTTGTACATCTTCCTTAGTTGTTTATTCAGCTCATTTTCCCATCTTTTAATTGGGTTAATTATTTCCTTGTGGGTAAGCCTACAACATTGTTAAAGAAGAGTTAACCCCCATTCTACTCAAATTATCTCTAAAGATCAAAAAGGAAGGAAACCTCCCAAATTTATTTTATGAACCCTCCATCATCCTCATTACTAAAACAGATAAAGATGTGACAAAAAAAAAATAAAGAAAAGAAAACTATAGATAAGTATCTCTGATGAATATAGATGAAAAAATTCTCAACGAGATACTTGCAAATTATATCCAACAATGTATAACAAAGATTATTCATCATGTCCAGGTAGACTTTATTCCAGAGATGCAAAGTTGGTTCAACATATGCAGGACCATAAATATAGTATACCATATTAACAGAAAGAAAGATAAAAAAACCATATGACCATGTCAATCGATGCTGGGAAAGCATTCAATAAAATACAACATTGCTTCATGATTAAGACTCTTAGCAAGATTAGCATAAAAGGATCATTTCTCAACACAATAAAGCCATATATGAAAAACCTATAGCTAACATTACACTGAACAGGGACTAGTACACTAAAAACTGGTACCAGACAAGGCTGCTCACTCTCTCCACTCCTTTTCAATATAGTGCTGGAAGTCTTAGTCTTTTGAAATCACAAAAGAGAATAATATAAAAGGATTTCAAAAAGGCAAATAAGAGTGTAAAATATCTATATTTGCAGATGATATGATGGCATACTTAGAAGACCCAAAAGTTTCCATGAAAAAGCTTTTTAGAGTAATAAATTAATACAGTAAAGTGGCAGGATACAAAGTCAACATCTGAAAATCTAGAGCATTTCTGTATATGAACCACAGGTTGACCAAGGTGGAACTGAGGAAATTAATCCCTTTTACCACAGTCACAAAATGTATAAGATACCTAACAAACCTAACTAAGAAAGTGAAAGACCTTTACAAAGAGAACTATGAAGATCTTTAAAAATATATTGAAAATGACACAAAAAAGTGTAAAGACATTTCATGTTCCTTGGATTAGAAGAATTAATGTAATCAAAATGGCGATTCTACCCAAGTTAATCTACATATTTAACACAATTCCACTCAAATTACCAGAGACATTCTTCAAAGATCTAGAAGAGACTATTATAGAATTTATCTGGAATTATAAAAGACCTCATATTGCCAAAGCAATCTTGCAAAAGCAGAGTGGAGTCAATGGCATCTCACTCCCTGACCCCAAAGTATACTATAAAGCTGTGATAATCAAAACAGCATGATACTGGCACAAAAAACAGACAGATAGACCAATTGAACAGAATAGAGGCCCCAAAAATAAACCCCAAAACATACAGTCAACTAATTTTTGACAAAGGATACCAGTCAATCCAGTGGGAAAAGGAAACCTCTTTAGCAAATGGTACTGGAGAAATTGGTGTCCATCTGCAGAAAGATAAAACTGGATCCCCATATTTCACCATCAACAAAAATCAACTCAAAATAGATGAAAGATCTGAACCTAAGACCTCAAACTATAAAATTACTGGTGGAAAACACTGGGGAAACTCTGGTAGACACTTGGGTAGGCAAAGACTTCTGAAATAAGACTCCCAAAGCACAGGTGGTAATCCCTAAAATAGACAAGTGGGACCTTATCAGATTAAGAAGTTTCTGCACAGCAAAGGACACAGTAATTAGTGTGAATTAACAACACTCAGAATGGGAGAATATTTTTGTAAAGTATGCTTCAGATAAGGGACTGACAATCAGAATACACGGAGAACTCAAGTGTCGTATCCTCCGTCGCCTCCCCCCCCACAAAAAGTTTAACCCAACTACAAGATGAGAAAATAAGCGGAACAAAAAATTCTCTAAAGAAGATATCTGAACAGCAGAAAAGCATATGAAGAAAAGCTCAACATCCCTCATCACCACAAGAGATACTACCTAACCCCTGTCAGAATGGCAAATTAAAAATAAAAAAAATAGTAAGTGTTGGAAGGGTTGTGGTGAAGGGGACCTCTCCTCCACTGTTGGTGGGAATGTAAATTGGTTCAGCCAATGTGGAAAACAATATGGAGGTCCCTCAAAGATCTACAAATAGAACTACCATATGATTCAGCAATCTCTCTCCTGGGTATTCTACCCAAAGGGCAAGAGAATGCTCAGTTGGAAAAGTGTTTGCAAATCAATGTTTATTGTGGCGTTATTTATGATTGCTAAGACATGGAACTAACTCAAGTTCACAAAGAGATGAATGGATTGAAAAAGTGTAGTACATATACTCCATGGAATACTATTCAGCCATAAAAAAATAAGACCCTGGCATTTGATAAAAAGGGTTGAATATGAAAGATTTATTGCTGAGTGAAGCAAGTCAGGCTTTGAAAATAGAGATATGGTATGTCTCCACTTAATAAATACTGATCGTCTGCATTCTATGGTAGAGATGAAAAGATTGAAGGATACAAAAGCATTAAAAATAGTTATGGACACTGGAGACAGCGTGGATGGAAGGTGTTAAAGGGAAGAGCATAGGAAAGGAAATCAGAGAGAAAAAATAGAGTGGCAAAACATTTGTGGGACACAGAAACGGTTTATCACCTCTTGATAAAGTGTATATTATTCTCAACAGGACTGATCTAAGGTATATTTCATGTTGGGTAAATTCTCTTTATAAACCAAATGATGTATAGTGATTGAATGCTTTAAATAATAATAATAATAATAATATTTTATTAATCTAGCATAATTATGTGTCCTTAAATGTTTTTATTTTTTTTAAGTTTTTTATTTTATTTTATTTTTATTATCATCATAACCTTCTTTATATTACATTGGATTACATATAACTTTACAGTGCATTACATTGCTTTCTCAAAAGGGAATGCCATGCATGTCAGTCAATACAGAGACATTAATCTCCCCACTTCATCATTCAATATCTTTTCTATGTTTTTCCCATTCTAATTATTTTTTAAAACAGTCAATCACTATTTCTCATTTTGCTTGTAAAAAGTCTTTACCCATCATGAAATACTTCTCAGACCAATCCAGTTGAGAATACTATACATGTCATCATCAATAGGTAATAAGCCATATCTGTTTCTCACTAACGTCCTGCCTCTCTGTTTGTTCTCTTGCTATCTTTCTCTATACTCTTCTCTCCCCCGTCCCCATTCCACAATGTCCTATTCTCATTAAGTACCTTCACTGTTTTTCTTAAATATTTTTCTTAACCAGTGAACAGAGAAGTAGGGAATATGTGAAAATTGACTTAAAGGTGAGGAGTTCTATCTTACATATAATTCTCCATATTAGTAATAGTAATGGACACACTAATTCACTAGGTGCTTTCTTTGTGGGTGTAGATTATGAAGCATCTTACAAGTATTATGTCACATAATTCTTATCACAATCCTATGACATTGGACATAAAAACGTCACCTTTTTTACAGATGAGGGAAAAGGAGCCCAGAGAAATTAATGGTTTTTCCAGAGTTTTCACAGCCAGTCAGGGGTGAGGGCAAGTGGGCTGTTTGGGTTTTTGAAAGGCACTAAAATACTGAGCCAGGGGAAGAGTGGGGCCCATCATTTATATGCTGAATACCTGCTAAGCTCAGGCACTGTGCAAAGTAACTTCATTTAAACTGCTTTACTCTTGCCCCAGCACAATCCTGCTCCTCCCCTCTAAGGGACTACAGCTTGCTTGGTTGCTGAGGTGGCAACTAAGAAGTAATGACCTTTCTTGTGAGCCTGATTCCCTTCAGATCCTGCCCTTGCAGTCCTTCCAGGATGCTGGCTACAGCCCAGAGTCCCAGGATAGGCCCCGCTGCTGACTGGTTTGGTCCCTGCAACTCAGGCAGAGCTGGAGGGCAGAGAGGGTACAGAGACACCCCTTAGGGGCCCAGTGGGTATTTGCTCAGCCCTCCAGAATCTTATCCAGATGTGAGGGAATACAGCTGGTTAATTAAGTTGAAAGCAGCATTAAGGGGTCCAGGGAGGAAATCAAGACATCTGTTCTCAGATCCTCCACTGGCTCCTTCGAGTCAATTCTTGGTTAGAATGGGTCCCTTCCTCCTAGGTGAAGGCCAGTGGTAGGGTGAGCAGAGGGTGAGAGGCAGGTTGTAGGCAAAAGCTATGAGGAGCAACTTTCTCCTCCTTGGTGCGTGCACCATACCTGCACTTTTTACTTAATAGCACATTTGATGCAGTCAGTTCCATCTTTACTTGGGGACAGCATGCAGATCTGATTTTTTTTCATCCAGCTGATAGAATTTGCAGCATCCTCCCATCCTTCATGTATTTATTTTTTATCATGGAAATGAAGGGAGTTCAAAATAATCTTTTGCTCTGGTTTGTAGTCAAGTCCGAGAATGGATGCACATTATTCACCACCATTCAGTGTGTTCTCAGGCCCTTCTGTCACCTAGGTGGGGACAGCAAGAAGAAGGGGAAGAAAGGTAAGATATCCACATACTGAACACTTATTAGTTGCTATCACAAAGTAAGCAGTTCTATTTCTTCTTGCTTTTATTATTATTTACAAAATAACTGATATTTAGGGAGTACTTATTATACATGCTAGGCATTGTTCTTAGTATTTCTTTATTCTCGCCTCTTTTTACATCTTCTGCAATTCAAAAGTAACTGACTTCAAGGCAAGGTTCTCAGATTCAGGTCTCTGACCCCAAGCCTGTACAGTGCTATGCTCTATTTTATATATTTAAAACTAGTTCGTCATCATAACTCTGCTCATAATGGCTAATTACTCCCACTTTCATTTCCAGGCTAGGAAGCTAAGGAAGGCTTAAAATGGTGAAGTAGAGGGAAGGTGAAATTAATGAAGCAGTAGGTTCCATCCCTGCTACTACTGCTGGGGCTGCTGCATCAATTCTGTCATCCCTTGAGAGCCCAGCATTTTCATTTCAGTGTCCCCAGTACCTAGAACAATTGTTTGCCACAATAACTTTTGTTGAAGGGGTGAACTCCAGAGTGGTGTACTTTTTGCTCCTCTACATGGCTATACAAGCTTTGGGAAGGTCTGTCCAGGGAGGAAGCCCCATCCAGTTACTTCCAGGGATGTCAATTGCTGCTTCCAGCCCCCATACCTCTTGAGAGTCTCCTCACTGGGCAGCCTCCAGACTGCCTACAATATATCTTTCAATTTGAAGATATGCAAGGAAATCAGTGACTTAAAGATATGTCAAAGAAATGAAAATTCACCCAAGCTTTATGTATGTTAATCTTCAGCAATACTTGGAAACCACTATAATTTAATGTTTCTATGAAGGTCCAGAAAGTATGTGAATATTTTTATTAAATCTAAATCAGTTTTTCACACCTGGTGGGCTTCTGTGATATCCTGAGTCACAACACATCACAAAGAAGGTATCTTACAAGAAATGAAAAATTAACCAATGTTTTATTCTCGGTGTAACTCAGTGTCCACTACACCTGATATCCAAAGGAAGGTATAATTTTTGTTTGTTTCCTGACGCATTTCTTTCTTTCTTTTTTTTTTGGAGAGGTTTTCACTATAGGGCACGTGCGGTCGCCAGACAGAGAGAGACATAGAGACAGAAAGCGAGAAATCACCCCCCAGGGGCGATGGTCACGCCGCAATGCCTTCTCCTCCATTCTCCTCTCGGGATCTTGGGCTCGCACGCACACGCGCCCAGCGTGATTTAAGCCACCAGGTCTGAGACGCGAACCACGGTCGACTACGTGGGAGTCCAGCGACATAGCCATTACGCTAACTGCTGGTTCCCCGTTTCCTGAAGCATTTCTTTGAGCTCTGTTGGTAGAGTCAGATCATCTCCCACCCACTCCAGTGCTGTGGCTCTTAGGACGTTAGGGGTGATCTCATCTTCTCTGAGTTTCTGCTTGCCAGGGTACTCCCAGTGGTCTCAGGGAAACCTAGGAAATAATTGATGAACTTACATGCTCTCTTTACAGCCTAAAAAGGGATTAAATTTTTTTTTAAGTTTTTTTCTTTATTCATGGTGTAGCATGATGTTTTGACATATATATATACATTGAGAATGGCTAATTTACATACGTATTTCCTCACTTTTTTTTTTTTGTCATGAGCACACTTAAAATCTTTCTTTTCACAGTTTTTAAGTTTATAATACAGTGCTTTTAGTTACAGGCACATGTTATACAATAGATCTCTTGAACTTATTCCTCTTGTTTAACCAAAGTTTTGTATCCTTTGACTAACATCTTCCTAAATCCTACTCTCTGCAGCCCTACCCCCTAGTAACCACCATTTGACTCTGCTTCGATGAGTTCAGTTCTTTTACACTCCATATATAAGTGAGGTCAAGTAGTACTTGTCTTTCCTTGCCTGGCTTGTTTCACTTAACATTGTATCTTCTAGATTCATTTACCTTGTTGCAAATGCCAGGGTTTTCTTCTTCTTAAGGCTGAATAGTATTCTATTCTACATACATATATATATGTATGTGTGTGTGTGTATGTATATATATATATATATATATATGCACTATATTTTATTAATATCATATATATAATATGTATATTAACATTATATATATACTATGCATTCATACTGTGTATGTGTATATATATACACACATACACACACTATTATATTACTACTATATATACTATGTATATTAACACTATATATATGTATATATATATATATACACACACACATATATTTATATATACACACACACACATATAAAACATTTTCTTTATCCATTCATCTAGTGGTGGTCATTTAGTTTGATCTCTCCTGGTTATTATGAATAAAAATGGAATAAATGTGAGGGCAGATATCTCTTTGACACATTGACTTCATTTCCCTTGGATAGCCGGTAACCACCCCTCTGCCCCTTATCTGAGGAGAATATCTTTTAAGACCCCCAATGGATGCCTGAAACTTTGGATGGTACTGTACCCTATGCAGGATGAGCATCCCTAGTATACAAATCTGAAATCCGCAGTGCTCCAAAATCCAAAAGTTTTTGAGTGCATACCAACAAGATACAACAAATAGAAAGTTCTACATCTGACCTTATGTGTCAGGGGTTGGTCACCAGAAAGATCAAGGCAGGATTAGGTCACCTCCAGGAACCAGAGAGAGAATGAAGGTTAAGTTGATCACCAGTGGCTAGTGATGGTATCAGCCATGTCAATGTAATGAAGCCTTCATAAAACCCAAAAGAACAGGGTTCAGAGAGCTTCCAGGAAGCTCAATACCCAGAAGTTCTTGGCAGGTGGTGGGCCTGGAGAAGTCATGGGATCTCTGAGCCCCTTTCCACATACCTTGCCTATACACCTCTTCTCTTCATCTATATCCTTTGTAATATCCTTTAAAATAAGCTGAGAAACCCAAGTGTTTGCCTAAATTCTGTGAGCTGCTCTAGCAGGTAACTGAACCTGAGGAGGAAAGAAGGCCATGGAAGTTCTGATTTATAGCCAGTTGATCAGAACCACAGGTCAAACAACCTGGGGCTCACGATTAGCATCTGGAGGGGCAGTGCTGGGGACTGAACCCTCAACCCGTGGGATTTGATCTCGTGGTAGATAGAATCGTGTGCATCCTATGATACTCTGTGACCCTTCCCATCAGCTGCCTGTCACCACTACCCATTCTCTATCTTTTTCAGAAGCATGGGCATCTGAGACAGTCTCAGCACTGTGTGTGGTGCTTGATAAGGCTTCTTAACGCTGCTTTAAAGTAACCTCTGGAGGGACCAGCAGATGGCATAATGGTTACATTGTTGGACTCCCACGTAGTCAACCATGGTTCAAGCCCCAAACCTGGGGACTTAAAACTTGCACTGGGCATGTGTGCATGTGCACCCAAATTCCTGAGAGGAGAATGGAGAAGGGATTGTGGAGTGGCCATCTCCCCGAGCAGTGATTTCTTGCTTTCTTTTTCTTTGATGTGTGCATTTGTCCTATAGCAAAAATCTTCCTAAAATAAAATAAATAACTCTGGATGGGCCAGCAGATGGTGTACCAGTTATGTCCATAGCCTCCCACATGGCCGACTGTGGTTTGAGTTCTGGACCCAGTGGCCTGAAAATCATGCAGAGGATGTGTTCATCCATGCCCAAGATCTTGGGAGGATAATAGAGCAGAAGGGATTGTAGTATGGCCTCCCCTCCTGGGGGGAGATTTCTCACTTTTCCTCTCACTGTCTCTCTCTCTCTCTCTCTCACATGCCCTAAGGAGGAAAAAATCTCTCTCTCTCTAAAACAAAAAACAAAAAACAAACAAAAAAACTCTTTAAAGACTGAAGAGGTCACCAGGTAAAGGGTTCATTTGGAGGACACCTGTTTGCCCTGCTCCTTCCCCCCAAACCTGCTGCTCTCTTGCCCTTCTGTGGTTGCAACTCCCCACTGTGGAAACAGGCACTTGCCGGCCTCTTGCATTTGTTGTTTTCCCCATGGATCTCACACTGACTAATTAGCCTTCTGGCTCAATTGCTGAAGCCACAGGGCTCTGCCAGGCCAGCACTTTCCCACATGGCATCTGGCGAAGGAAATGAAGGCCAGGTCTTTAACCCTGTCCTGTCAGTCCTGCAGTCAGCAGTGGGGCTCTGTTGCATGGGTGTGCGTATGGGCTCATGAGCAGGTAGATGTTGGGTGTGTGCTTCATGAGCTTGAGGGATATAGGGTATGGGTTCTGTTCATGGGGTGAGTAGATGACCATCCAGGTGTCCATCAGGATTGGTCAGAACACTTGGAAAGACTGAAGCCAGAGCCTCATGGATATTGAGTATACTTAGGGGGACAGGGATAGATAACTGAAGCTTACTGTGATTTTGATGCAAAACATTATTTTTTATGTCTAACTTGACCTTTTTATTTGAAAGAAAGCAGGTTACTCACTAAAAGGTCAGACTAAGCATCAGATTGTTCTCTCTTCTTCTCTCATGCATTTAACATAAGTTTCCTCAAGCTCTTGCAACTAGAGGTTAAAAGTGGGTCATGCTATCAGTCTCTTGTTTTCCTAGCTCTTGACCCTTCCTACTAATGCAAGACCCCAATCCTTGCTGAAAGCCTCTCAGGTGTTCCTGGGCATAACCAAAGAGTTATGCTGTGTGACTTACAAGCTAGCCTGGTCAGCTGCTAAAGGTTTCTGCTGGGCACTGCTACCTCAGGCTGTTATTGTCTGCTGGACATTGCCACATCCACAGGGTGATTCTCCTTCTGGATTCCACCACCATCTCCTGCAGAGAACTACAGTCTCCTTCCATGAATACCGGCCCTCCCACTGAGGCATTAATAATGCCCTGGAACTTTCCACATGCTCGACCTGTGGCAATGCTAGGGGAATGGCTCTCTCCACTTAGCGCTTTCCCAGAGCAATCCCGATTGCAGTTGTTGCCTTAAAGAGCATTGAGGTGGGCTGGCCCCATAGCCTTGTGGTTAAAGGAAGCAGATCCTGCAAGAGTGGTAGCAATTGAAATCTTGGCTTGAAAAACATAACAGGTGAAGGTATATGAGTGCTCCAAATCTCGACAGGGTGGAGAAATGGAGAAGGAATTGTGGTGTTACCACACTCCATAAGGGAATGCTTTTCCTTCTCTCTCTCTTCCTGTACTCATGTACCCTGGCATAAAAAAAAAAAAAAAAAAAAAAAAAAAAAAGGTAATTAAGACAAAGAAGCCTTCTGCCTTTGGGAA
>NW_006204113.1:4289213-4294200 GCF_000334495.1 Tupaia belangeri chinensis
GGCCCCCCCCCCCCTAAAACAAAAACTTCCAAAAAAAAAAAAAAAAAAAAAAAAAAGAAAGAAAGAAATCTTCTGACTTTTACACCAGGTCCTCTCTCTCCCTGGGGGATAAAGATAGTGCAAGCTTAGATTGGGCACAGAGGATGGCAGGTGTGTGGAGAAAGTGAGTGAGCTTCGAGCAGCTTTCTCTCTCTTTAATAGCAACGATCTCTCTCAGGAATCAATCCTTTCTCAGGAGCGCTAGAATTCACTGGGTCTTGAGAGACATTATTAATCTATTTACAAGAGTGTCGCCTTCATGATGCAATAACCATTATTCAATCAGTGCCCATTAGGCCTCACCACCTTCCAATACCAAAGTCTAAAACATGAAACTTTGGAGGACAAGCCATTATCCAAACTCTAACAGATAGGCATTATGAAATGTCCTTAGAAAAATCCTATAAAGGAATTGAAATCTTTGGTAATGACAGTCTACTGAATTTTTCCTTTCTAAAGGGTGTAGAGGATATTAATAAATTATAACCCTTGTTCTTAAACAAGCTAAGTCAAGGCCACTGCATTCTATAAGTTATATATTTATCTGTTTTGAAGGAGAATAGAGAACTTAAACATATCCATGCTTGGGACCTCACTGTTTAAACACATTTTTACACATAAACACACATGCACACACACACTCACATCTTCAATTAGGTTAAGAAAAAATAGTCTATGTATAATTTTAAAATAAAGCAAAGAGTATTGTAATGATATATTCACCACTAGGGGAGATGAACTTTTGCTAGGGGCCCGTATTCTCTTCCTAGGGTCTCCAAATTGAATGATTACAGGGTTGGGCAGAAGACCCACGTATGTTTCTGATTGTAGTAAGGCTTTAGAGAACAACATACATTCCAGATCCAAAGACATCCAGATCTTAAAATAACTGCTGACCAAACACTGGGACTTTTTCTGAGCTGCACACCACCAGGTTGTTGGAGCCCTACCTTGCCCCACTGCAGGGTACCTTAGCCTCTTCTACCCCAATCTCTTCTACCTCTGTTTCTTCAGTGCAGGGTGTCTGCAGTATTCTTCTGGTTCATTTACCATTTTATCCTGCATGATTCCCTAGGTAAATGAGGCTTTGAGCTCTTCAAATGCTGGAGCAGGTAAAGGTGGACTTAAATCTCAGCTCCACCGATTCCTGAGTGTATAGTCCAACTATTTAAATTCTTAGAAATTCAGTTTCCAGATATTTAAAATGGAAATAATAATCGCTTTTTTCTGGGATTGTTTAAGGATACAATAATAACATAAGGCACTCACCACAGTGCCTAGCATATGACATTTGTTTAGTGAAAGCTAGTTATTATTATTTTTATTAATATTTATCATTCATTCATTTATTAATTCATCAGACACTATTCTCTGTGTCTGTACTTCCTTATCGGCTGACCCGGAGGAGGAGCACAACTTGTGTTGGCTGAATAAATCAGGTCAGAGGGCACAAATTCCTTTTTAAGTCATGGGACATACTAAGGGACAGTGCTCACTCTACTTGGGTAAAGATAGGATGCAGGCTTGGGGAGTGGAAGAGGGAGCTGGGATTTGGGGAATAGGCACCAGGTAGGGCTAACTAAGCTAATGACCAGCCTGTCTGGGTTCTTGGCCTTATTCTACGTTCTGCTTTGTTTGCTCTTCAGATCACAGAGGACCCTACATGTCCATGCGTACAGTAGAGAGGGTCAGGGTCACTTCTTCAGGTCTCTGTGCCTGAGGGATCATTTCCATACAACCCTGGCATAGGCACTCGAGAGTTTCCAACACCTTGTCTTTTTCTTATGAAACTCCAGGGTGAGTATCCAGATCGACTAGCTCTATTGTCCTCCTCTCGTCTCTGGAGCCTGCTCTGACACACAGAGCTCCCTCCAGCTGCAGTACAGACAGTACAGACAGTACAGACCTCCTTCAGAACAGCCTTCCCTCAGCAGCTCACACTTCTATCTTTAGCCCTTCTTTGTCTTTGCTTCTCCAATAATGACTTTTATACTTAATGAAGCCCCCCCCCCAACAGTTCTCTAATGACATGACTCTGGGGTCAAATTTAGTAGCCACCCACTATCTATTTATACGTCACTGGGCTTCTCATATCTTCCTCCCAAGGTTCTTTCATGATCCCTCTATTTTTCATCATTACAGAAAACAAAGTATGTCTTGGAGAAGAGGGTTATTTTCCTAATAAAGGGTCTCAGCACATGAAGCGATGCTGCTATTGAGTGTGAATAATCAACAAAATCATTTGTTGGGATGTTTGACCTTATGACCAAGTATTTGACAGCTCAGTTATTGTGCATTTATCATTACCTAATAACCCATAGTAATTATTAGGTTTCATTTTAATAATAATGTCTGAGAGGAGTACTTTCTTCTCGTCAATCATATTGATCATGGAACTCAATCAATTTATTTGTCATTCTCGAACACAGTATAGTGTTGCTTGTTCTAGAGAAGTGACTAGGGGAGTTTTAAAAGCATAGATGTCTAAGCATAAAAATTATTCTCCAGGCTAATTTGTAGCCAGGGTTGAGAACAGCCCAGGGGAAGAGGTCTTCTCCCTCCTTCTCAACACTCCAGAAGGTTAGGAATGTGTTCAGAAAGTACCTGCTTTGCACGCACAACAGAGTTGGGCACTCCTTGGCTGTTGTTTCACCTTCCTAGTTCTGTTACCACAACCATGCTTCTTAAACTCAGCAGACTCACCTCAGAGTCAAAATGTCACATAGCCAGGGAGAGCTAACTTTGAACCTGGCTATAAAACTCATAACTTTTCTACCCTGCCAAACTATTTATTGCCAGAAAGAGACATGAGGTGATGCATAATTAAATGCCAAATACCTGCTTCTGATTCTGTAGGCATTTAGAAACAGAGAGTGGGAGATTGTGGAGTTTGGAGAATTTGACCAAGATTTTGCTGAGGAAGGGAGATTAAAGTGGGATTTGACAGATCCCTGTGATGAGCCTGGAAAACATAAACAGATAATGCTTTTCCCTTGTTGGGCAGAATGAGAGCATTTCCCAGGCTGGGCTTCTGCTTTCATTTTAAAGGTATGTGGTGTTGGAGGGACAGGAGGTGGTCGATGGGATTGGAGTTTACTTCCCAGGCTGGACTTCCTGGAATTTGCACTCCTCTAGGTGGTCATTTGCATCTGGACTTTATATAATGGATTTGGAACTTTAGCTTTCTCAATTGGCCAGGCACTGAGGGTCTGGGCAATGGCTTTGTTGCAGCCAAATAGGATTCTGCTCCCGGGGGAATAAGGTTTGCAGCCAATGTGGAGATCTATAGCAGAGGCCTCTCCAGAGGGTATCTGAGGCCACCCATGTGCACCTGTAGGAGAAGACATTGCCTTCTTGGTTGGGAGGGCCAGGCAGTGTGTGCTTGAGAATATTACTTGGAGAGCCCAAAACAGAATCAGAGTGGGAAGAGAGGGGTCAGACATTTGCAAGCAATAGTGCCTCCTAGTTAGCCTGAAGCTATGTAAGTGGTAAATTTCATGTTATATATGTATTTTATATATATTTTTGCTTCATTTAAAAGTGTTTGCTATTAGACTCTTCTCACCCATTCAACTGGACTGGGGATACTCAAAACATTATTTCTCCAGGGTTTCTTGCAATATCTAATACATTATGACCTGTCCATGTCCAATACTTTATGATGACTTTATCAACATATCATAATTAATCAGATGCAACTTACCTGATTTGTTATACTTTTATCTCCTTGATGAGACTTTTTTTAAATTGAGGATATATGTATGTATATATAGAAAAACATGAAACATAAAATGCACCATTTTAACCATTTTTCCTAGTTTTTGTTTGTTTATGATAGAGCTTATGTGTACACATGATAGAAAGAGAGAAGCACCCCTTCAGGGGGCCTGATCACGCCACGATCCTCATCCTCCAGTGCTCTAGCTCGTCAGGATGCTGGACACAAGGGCACACACCTGGTATATTTCTGACCAACCAGGCCTGGCAATCAGAACACAGATAGCATGTGGCTTCCAGCTCTGCAGGCAGTTATTCTATTACATATGTCAAGAGACCGGGCCTCAAACCATTTAAAAGTGTATATTCATACTGTTTTGCAACCATCACCACTGTCTATCTCTAGAACTTATGTTTTCTTTCCAAATTGAAACTCAATACCTACTGACAATAGCTTCCCATTTCCTCCTTCCCTAACACCTGGTAACCTTGAGGGGACTTCGAGATAACCTGCTCAAACCTTAAGTGTGTTTAAGTCTTACCTGGGATTAGGTTTAAATAAAGATTCCTAGATCTTCCCTTCAGAGAGGCTGATCCCACAGGTCCAGAATGAGGAGCCTGTGATTCCAAGGCAAGTGGTCCATGGATCTTAGAAGGAAATGTTCATTCTGTCTGAGTACACCAGTATTCCCCAGCCCTGCAAACCTGCCTGCACCTGAAAGTCCTCCTGGACTGACGAGTGGTGAACTAATGCTTGCTAGCCAATGGACTCCTTTCTCTTCTGTTTTCAGCCTTCACTCCCTAGCCACTTTTCAAACACACGGCTGTGAAATATTTATCTCTCCTCTCTGCACCCTTTACAATCACTCTCTGCAAGGCTGTTTTTCCTTGACAACCTCTTGAGGGCTGTAGTAGGGGCTGTTTAAAATGATTTATGTATTTCCATTGACTAAAAATTGGGATGATTCTAGAAGATCTAGGTTTTCTATTCATATCTCTATTTCTATTATATTTCATCAGTGGTTCTCAAAGTGTGGTGTCTGGCCCAATAGCATCAGTATCAACTGGGAACTTGTTAGAAATCAAATTCTTGGGCTTCATGACTCACCTAAGAAAACTCTGGATTCAGCAATCTGTATTTTTGTTTGTTTGTTTCGAGAGGTTTTAATTATAGGACGTGTGTGCCCGCCAGAAAGACAGAGAGAGACAGAGACAGAAACCAAGAAATCCC
>NW_006204113.1:4294362-4314256 GCF_000334495.1 Tupaia belangeri chinensis
CTCTTCCAGGAATGGCCATGCCGCAATCCCTTCTCCTCCATTCTCCTTTTGGGATCTTGGGCACACAGGCACACGCGCCCTGCGTGAGTTTAAGTCACCGAGTCCGAGACTCAAACCGTGGTTGACTACATGGGAGTCCAGTGATATAGCCATTACGCCAACTGCTGGTTCCCTAGCAATCTGTTTTAACAAGCCCACCTGATATCCTGATGCATGCTAATGTGTGAGAACCTCTCCCTTAGATATATGGTCTAATTTAACCCTCACAGAAGTATGGTGAAGATCTTCACTAAAAAGAAGACAATCAAACAGAAAGGCTAAGGATAAGTCTTCACTAAAATCCCACACTGACCGCTTTGGGGTTTCAGGGCATTGCCCACACTTCCTCCCTTTTCTGGCAGTCAGTTGCCATGTACAGAAAAAGGTTCCTTTAGGCCTTAGCAAACATAGACAGGGAACAAAGAGAAAGAGGCCCAGAGAGCATCAAAGGGAGCCATTTGTGCAAAAATCAGCCAGAGAGCATCTTTCCACACTGTTTCCCTTTGTCCTGAAAGTAGACAGCTTGCCCACCCCCAGAGGGAGCTCTGGCTCCCTTCAGCATCAGCAGCTTCTTCAAGCAGCAGTGGGCGAGCTTTGTGCACAGCCTGGGTGACTGGGAGCACAGAAGGCCAGATGCTGGCTCTGGGACTGTGCAAGAACTGGCGCCCGTGCCATTTGGTCTCGGCTGCTGCATCCCGTGACCCCAGGGAGCTGCAGCCTTTGCTGCTTGTAAGCAGCTGTTTATAGTGCCTCTGAACAAGCATAAAATCTTTCACTAAGTTTTTTTTCCCCCCCTTTAAAGTTTTCTTTGATTAGTGTGAAGTTTGTTCATGGAAAATCAACGTGTCTTTCGGACTCTTGATCTGGCTAAGAGGCTGCTGGGCATTTAATTATTGTCTTACATTTTTCTCCTGGTCTGGCCTGAGGTTTGATGAGCTGGTGGTGAATTCATTCAGCCAATACTAGGCAGCTCCTGCTCTGTGCCAGGCAAGGATCTAGGTGCTTGAGATAGAGCAATGAGCAACATCGCCTGTCCTCATGGGGTTTACCTTCTAGAGCAGGGGTCTCCAACACCCAGGCTGTAGACCAGTACTGATCCACAGACTGCTACTGGTCTACCCAGCTGTGCAGCAGGGGATGGGCAGTGAGCACGCAAGCAAGGCTTCATCTGTGTTTGCAGCCACTCTCCATCACTCACAGTGCCACCTGAACTTTGCCTCTTTTTGGATTTGTGGCAGTATTGGGAATGCAAACTCTATTGTTGTGTGATTGTTTCATTGTATATTGCAACATGGTCATGGTGGAAATGGGATGCACAGTGGATGTGCTTGGGTCATCCAGGGACCACCAACCTCTACCCAGCCCCTGATCTGTGGAGTGATTGTCTTCCATGAAGCTGTTCCCTGGTGTTGGGAAGGTTGGGGACCACTCTTCTAGAGGTAGGGGACATATAGTTTTTAGTTATTTATGATATATGGTATGAAAAAAATAAAACAGTAATTATGGTATCTATTGCTACACAATAAACCATCTTAAAACTCAGCAGCTTAAGGCAATAATTATTTCAGTTTGCTCACTTTTTACTGTCAGGTCTGGGCTCAGCTGTGTGGTTCCTTGCCCGTTCTGCTGATGCTCACCCATGTGGCCATATTTGGCTAGTCGTTTAACTGGTGTCTGGGATCAGCTGAGATCAACCAAATCTCTCTCTCCATGTAATTGCAGGGTCTTTCCTCTACGTGGCTGCTCCATGTAGTCTCTACAGCTAAGTATCTACCCTCCTGGAGTGCCTAAAGGGCTCCGGGCTTCTGGGCTTCCATAAGCACAAAAATGGAAGCTATCAGGGAAACCAGCAGTTAGCGTAATGGCTATGTCGCTGGGCTCCCACGTAGTCGACTGTGGTTCGCGTCCTGGACCCGGTGGCTCAAAACTCACGCCGGGCGCGTGTGCGTGCGTGCCCAAGATCCCAAGAGGAGAATGGAGGAGAAGGGATGGCGGCGTGACCATCCTCCCTGGGGGGTGATTTCTCACTTTCTGTCTCTATGTCTCTCTCTCTGTCTGTCTGGTGAGCTCACGTGCCCCATAGCGAAAACCTCTCCAAAAAAAAGAAAAAAATTGGAAGCTATTAGGACTTCTTAAGACACAGAATTACCTCTGCTACATTGTATGGTTTGAACAAGTCACAGGAGCAACCCAGATTCAAGGAGATAGGACTGTGAGGTGGGAATACTGGGAGGCATGGTACATGGAATGCAAGAACTATGCCGGATATGGTGGACTAAAGGAAAGTTAGACTAAGGGTGGGAAGGCTGGTTGAAGAAGACCTGAAGAAGTGACATGTGGGCTGAAGTCTGACTGATAGCCCAGAACCAGCTGGGGGAAGATCTGAGGAGTATGAGCATGTCAGGACAGTAGGACTTTCCTTGCCATAATGTCTTCCTTACCCTCTGCCTTCCAGGTAGGAGCTAGTTGAAGACTTCCTATTTGACAGGGGTGAGAAAAACTGAAGGAGGAAACTGAAGAGAGGAAAACCAGGTATCTTAGGTTCATGGAGGTGTTCATCTGTCAATAGGGATGGACCAAAAGAACCAAGATTCAAAGAACAGTCTTGGGGGACCAATGGAAAATGTAATTGTTACTTTACTGGATTCCCACACAGTTGACCACGGTTCGAGTCTTGGACCTGGTGACTTAAAACTCATGTTGGGCACGTGTGCGTGCTTGCCCAAGATCCCAAGAGGAGAATGGAAGAGAAGGGATTGCAGTGTGGCCATACACCTGGGGAACAATTTCTTGCTATCTTTCTATCTCTCTAGCGAGTGCACATGCCCTACAGCAAAATTATCTTGAGAGAGAGAGAGAGAGGGAGAGAGAACAGCCTGGGGACATTTACTGATTGGTTCATGAGTGTCTCTGAAGATGAGATGTAATGAATGGAAGAGGACCTTCAATTCCAAAGGAGCTCTCGTATGTTCTGATGGCATCACAGTGTGGCAACAGCTGTTGATCTGCTTCTAGACAAGGAGCATCTATCTGTAGAAGATTCTAGAATTATCCTTAAATGTGAAACTTCTTGTCACATATCTGAAAGACAGCTCTTGAGGTTACCTGTTTATTTATTAATCATAATACAGAAAGAATCAAGAAGACTTGAACCAGTTCTTTCTGAGAATATAATTCATTGAATACTGGTGAGCTTAAAAGCAGATTCTCAGACTTGTCCCTGACAGATTGGTTACAAATTGTAGAAGATGGGCTCCATGAATGAGCATTTAAAATTTTTTGTGGTATTTAAAAAAATTTACATTCAATACTTGTACCTATCTATAGCACATAGTATGGTTTTACAAAGTATGCATGTAGTACATGATGAACCAAGGATATTACCATAAACATCATTCCAACAGAGAACTTCACATTCTTTTGTCTGTAAAGTATTTCTTCCCATTGCCCCTCCCACCCACCCTCTACCACAGGAAAGAAGATTTTGTTTTGTTTGCTTTTTGCTATATGGCACACGTGCTCATCAGAGAGAGACAGGGGGAAGGAAAATGAGAAATTATTCCCCCAGGGAAGATAACCATGCCACAATCACTTCTCCTCCATTGTCCTTTCAGGATTTTGGGCACATAACAGATGTGCTTGGTGTGATTTTCAAACTGTAATTAGCTGGGTCTGGGGCTTGAAGTGTAGTCAGCCATATAGGAGTCCAGTGCCTTAACCACCCTGCTACCTGAAGGTCTCCAGAAGCTTTCTCCTCCATTCTCTTCTTGGGATTTTGGGTAGGCACACACATGCAGCCAGAGTGAGTTTTAAGCCACGGGGGTCTGGGACTCAAACCATGACTACATGGGAGTCTAGCGATGCAACCATTATGACATCTGCTAGTCCCATTAAAAAGTATATTTTATTTACTTTGAGTGAGAGACATAGGGAGAGAATCACCCCAACAGGATCTTCACACTAAAATCAACCTCCAGCTTCAGCCAGCCCCAGATCATGGGCATGTTGGGATGTGAACCTAGGACTATCCCAGGTGGGTTCAGTGTCACAGGGCATTGTGCTACAGGAATAAATGTTATGGCTGTACACACAAATGCTTATGTGCTCATGAAGGTTTAGGAATCATAGCCTTAAATCTTTTATGGCCCCATGTGGAGTTATAAGTGAACTATTTGGAAAACAAGTATGGAATCCTTCCTCCAGGCCTAGTTTAAATACCACTTCCTCCAAGAAGCCTAACCTATGCCCTTGAGACAAACCTGTTCACACATATCTTGGAGCATTCAGCATGCATCATGACACATCTTTTGCTCTTGGTGAACTGAGAAGTTCTGATAAAGGGAATGAGTTTTATTTGGGTTTTTGATCCTAATGCGTGGTGCAGAAAATGACACCTAGAAGACAGAAGAAGAACTTGTTAGTCAATGAATAAAAGTACAGAGGGAACCCTAAAGAACACCTTAGCCAATGCCCTCATTCTATGCAGGAAGAACCTAGTACCTTTGAGGCTAGATGACTAGCTGAAGGCCACACAGATCATAGTACAGAGCTAGCACTAGTACCCAGGCTTCTGCTGGACTCTGTCCAGGGCTCATTCCTCTCACTCAGGCCAACTTCCTCACTCAGGAGACAGGCATATGGGTTTCATTTAGAAATTAAAGCCTGCCAGTTTTCCTGCCCTTCTCCTAACCTCACTGTGCAGCATGGAAGGACAGTCATATGTGATCCAGACCTCTGAAATCCTTTCACTATCCCCACAGACCTGAATTGGAGACAAGGGTAGGATTTTGCTAGGAGAGTTATAAGGAGTGTCTTCAAGCCTGGCCTCCAACTTCAGGCAGGACACAGATTTATTCTGCTCCTCTCTGCTTTCCTTCAGTCCACAGAGGCCAGCTCTGTTAGGTGAACATCCATGGGGACTCATTGAATGAATATAAATGGCTTCTGAGGGTACCTCCCACTTCATTGTGGGCCACAAAGTGTTCAGGGTGGGATTTGCATATTGCTAATTACAGTTGATTCTGACTTTGGAGAAAATCATTGATCCGTTTATAACTTACAGTAATTTGCAAAGCAATTACCTTCTGGTGTCTTCTTTCTTGTTAAAAATATGTGATTTTTCTCTATGATTTTTTTTAAAAGAAAAATAATCTGGGTATTATCCATGAAGGACCAGCCTCTGTGTATCTGAGGGAGGTAAATATGCAAAGACCCAGGGGGCTGGAACTGTGACCTAAGGCTTCTTTAAATCTCAGCACCTGCACAAAGTGGGTATAGGACTGGTCTTTGGCTGGAAAAAGAAACTGGAAATATCTTTGCATGGAATATTTGATTAATGCAGAGACTGGGCACCTTCTTTCTTTTATAGGGTAGGGGCAGTGGGTACAGATGAAAGTCCTTGATTGTTTCTTTGCTGGCTTTGTGACTTTAGACAAAGATGGCTTTTTGTGCTTCACTTCCCTTGATGTGGGATGGAGGACCTAGCAGTGCCCAGTTCTCCGGGTTTAACATAAGGATGAAATGAGATGATGTAGGTAAAGTGTCCAGCACGTGGGAAATGTTAAATTAATTCTAGCAATTGCCTTGCATTGGTTCTCAGAGTTGTTCGATATGATCCAATTGTTGGATTGTTGTCTCTCAGCTGGGCTCCTGGAAGAGATGAAAGGGGACTCTCTGGTGTGGACTGACCATGTTGGCAGTTCCCTGTATACACAGGGTGTCTCTGATGAAGGGCCAGCCCCTGCCAACCTGCCCAAAGAAGTTACGTGAGCAGCAGGAAAGCAGGCACACTAGACATGATCAGCCCTGAGGGTGTTGATGACCTAAAGGAAAGAGTTCTAGACCTGGAGAGTCAAAACTCCGGATTTGTGTCATGGCTGTTCACCTCACTATGTGATCTTCAGTGAATCACTTCAAATCTCTGAGCCTCAGAGAGGAGAAAATTTGGAATCATTAGGTCAGCCTTGCAGCCAGGGCTGAGAATAGGGTCAGGAGAGTGAATGCCTCACTCTCCTGACAACAAAATCTCAATGATCAAGATAAAGACTATTTTCATACAATGTCCTAAAACAATCAGAATCAGTGAATATCATTTCCTAGAGGGGAAGCCCTCCCTCCAGGTCATTTAGACATGGCCTTGAGTAGATAAATAGTAGTGAATACAACTCTCCCTTGGGCTGCTTTGTGGGGACTCTCCCTTTAGAGAAATGCCTCTCAAAGTGTGGCTCCCACCTGCAGCACCAGCATCATCAGAGAACTTGCTAATGAGAACATTCGTGGACCTGACTCCAGACCTCCTGAAGATGGATCCTAGTAAACTTTAGTAAGAATCACTTTTGGGGGAATGGCATCTTCTCTCCTTAGGTCAAGACTGTACCAGATATAGTGTGTGTGAAAGAGGAGGGTCTGAGGAAGGACATTTAGAAGAAAAATAGAGAGGCAAAGCATTAATGGGACAAAGAAATGTGGTCATTATTTGTTGAAGATATTTTATAGTTTTACCAACTGTACTAGGGAGAAATGTTCACCTGCCGAAATATTCATTTTGTAAGCTAAATAATGTGATTGAATGTATAAAAGAAAATGAAATTAAAAAAAAAACCAAAAGACCATATCTCTGTAGTCTTCCCATTTTTTGGTCTATAATGAGCCTGTCAGCTTTTTCTTTTTTCTTTTCTTTTCTTTTTTTTCTTTTCTAGTTTTTGTTATAGGGTGTGTGTGCCCGCCAGACAGAGATAGAAGGAAAGTGAGTAATCAACCTCCTCTGGGTATTACCATGTCACAATTCTTTCTCCTCCAGTCTTATCTCGGGATTTTGGGCATGCATGCACATGGGCTGAGCATGATTTTTAAGCCATCTGGTCCAGGACTTGAACCATGGTCAGCCTTTTGGGGGATCCAGTGCCTTAACCACTTCTCCACCTGCTGGATCTGTGAATGTCAACTTTGTAAGGTTAGCAAAGACTCCCCTTGATTTTTCCAGCCACCTCCCACCACCACCACCACCTCAAGTAGATTTTTGAATGAACTGAAATAGAGTCGTTTCTTTCTAGCTAGCAGCTGCAATTGGAGAAGGTATCATGCATAGGAAATATCTCTGTTTCTCCAAGTACAGTGTCCTGCCCAATTGTCTTTAATTTTCTTGTCATAGCAGACACGTTAAGTGTTTTATTTGCCCACCTTCAGCATTGCCTTCAGAGTCTAGAATTGCTGAGTTCGTGCCATAGGTGAAGATGTTGGAGCTGATGCTCTTGTTTCTTTTATTTTAGAGAACCAAGTAAAGAGTAAACATGTTTCTTTTCTTTCCATTTAAGTATCTTTCTTTCATTCTTAAAAAGCATCTTGCCCTAGTGGGTTTGCGTCCTTATATGAATCCTTTCAACTTACTATTTATGAGTCTTCAAAAGAGAATTAGAAAATACTCTCTCTGCCTCTTCCACTCTGACCGGACTCTCATCCAGTCCAGTTAAAAGCTGTTTCTGCCCCAAAACTTGGTCATCCTCTGGTCTCTCTCTCTCTGTCTAATACACACAACACACACACACACACACACACACACACACACACACAGAGAATGGTTGGTTGTTAAAATGTAATTGATTAATTAGTATTAAATATGTTCCATTTCTTTTTCTGTTGACAAAGCAGTGCTCTCAATAGGACTTTCTGGGATGATGGGCATGTCCCATGTCTGCACTGTCCAAACAGCAGCCACTAGCCACAAGTTGAATACCTGAAATATAGTTTTTGTAACTGAAGAACTAAAATTTGAACTGAAAAAGCATAATTGATTTAAAGAAAATTTTCAAAACCCACATGTGGCTAGTGGCCACCATTGTGGACTGTGCAGGTCTATGAACAAGTTCACTCCTGGCTAGAAGGGAGTGGCCCCTGAAGGCTGCTCTGCAAAACCCCTGGACATCTGGGAAGGGTGTAATGTGTCTCCTACAGGGGAGAGGAAGAGAATGGTCAATTTTCTTGAAGGCTGCCTCAAGCTGCTTCAAATCCCTTCCTCTAAACTCCTGCAACTCTCAGATCATTGACAGGTTCTTCCAGCTCTCAGGAGACTCAGCACCTCTGGCCATTGCGTGCCCGAACACATCTTTGGGGAGGGGTATGTCCCGGAGTGGTGGAGAGCCCATCCATCATGGGTGGTGAGCTCTAGGGCTGGTCGTTCAAGCCCCAGATGATTGAACTCTTCCCTTAGCCCTTTGAAGTCTGTGAATTACTCACCTGGAGCCCAGGCTGCACGAAAAGCAGATCAGAAGTGGTTTGCCTTCCAGCTTGTGATTCTGACAATCAAGGAAGCTGGTGTGAAAAGGCAGGGTCCAAGCAGGGAAATAGACACCACTGTGAGTTTTCACAATACTGGACATTTAGTGCAATGAGATAGAAAAGCTTCAAGCTGAAAGGGATGGTGAAGCAACCCAGAGATTAGCAATAGCAGGAAGTAATCAGCACCTTTAGGCTGGAGGTTCAAAGGGAAGAGGTGGTGTTTTCAGAGCAGAAGGATGGCGGCAAGGTGTTATCTGGTGGAAACTGGATTCATGGGGGTAGGCATTTCTGCTGGAAACAGTTAGGGGACACATCTTTTGTCATAGACACTACATTGGGCAGGGAAGGAGTGGAAAAGATACATCTGGTTCCTTCCCTCCTCCTGCTCTCCAATCTTCTACTAATGCCTTTCATTTGTTCAATCCAGTGAGAAGTCAGCTGACAGAGGAGTCTGGGAAAGACTGCTTCCAAGGTCTTCAGAGAGGAAGACCAGAGCCGGGAAGGAACCAGGACTGGCCGTGTGTGTGTGTGTTTAAAATGTGAACCTCTACTCTGCCCCTAGCACAGAGCTACAGGGGGCAAGAAGCAGGTCTCACTTCTGCTGCTTTCTGCCCTAATTTCTCCCTTCCCAAGGCTGCCCCCACTCTTAAAGTGTGCCCCTTCAGAACTCTGCCCTTCGAGAGGGTGTCAGCGATGTTGATGAAAGGATGCTGTGGAGTGGAGTGAAACATTGGTAGTGGTGATGGTTTGAATTGGATTATTATTGATAATTGTGGTAAAAGACACATATATAAAATTTACCATTTTAACCATTTTTAAGTGTACAGTTCAGGAACATTATGTTTCTTCATATTGTTATGCTACTGTTAACCACTATCCATCTCCAGAACTCTTTCCATCTTGCAAAACAGAAAGTCTACTCATGTAACGCTAACTCTCAATTTCTTTCCTGTCCCTTGGTCCTGGAAAGCACTATTCTACTTTCTATGAATTTGACTGCTTTAAATACCTCAAAATGGAATTATTTGTGAAGTGATTGCCAACCTGAAAGTTCCGTGATTCAATCTTTATAGTCTTTGTAGAAGAATGTCCCTGTGATTTAAAATGAAACAAAAAAGAATATCTGGGGAGAATTACTGTGGTTGGATTTTTTCCCTTCAGAAATACAGGGGAAGAAATTCAGAAAAGGTCTGCTGCTGACCTAACTCTATTAGATTGCAGCTTTTCTCACTGACTAGACTTACTGGACAAAATAATACCAGCCCTGCCCCACTCCAGTGAAACTCCAGAGTTCCAGACATATTCTCTCTTGTCCCATTATAGAGTAGCAGGGAATTCTATTTCCCTTTGGATATATCACCTTTCCCTGATCAATCACCCCAGCCCATACTCTGAACTCCCTTCTGCCTATTGGTTCAGTGGCATGAGGAACCTAGAAGGGCTCCATTCAATGGACTCATGACTGAGGCTTCAGATATACAGGTGAATCTATCCCGGGTGTCTTGTGAGATTCTCTCTACTCTGAAGGGAGGGTTGAACAGAGATGCAGGAAGTTGGAAGAAGACACAAGGCACTGATATATTTATTTTGAGTTCAAGGTGAGCTCACAGAGCTTTAGTGGCACCTGCAAGGTGCTTCCTTCCTCTTGGAGCTTGTAACTCCCATGAAAGAGTGCTCACAGAGTGGCTTCCTCCCTCTTAGAGCTCACAGCATAGAGCTGAGCTGAGCCCAGTCAAGGTTGAGCCAAACCAAAGCCATCAGGGCTGAGCTAGCAGAGCCAAGGCTGAATAGACCAGGACTAGCCAGCTAAATCAAGTGGTTCCTTTCTCTTAAAGGGACTGCAGACAACAGTGGCTCATTGCCAAAGCCAGACTGTTGCACACTCATATGTGTGTTACATCCAATGACATAAAACAGCAAAGTCATAATTACATAACAAGCATGCAAGCTTAGTACAATGAATAACATAAGTTGTTTACTCTGTGGCCCTCTAACATGGTAAGATAGGAGGTGAGGGAATCAGACAAAACCATCCTGATTCCATTTGCAGTACATCAGGTCAATCTGGTTAGTGCATGTTTTTAGCAGTTTTTCATAGATGTAAAAGGCTTTAGCTCAGAAGCTGACCTTAATATATATATATATATTATATATATATATATATATTAAGTGCTTCCTGTAGAAAGGGCTATTGTCTGTTATCTGAATGAAATCCTGTTATCATCACTATAGGATAAGTAGTTCAGGAATTAATACGATTGGTTATATTGGGGGGAAGCTGATAGACCCAAAGACTTACAGGTTGTTAGCGTCAAAGTTGATACTACAATTCGAGGTCTCCTAATCTCTAGCCTTTTGCTGCGTCATAACATTCTTGCATTGCTTTACAGAAATGTGGATATTTAGGAGTTCCTGGGGAAGGATAAAATGATGATACCATTTCCTGGGGCTTCTTCTAGAATCATTAGAAGATGTCTGGTGAGAGCAGACATTCAGGGGCCTAGAACTATCTGGACAGGGAGCCTGGTATCTTGGTTCTGTTCCTTGGCAGGGAAGTAACCACCAGCTGCAGCTGAAGGAGGTTCTGGACAGGCAAGTGCAGCGACTGTCAAGAAGACTGGATGCTGCTTGGGATGGCACCTGCCTGCCCACAGGTTGCAAACACTACTTATATTTCTAATTATATCTTGATGAGCTAATGAGCTTTTCTGCAGAAATAGATGGGAGCACAAGCCATGGGCCCAAGAGAAAATACTTCAAAGTATCTGTTCTTTTCTAGTTTACTCAAAGAAATTCCTTTCTTAGCACCTGAGCTTATACCAGGGGATAAGAAGGTGGGCAGGTCATTGTTAAAATCTAGACACTAGAGTAGAGATGATGGAACTGAAGCTTTGAGAGATTAAATTGGGATTAACCAGAGTGAAAGAGCAAAGCAGGGCTGTTCTCTGATCAGTGATCCCATTTATACCTCCACCCAAGGATTCTAACACAGACAGGGCTACCCCCACAGAGACTCCATTTTTGTCTGAAGAACCCTGAAATGTCATACTTGTGTCATACTCAGAAATTTGTTAGTACAACACTCTTATTATATAGGGTAGAAACTGAGACCATTCCAAGATGACAAAACTACCAAGTGACAGAGGCAGGACCAGAACTGATCCTGCAGTGGAAGATGGAATACCTCAGGCCATCTGCCATAGAGGAGAAGCTGCTATTCTTGAAGCTTTGGAAGGTCTGGGTAACCCCTCTCTGTTAGCCTGGAGAGAGACCTTTAAATATCCATGCTTGACGTACTCATTGGGAATTTGCAATCATTTGAACTTGGCACTCACAGACCAGTTTTTCAATGGGTTAAAATAAGGAGTATAGGCTGGTAGATAGTTCTTGCAGAACGTGTACGGCTAGTCTGCTAGGTTAAAGTTTAACTCTACTGATTATTGGCCATATGATCTTGAACAAGGCACATGATCTTACTGAGCTCCAGTTCCTCACCTATAAAATGGAGACTGTAATATTAGTAACTGTAGGAACTACCACCTAAAGTTCTTATGAGGAATAAATGAAATGATGCATGACACCTGGCCTATTAAGGGTACTTCATGCATGTGACTTATTATTTGTGCAGGCCAGTTGACCATGAAGTTGTGATCATTTACCTCTTTTTAACTTATGAGAGTCAGTTGGTTACTTTGTGGAAAATTAGACAGCATTCACCATCTCTTCTCACCTCCAATCTTTCTGAGGTTATTTAAACCTATTTATACTTTATTCTATAGATTTCCTATTTAGATCTAATGTCCCTTCTCTGTTTCAAAATCTTGTCTAGGATACCATAGTACAGTTAATCATCATGTCTCCTTGTAGTCTCAACTTTGACTCTATCAACCTGTGAGTCTTTGGGCCTGTCAACTTCCCTCCAGTATACCCAATTGTATTAATTCCTGAACCACTTATCCTACAGTGATGATACAGGATGATACAGACTTCTGCTGTTCTTGATGAAACAGCTTCGACGAGCAATGCTCGGGTGTTTTGTAGAATGTCTCTCAATTGGTATTTGTTTAATATTTTGCTCATGATTTGATGGAGGTTAAGGAGATTTTGGGGAAAGACTGCAGATGTCAAGTGCCATTTCCATACCATGGCATCAAGAGTACAGACCATTATCATGAATTTCAACATACATTATTTTGAATTTTTCAGCAGAAGAGATTTGTCTCTTTTCTCCAATTTGCTTAGTTGTTTAGAAATCTTTGCCCACTCCAATATTTCGAAGTGTTTCCCCAAAGCGGTTGTATAGTTTGGGCTTTACACTTGTCTTTAATCTATTTGGAGTTGCTTTTTGTAAATTGAGAGGGATGGGGAGGGGGATTTAGATTCATCTCCTGCAAGTGGATTTCCAGTTTTCCCAGTGCCATTTATTGAAAAGTCTGTCTTTTCTTCATTGATTGTCTTGTGACTTCTGTCAAAAGTCAATTGGCTATATGTTGTTAGGTATATTTCTGGATTCTTTAGTTTGTTCCATGTATCTTTTTTACTGTCATTACGATGCTGTTTTGGTTATTGTGACTTAGTAATATATTTTGAAGTTGGGTAGGAAAATGTCTCTAACTTTACTCTTCTTTCACAGTATTACTTTAGCTATATGGGATCTTTTATGATTCCAGACATTCTTTATATATTGTGTGTGTGTGTGTGTGTGTGTGTGTGTGTGTGTGTGTGTGAAAAGCATTGCTGGAATTTTGATAGAAATGGCATTGAATGTGTAGATCATTTTGGGTAGTATTGACATTTTAACTATGTAGATTCTTCCAATCCATGAACTAAGTGTTTATTTTTTTGGTATCTTTTCAATTTTTTTATTCATTTAAAAATAATTTTCATAGTAGAAATCTTTCACTTCCTTGGCTACATTTATTCCTAGGTATTTTATTTTATTTTGTTATTAATTAATTTTTTTCATACTTTACCAGAGGATGCACACACTGGCCAGAGAGAGACAGAGAAAGAGAGAGGGAATTGAGAGAACATCCCTCATGGCAAATGGCCATGCTGCAATCCCTTCTTCATTTTTCCTTCCCTTCAGAGTCTTGGACACACCCACACATGTGCCCAGTGTTTCTCAAGCTGACAGGTCTGGAACTCTACTGCACTGTTGGCCATGTATGATCAAGTCACCTTAACCACCATACATGCCATGGGTCAGCCTGGTTTTTTGTTTGTTTGTTTGTTTGTTTGTTTGTTTTCTTTCGTGGCTATTGTAAATAAGATTGCTGGGACCAGCAGTTGATGTATTGGCTATGTCGCTGGACTCCCATGTAATTGACTGCAGTTCTAGTCCTGGACCCAGTGGCTTAAATTCACACCAGGTGCATGTGTGTGCATACCCAAGATCTCAAGAGGAGAATGGAAGAGAAGGGATTGCAGCATGGCCATCCCCACCCCCCCACCAGGGGAGTGATTTCTTGCTTTCTGTCTCTCTCTCTTTGTCTTTCTGGTGAATGCACACGCCCTATAGCGTGTACTGTTTTAAAAATTTGCTATAGGATGCGTGTACTCCCCAAAGGGAGAGAAAGAAAGAGAAAATGAGCAAGTTATCTTCAGGGTTGATGGCTCTTCTCCATCCTCTTCTTGGGATTTTAGGTATGCATGTACATATACCTGCTGTGCTTTTCAAGTTACTGAGTCCAGGACTTGAACCAAGCAGTTGGCTAAATATGATCGAGCTGCCCCATCCACCATGCCACAGGCTAGCCTTAACATTTAATTCTTAATTTCTTCATTACTTTTGGAATTCTTCAGGTGCATGTTGTCTAGTTTCCTCATATTTGTATATTTTCAAAAGTTCTTTTGGTTGTTGATTTTCAAGTTTAATTCCACTGTGGTCAGAGAAGATGCTAGATATGATTTCTATTATTTTACATTTATAGAGGTTTTTGTGTCCCCTAATAACTGGTCAATCTTTAGAATATTCCATGTGTAGATGAAAAAATGTATATTCTGTATTTGTTGGGTGAAAATTCTGTAAGTGACTATCAGGTCCATTTGGCTTATGGTATCATCTAACTCCAGTGTCTCTAATTTTTATCTGAATGACCTAGCCAATGATGATACTGGGGTGCTGAATTCTCCAGCAATTAATGTTTCTCTCTCTCTCTCTCTTAATGTTCTAGAAGTTTTTGTCTTATGTATTTGAGTGCTCTTATATTTGTTGCATAAATATTTATAATTGTTATATCTCAGTGGTGAGCTAATCCCTTTAATATTATATAATGCCCTTCTTTGTCTCTTTTTACAGATTTTGGCTTAAAGTATATTATATCTGATAGTTACTTCTCACTTTTTTTTTTGTTGTTTCTATTTACATAGAATGTCTTTTTCCAACTTTTTACTCTCAATATGTGTGTATCTTTACCCAGGAGATGTGTCTGTTAGAAGCAGTATATAGAGGGCTCCTTTCAAAAAAAAAAAAAAAATCCATTCAGCCAGTCTATATCTTTTGGCAGGGAAGTTTAATCAATTTACATTTATTAATGTTATTGATACGTTCAGATTTACACCTGCCATTTTGTTGGTTGGTTCCTAGATGTTTTGGGTTTTTTTTTTTTATTTCCCTCTTTCTTCTGTTATTGTTTATCTTTGCTATTTGCAAGTTTGCATAGTGGTAGAGATTGAGTCATTTCTTTATTCTTTGTGTACTTGTTCTACTCGTGAATGGACAAACAAAAGTAGAAAGAAGATTCAGATAAATAAAGTGATAAATAAAAATGGTGACATTACCACAAATATCACAGAAGACAGTTCCATGTGTTTTCATGGTGATATTTATGTTTCTTTCATTTCCGGGTCCAGGACTTCCTTAGGTATTTCTCGAAGAGCTGATCTAGTATTGGTAAATTCCTTCAGTTTTGTTTGTCTGGGAATGACTTTATTTCTCCTTCCAACTTGAGGAACAGTTTTGCTGGGTATAGTGTTTCCACTGAAGATGTTTTTCTTTAAGAATTTTGAATATGTCATCCTATTCCCTCTTGGCCTATAAGGTTTCTACTGAGAGGTCTGAGGTTAGTCTGAGCAGGTATCCTGTATAAGTAACTTGGCCCTTATGTCTAGCCATTTCAGGGTTTTCTCTTTATCATTGATTTTTAACATTTTGACTGTAATGTGACTTGGAGAGGATCTTCTTACATTAAATCTATTTGGTATCGGGAACCAGCAGTTAGCGTAATGGCTATGTTGCTGGACTCCCACGTAGTTGACCGTGGTTCGCGTCCCGGACCCGGTGGCTTAAAACTCACGCCGGGCGCGTGTGCGTGCGTGCCCAAGATCCCGAGAGGAGAATGGAGGAGAAGGGATTGCGGTGTGACCATCCCCTCTGGGGGGTGATTTCTCGCTTTCTGTCTCTATGTCTCTCTCTGTCTGTCTGGCGAGCGTACGTGCCCTATAGCAAAAAAACCTCTCCAAAAAAAAAAAAAAATCTATTTGGTATCCTTTGACTATCCTGAATGTGGATAGCTGTAAATTTAGATTTGGAAAGTTTTCAGCTAATATTTTGCAAAATAGATTTTCTATACTTTCCTGTCTCTGCTTTCTAGGATACTCATTATGTGACTATTTGTCCACTTAATAGTGAACCAGATTTCCCATACGTTACCTTCATTTTTAACAGTTTTGTTTTTCTTTCTTTTACATGTTTTGAACTATTTAAAAAGGTTGTTTTCAAGTTCAGAGATTATTCTTTCTGCCTGGTCTAATCTGTTTTTGATGCTCTCTACAGAACTTATTTCCTATATCATATTCTGCATCTCCAGGATTTCTGTTTGAATCTTTTTTAACATGCCTATCTCTTTATTAAATTTCTCATCCATTACATAAATTATTTTTTCCCTCATCTCTCAAAATTGTTTGTTCGTATTGTCTTATATCTCATTGAGTTTTTTTTTTTTTCTCTCTCTTTCTTTCTTTCTTTAATTTAGGTTTTTGCTATAGGGCCTGTGAACTCATCAGAGAGGGACAGAGAGAGGGAAAGTGAGTAATCAGCCCCCACCAGGGCGATGGCCACATCTCAATCCCTTCTCCTCCATTCTCCTCTTGGGATTTTGGGCACAAATGCACATGCACCTGGAGTGATTTTCAAGCCAGGTCCAAGACTCAAATAATGGTTTGCCATGTGGGAGTCCGGGATCTTAACCACTATGCAGTCTTCTGGCCCCCATGTCATTGAGTTTTGATATGACCAGAATTCTGAAGTCTGCTTCTGACATTTCTGTGATTTCATGTATTTTGTCCATTTTTAGGGGGGAGTTAGTATGTTCCTTTGGGGAGGACTGTTTCCTTGTTTTTTTTTTTTTTTTTTTTTCGTATTTCTGGTGTCTCTGCCTTGATATTTAGACATTTGGTGGAGTACTCAGTTCTTCCTTGAAATGGGGTGGATTCCCTTATGTCAATGACTGCTGCATTGTGAGGTGGTTGCTTTATGTAGGATATGAAAATCCTCCTCTAGGTACAGTAGTCAAGTGGAGATATTATCAGAGAATAAGTAATATCCTCTGTCCTGAGTGGGTTGGACACAAGATGGATGTGGGTGTTTGTGGAAGAGGTCTGAGTTGGGCTAGGTAGCTATTTAGTTTACCAGTTTTTTATACTCCCTGCAGACTGAGGAAGCTCTCTGCTGCAGTGTCTGAGTCTCTCCTCAGCCACCCGTCTCATTCCCTGTATGATGCAGTTCATTGGAAGAGATAGGACCAAGGTTGTCATTTGTGCTGTTGGCTCTGGGAAGGACTCCATGTTGGAGGCAGGTGGCAGGGTCTCTGGGTAGACCTCTGCATTGTGCTCCAATCTCTCCCTTGCTTCCCAGGTAGGGCAGATCTCTAGTGTCCTCCTGTCTGTCAGCTGTCCTTTCTCTCACACTGCAAGTTCAGGCAGATCCCAAGAAGCTGTGCTGTCGATTGCAACAAAGAGGGCAGAGAACTGTTTCTGGTGTTTTGAATTGGGGGGAGGCAGAGTGTGAGTGCAGGCTTGCCAAGTATGAAGGGAGAATGTTGGTTTCCTCAGACTGTTCTAGGGGTATGCTCGCATGCTATGTTCTGTTCCTCAGAGTAGTCCTTCCACTGTGCTGGTTCATCTATGTTCCTGAGTATATAATGTTGCCTGGGCTTGGGCGCCAGAGTCCTGGCTCTACTGCTCAGTCTAGCTGGGGTGATTGCTGCAGCCACATATGCTGGCCTGTTGGAGTGTGAGAGGGGTGGTTCTCAGGAATGTGAAGACTTGCAAGTTATCAGTCCTTGGTGTAGATTTTACTTCAGCAGTTGCTCTGTCCTCAAAATGGTTCCTTTCTGCAGCTGCTTGAGTCCTGAGGGTTGTGGTTAGCCGGATTGTGATCCTTCTATGCAGCCCTGTGAATCTTAGAAACTTCCTTTCTCTTGGCCTGGGGGCATAAGAAGTGCTGGGTTCCAGGCAGCTGTGTGTGCCATCTCTGGTGGTATCAGAGACTAGTAGGGGTCTCTCACTCGCTTTTTCACAGCAAAGGGGAGTTTCCACTGAGTTTTAGCCTGCCTAGCTCAGCCAGCTGGAAGCATCGGTCCCAATTTTATGTTGTTTCTCTAGTGTTTCTACATTTCAGAAAACTTTACATCTTCTCTTGATGATTTCAAGTGTTTTTTTTAAGAAATTCCATCCAAAATGTGTCTGAGTAATTGTTATTTTATACCTCGATCTCAGAGGAGACGAGTGCTGAGTGTTTCTATTAGCCATCTTGATCTTTCCCCCTTATTTCATTATGTAGTTATATCACATAAACTACTTTTGTACTTTGGATCGCTTTATTTTGTTGAAACTGGAAGTCTCCTCTATTAACTTGTCTTCTCTCACCAATGGAGCTGTACAAAAGAATGCTACTAGTTGGGTAGCTCAGATAAGTTATGCAGGCACAAGAGTCTTGGGCCTGCATAACGACACGGGGCCCATGGCCAGCTCTTCCTTGAAGCAAGATTTATGAAGCAGACCCTGGGCCCACTTATCAGTTACACTAATGGGGAGCTAGAGCACAGCCTTACATGCTTCTAGCAAGATGGCCTTACTTTATGGACTCTGGAAATGAATGCTTCCAAGAGCATGGCCAGGTCCATCCCAAAGGCAGTCCTGTCTGTGGCCAGGAGCAGAGAGCAGACAAGAGCATACCATGACTGGGAGCCAGAGATTTCCCTTGAAGTTAACAGGCTTGGCTATCAGCACCCCTTGCTTGCATGGACTACTTCCATCCCAGAACCTAAGTTTTGTTTGTTTGTTATTTTTTTTGGAGAGGTTTTTGCTATAGGGCGCAGGCACTCGCCAGACAGACAGAGACAGAGAGACAGAAAGTGAGAAATCACCCCCGGGGGGATGGTCATGCCACAATCCCTTCTCCTCCATTCTCCTCTCGGGATCTTGGGCACACATGTACATGCGCCCGGTGTGAGTTTTAAGCCACTGGGTCCGGGATGCGAACCGTGGTCGACTACATGGAAGTCCAGCGGCATAGCTATTACAGTAACTGCTGGTCTCGAACCTAAGTTTTTATTTGCAACTTTGTATTTTTTTTTTTTTCCCTTAATGAGGGCTTCTATGAGGGCCTTAGGCCTACAGTATGGACCCATTCTGTTTTAGAAGATAAAAGAGGAAGTAGAACATGACCTTGTGCCTTTAAAAAGGTCCCGGTAACTGCCTGCCCAAGAATAAAAAAATTGCCCAGTGAATGTCCTTATAACTCTTCTGACTGGTAACTCTTTGTCTTTTGGGGTAGAAAGTATTAAGAGATACATTTTCTCTGATGGGCTGAAGCTGAGATATAAATTGAGGGGAAGACACAAACCTACCTTCCTGATGGAACAGGCAGAAGTTTGTAGGAGACAACTGATAGATGAGGAGAAAGAAGTGGGGAAAAGCTTCCCGGAGGATGGGCTTGGGCTGGGAAGATTTGAGATTGTGAAAGGGAGCTCTGTGGGAGCTCATGGCATTGTCTCAAAGATAGCTCATTTGCACACATGGCATTAGTAACCATGTCCCTGAGAATGTGATGGCATTGAGTTGCCTCTCATTGAACTTGCCTGAAATGTTTATCTCTAAAGTAGAGAAGGGAGGTCATTGGCTGGAGCTTGATGCAGGCTGCACTAGGCCTGGCATGACCTGTTGGGGGCTCAGAGGGAGCTAAAGGGGACAGGCTGCTGAGTGCCTGCCAGGCAATGGCATTAACTAGGAGGCTGATGGCACCAGCAGAAATGTTTGAGACATGACACCGAGTTGTTTTTGTATTATTTGCTTACACATTATAAGCAAATGAGAAAACTAATCAGCCTACCCCTGGAGCCTTTGGGTGCAACCTGGCTGGAAAAACTAAGCCCGTGAAGGACAAAAGATGGTAAAAATTCAGTGTAAATTTGAAGGAATTAAGGAGTCAGAGAAAGCTCTTAAGGATAAGCTTATTCTGTTCATTCATTTGTCCATGCATGCATCCATCCTTTCATCCATCACCTGTCTGTGTAGGGCAACAGGAAGGCCGTGTCCTCAGTGTACACTAAGCCAGTGTACACTTACCTGGCCGGTT
>NW_006204113.1:4314287-4330717 GCF_000334495.1 Tupaia belangeri chinensis
CAGCACACTGAGTTCTCTGACCCCCTCAGGCCCCTTCTGCCTTTATGATCAGTGGTTAAACAGCTCTTGTTTGGAGTTTTCTTCCATGCTAGCTTTGTACTGGATTCCACTGAGGTCAACAAAATGTATAAAGACCACCTCATCCCCAAGAAACCCCCTGAAATTGAGGAGACAGCACCATGGATTCAAGTAACCACAGTTCAAAAATATTTGAAAGTGTCAGCAGGTGGTGCAGTGGTCAAGGGGCTGGATTCCCATGTGGCCAACTGTGGTTCGAGTCCCAGACCCAGTAGCTTGAAAATCATACCTGGTATATGTGCGTGCATGCCCCAAATCCCAAGAGGAGAATCAAAGAGAGGGGATTGCCATGTGGCCCTCCCCCAGGGCCATCTCCCCCAGGGAGTGATTTCTCACTTTTCCTCTTACTGTCTCTCTCTTTGGTAAGTACACACACTCTATGGCAAAATCTTTATATATATATATGAAAAATATATATAACATAAAAATAACACAAATAAAAAAATCAATACAATATAGCAATTATTTGTCTAGCAGTTATGTTGGAGTAGGTATATAAGTGATCAGAGGGAAGATGTGTGTAAGTTGCATGAAAATTCTATCCTATTTTATATAAGGGCCTTGTGAATCCACAGGTTTTAGAATTCACCAGGGGTTCTGGAAGCAATCTACTGTGGATACTAAGGGACACTTGTATATGAAAATATTTGATAACAGTAAGCAGTACTAGGAGGCAATAAAAGATAGAGAGGTCATCAGCATATATTTCAAGGGAGAGGTGAATTTTGAAAGGGTTTTACAAAGTGGAATGAATGACACATAAGAAAGGAGAGAAATAATGTTAATTGAGCTTTAATGGGTAGTACCCCCATTTTGCAGATAAGGAAATGGAGGCACACTGAGAGGTTAAATACCGTACCTGATGTCACCGAGCAGGAGCAGAGATGGCTTTGAGCCAGACACGGTCAGACTCCCTAACTCATTCTATTTCTACACCTCTGCCTCCCTGGTTGAGGATGCCATGGAAGGGCCTTGCTATTAACCCTTGTGCAATTCCTGTCCTTCCCAGGCTCCTTGGAAAGCCTGGCTGCCACTCACCAAATGCTGAATAAATGTGTGTTCCACTAGGAAACGAGTTTTTATTTTTGCCTTGGTTTTAATCTCACCAGTCTCTAACATCCATGACTTAAAACTCCTCCTTTTATAGCAAAAGAGTCAATGGAGTGGGGTGAGGTTGTTTAACTTTTTTTTGGGGGGGGGGTGCTATCTGAAGAGAAGTAAAGGCCTTTACAGTCCAGAGTAGTTGTTCCTGATTATAGTGAAGTCCACTATGGATTCTGTGAAAGCTCTCTCAGGGTGTCTGCCAGAGGACAGGTTTCCTGGTTCCTGGGGAGGTAAACAACTTTCTAGAGGTTATTTTATGGCTACTGTCATGAGATCAGACTTTCTTTCAGTCTGATCTATCCTGGCCAAACATCGGGAAAACTAGAGGGCTCTAAGGAGTTCCTCATGGTCCCTGGACCAGAGAGCTGTAAGTGGACTCACCAAGTGATGCCTCTGTGGAGCCAAGGACCCCTGGGGACCCCTTTAGGCTTTCCTCCTGGCAAGCCCAGCCTGACCCCAGAAGGGAACGAGTACCTCTGCTGTGTGAATGACTTAAAATAATGAGGCAGTTGTCTTAGCGAGAGGAGACAAATAAATCACAAGGAAGGGTTTTTCACAGGTCAGCAAGTTTGGGACTCAGACACATTAATATGGAAAATTGCTTTTCCTTCTGAGGGGGAGTTGAGGATTGGTGGGTTGCCAGGAATATGGGACAAGCAGGAGTGGAATGCTAGGGCCCACAGCCACTCTTGACCCTGAAGTTCATCACACACCAAACTTGGAGACCAGCCTTCAGCCCTCACTGCCCATGGAGGGGAGAGTGCTTTGCTTTAATTTCCTCTCAAGTATCTTCCCAGTGGACTCCCTCTCTTCCCTCTGCTCCTTCCAGGCATGTCCACATCGTTCTGTCCTTGGGTTGGTTCCTCCTCTGCTTTTCTCAGGTTTCCCCAGCAACCCCAGGGATATCTCCTTCTGGAAGCTTCTACCACATACCCTACTTGATTCCTCACTGTAGACCTCTCAGAATGCCGCTTAGCTGGTCTTGTTAGCTGCCCTCTCCCTCCAACTAGGCTGGGTTTCCTTGAGGAGGGGGGTTTATCTACTGGCTAAGAGCCTGAGCTTTGGGGTCAAATGGGCCTGCCTTGTACTTCTTTGACAGTTCTCATTCTGCCTTGAGGAGGGATCCTGTGGGAAAACAGGAGAACAAACAAACAAACAAAAGGCTTTGGATTCTGGGTTTGGACAGCCCTTAGTTTAAATCCTGGCCCTGCCACTTTTGCTTTGGAAACTAGGAGAGGGCGGTTAACCTCTCTAAGGGTCCCTTTCCATCCATACAATGGGAATAGCTACAGTATTTATCTCATCAGGTGGTTGTGAGGATAAAGTGCTCTAATGGTGTAAAGTACTATAGAGCTCTGATCACTGCCTGCTTCTCCTGCATGCCCTCAGGGCCTGGCCTCATGCTGGTTAAACCATTACTTAAACTAGAACAAAGGGACTCCAAAAAGTTTGTAGAAAAAGTGGAACTAAGGTTTGAGTTTATTTTAGTGCAAAAAAAAAAAAAATTGAAATACATATAGTTGTTCAGAATATGCACTTTCCATGAGCTTAAAAATAAATCCCTCAAATACCTACAGGCCTCTCTTGGAAGAAGTGAAGCTTGGTTCTTTGAATACCTTTTCTGGGTCAAGAGTCTCTGTGTAGGGTGGCCCCTGAGCCTCAGCAGCTGCTTTTTGTCTTCCCAAATTCTCCTTCCTATTTTCTACCCAGTTCAGGCAAGGCTGGGTTTCAATACCTCATTAAGTTCTCAGAGACAATAGAGAACACAATACTGATGAGATAGAGCAGAAAACTTGGGGTTGGTCATCTGAGAATCACAGCAACCAATATCCTTTTTCTCAGTCAACCTTGTGCAGAGAGGCAAAGCACCAGGTCCAAACCATTTCAAGATTGAAGTCTGGTTAAATTGTGTTAAGCTTAGGCAAGAAGCTGCATGTAGTTATTCATAAAGCAGAGAGAGTAATGACCAGCATGGGGTTTCACCAAGATGAGCAAGCCCTGTTTAGCACTGGGCCTGACATAGGGAGAGCCTATATTAATGGATACATCCATTGTCATTACCAAACATGACCTGGTTCACTTACCTGCAGATAGTGGCTTCTGCCACTGGGACCCCTCCCTTAGCTTTAGGTTTATCTCCTCAGGGAACACTCCCAAAGTCATCTCTGTTTCCAGGCACTGGGAGTAAAGAGATCCTCCTACTGATGACTGACACCACTGAGACTCCCCCTCAGGGCTACACAGGCCTGCTTATATCTTGGTCTTCCTGAGCAGGGCTTCTCAAGAGGAGCGAGCCCTTCAGAATGCAGCACTGTAACCCTTTACGTATGATCCATTCAAAGGCAGGGCTGTGGTGGGGAAGAAGGAGGAGAAGGAAGGCAAAATCATTCCATTATAATGCCAGAAGCCTTTTCTGCCATCTGGCAGAGCAAACAACACTCCTTATTAAAGAAAAGAAATCATTTCTAGGATTTCTGAAAGAACAGAGATACTTCTAACATGTCATAGCCACAGGGATGACAGCGCCCATTTCCTGAGCATCTGCCACAGCCTCACCACTTCTGAGTGTTGCTATTTGCATCCTTTCAGCAACTCCGTGCCGTAAGAGATATCGACATGACTACTTTTCAGATGAGGAAACTGAGGCACAGAGAAGTTAAACACCTTGTCCAGGATATACAACTACCAAAAGGTACAGTCAGGATGACAATCAGGAGCCTGACCCTAAGGATAGCATCTCAGTATTCTGCTTTCAGGATGCCTTTGTTTCAAAGAAAGGAAAATCATAGTTCAGAAGGGCAAGAAGACTTGCCTAAGAATACACAGATGGTAAGGAACAGGACTGGATTAGGACTCCAGTTGCTGGGTTCTAATCTCCTCGTTCTGTTTAGTAACCAGAATGGTCTACCCAAGCCCATCAGGCCCCTGGGAGCTAAAGCATGGTTGATTTGTTAGCATGGATAGTCTTCAAGCAGTGTCTGCAGGGATATCCCGGTGGTGCTGTGCTGCTGCTGTTGAAGATGAAGAAGATGGTGCAGGGGCCAGCACTGAGCCTGGGCATCCTGCCAGAGCTGCCAACACCAAGTTGCATTTTGTCGTCCTCTCCCTT
This sequence comes from Tupaia belangeri chinensis, assembly GCF_000334495.1. Lineage (NCBI taxonomy): Eukaryota > Metazoa > Chordata > Mammalia > Scandentia > Tupaiidae > Tupaia > Tupaia belangeri. The sequence goes on from NW_006204113.1 coordinate 4,318,579, forward strand.
TGCCTGATTTAATACAACCTTAAATAATAATGGGGCGGGGGAAGGGGAAGCGAGGTAGAAACAACCCAGCCAAGATTCTGTGTAACAATCTCATCAAACCTGGCATTTTCCCTTTGCTATTTGAGAAGCAATTTCTCCTCTGATGTAAACATTTTTTTTTTTTTAAATGATGATTTTGAGCTGAGCGGCACCAGGAGCTGCTACTCGGTGCTCTCCTCTGGCTCCCTCTGGTCCTCACATGAAGGCAGAATGGAGCCTGTAACCATGGCAATTTTCTAATGTTCTTTTCCATAAACCATAAACATAGGGAAGTCTTCGTCATGGCCTCTTCAAAGAGAAAACAAAGCTTTCCTCAACCGGGACAGGACGGGATGACAGAAAGAGGGGAAGAGAGGGCGACTTTAGACCTGATTTATGCACAAAGGTAAAATGCATCAGAATTGGCTCAGTGGAAAGTATGGCTTCCCCATCTAATCAAGATACAGCCCAAGGCCAGGCACTACAGAGGTGCTTGCTTCTTCAATATTAGTTGAAAGCAAGAAGGAAGCGAGGCAAGGAGAGAGTGATAGAGGAAAGGGATTTGGGAAACCACGAGGACTAATGGTGGGTGGCCAGATGGACCCACAATTTGAAAGAGTTTAAAGTTTTGCTGACCCGTGTAACAGACTCCTTAGAGGAACAAGGCTATACATAGATTGCTGTGCCTAAAGACTTGGTTGGGGGTTTTATCCTTCCTGAATCCTCAGTCCAGCATGTGGTCTTTACTTTTGTCAGCATCAGTAAGTATTTGTTGAATAAATTGAATAAATCATGAAGGATGAGTGGACCAAATTTTTTAACTCAGAGGAGGGTCACAATTATATTGATAACATAAATATAATGAAAGCTATGAATTCTTACTCCAAAATGATACTTACTAAGACACACATTTCTATGTCATTTCAGGATGTTTACAGATGCTGAAGACCATCCCTAGACTCCTCACTGAAAATTCTCACATTACATTGACCCTCTAGATGCCCCTAAGCTCTTTTTATGTTGGATCATCAGCAAGAGAAGTTTCTACTCTGCTGCCTTGGTTTCCCCAATGTTACTTAAAGCAGATGGATCTAAAGAGGTGACTGGCTCCTAATTTCCAAGTCCTGGGAAGATAATCAGAGTTCTCTTGAATCTTTTCGAGTATGGGAACTTCAAGAGACGTTCTACTCCAGGCACCTACACAGAGGGAGAATTCAGGTCCTCTTCCAGGGAAAGGGGCAGAGTGTGAACCCTGACCAGACACCTCTTACCATATGTGCTGTCTTGGAGGCTGCTACATTGGTGCACTCCTTGTTTTGTGTGATTTTGCTGTTACTAATTGGTCCTGGCAACTTCCCACAATCATGTACTGTGCATCTGCACATGTGTGCAAATCATTCTTACTCATTCTGAATGCTTCAAGGACTGCCCCATCTGAAGGAAGAAAACAGTGTCCCATTCATCTTTGCAACCCTAGGGCTTGGCAGAGTTTGGGGGTCTTGACACAGGCTTTGGATGGGTGACCTTTTGAATCCTTGTCAACACTCTCTTGTAGGGGATCCAGCATCCTATGGATTCACATTATCCAGGATTATTTAAATAGTTGACATGAAGTTAGATAGCATCGTTAATCTTGGATTTCCAGCTCTTCACCAGTGAACTAATGGTCCTTTCCTTTTTTACCTTCAAAATCATTATTGTACCTATAATTTTCCCTCCCCTGCAAAGGACACTCAGAGACAAAACATGTCACTCCTTCCTTTCTTCCCGAGTCCTTTGCTGCATATGATGCCCCTATATGGAACCACTGGTTTTCTTTCTTAGATAAGGGTGGAGACTGGATCGAGTTCAACACAGTATCTCATAGTGCTTTGCAGTTGGTGGGAACTCAGCAAGGTGGGACTTGGTGAACAGCAGATGATCCACGTGCTGTGGCAGATGGAGTTACTCATGTCCTGTGTCATTCACGTTGTGGTTCACCTCTCCAAGTGGGATTCCACTTTCCTGGCCTTTGACTCTGGGTTTGGCCATTGGACCAGCTTTAGCTAATAGGATTAGAGCAAATATGGGTGTGTTTGTGCTGCTCATTTGCTCCCTGTGCTTTTATCATCACTTGGCCTTCCCCTGTCCTCAAGATTGGACTGATAATCACAGAAAGCGAGGCTGCCCACCAACCTGCAAACTTGTGGGTGAAAAATTAATGCCCATTGTTGGACACTCCTGAGATTTGGAGATTCTTCGTTATGCAGCAATTCTTGCTTAATACAATTGTTAGCCTAAAATGTAGACTGAAAAATATAGAAGACTTTGTGAAATTTATTAAGGGTGTGTCTTTAAGAGCTGACATGGGCACTTTAGAAAGAATGAAACATCAAGGATTGACTTGAGGAAGTGCTTGGTTATTCCCCAAAGTGGAAGATTGAGGAGAGGTAGGGGAAACATTTCTCCGAAGATCTTCCTCTTTAAGCCCGGCCTTTTGCTGTTAAAACCTGAAGGATGATGGCTTTTGTGAGAGGAAAAACAAATTGGACTTCTTTGAAAAGCAGCACTTTCCTTCCTTAGTTAAAAAGGTGTTGTTTCCCATGGCTGATTTCTGTGAGTAACTCTGTAGCCTAAAATAATGTCTGTGTAGTGTGCGAGGGTGTGCAGATTTCAGACAAAGAGTCTGACTTAGATGCCTTTTAGAAAATTGGACTTTTCCATCATTCTGTCATGGTGTTCCCTGGTCAGCTCATTGCATTACCGCTGGCATAAGGGATGGGACACAAGAGGTGAGGGAGCCTAATTGGGTTTCCAGCCTTGCCTGTGGCTTGAGAGTTTTCACACAATGCACTCTTTTCAAAATCTGGAGGTGCCAGAACCTGATGATGGCCAAGGCAAGAGGACATGTTCCTTCTTTAGGCCAAACTTCTCACCCACTTTTGATCTATTGCAAGTCTCTAAGGATCTGCAGCCCAGTGCTTGAGAAAGAAATTGGGGGGGGCCTGAAAGTCATCCTGCAGGGCCTTCTGGTAGCCCACAGCTGAGACTTAACAATCCACTGTGAAGCATGACTATGTGCCAGGACTACTAGGTCTCCTGCTCTCATAAAGATTATGATCTAGGGAGCAGAAAGACTTTGACAAGTAGTCACACAAATAAATGAAAATGTGTAACTGTGACAGGTGCTACAGATGGGAGCTACACTGAGCTATGAAAGCAAATAATAGAGGCATTCGACCTTGGGATATTAGGACAGGAAGATGATTTCTGAAACCCCATCCTGCCACTCAAAGCCTTTGTTTGTCAGGGCCATAGCTTCTCCAGATGGAGTCTTTGTGTCCATTAGAAAAAAGTGATCAGTCCACAGGTGTCCTTGTGCCAAGAGTGACCTATAGAAGCATACACAGAGGCCCTGTTGCTTAGCCCCAGCTCATTTCATTCCTTCTTAATTCTAAGCCATCTTCCCAAGTGTTGAGGCATGGGTCTGGACTTACTTCCCAGACTTGTGTGTCAAGAGCATGCTGCACCCTGTGCTAGGCACCTAAGGTGGAGCTCTATTCCAAGTACAGGGCTTAAAGCCCAAACTCTTCAATGTGATAGCCATCAAGGCCTCCATTTCTGACCCCAACCTACCTCATCAACTTGGTCTCTCAGTTCAGTACCCTGTATTCTTGGTGCTCGCCTTCCCTGCATCATTACTAGGAAGTCTTCCTCAAATGCCCATGTGGGAATAGCATGTTGTTTCTGGATTGCAGCCTTATGTCCCTGCACTTGCTTTTCTGAGTTGACAATCACTATTTCCTGAGGTCTAGGAAAGAGTCTTGATTGTCTTTCTTAATGCCCAGTGCTTGAGAAAGAAATTGGGGCCTGAAAGTCATCCTGCAGGGCCTTCTGGTAGCCCACAGCTGAGACTTAACAATCCACTGTGAAGCATGACTATGTGCCAGGACTACTAGGTCTCCTGCTCTCATAAAGATTATGATCTAGGGAGCAGAAAGACTTTGACAAGTAGTCACACAAATAAATGAAAATGTGTAACTGTGACAGGTGCTACAGATGGGAGCTACACTGGGCTATGAAAGCAAATAATAGAGGCATTCGACCTTGGGATATTAGGACAGGAAGATGATTTCTGAAACCCCATCCTGCCACTCAAAGCCTTTGTTTGTCAGGGCCATAGCTTCTCCAGATGGAGTCTTTGTGTCCATTAGAAAAAAGTGATCAGTCCACAGGTGTCCTTGTGCCAAGAGTGACCTATAGAAGCATACACAGAGGCCCTGTTGCTTAGCCCCAGCTCATTTCATTCCTTCTTAATTCTAAGCCATCTTCCCAAGTGTTGAGGCATGGGTCTGGACTTACTTCCCAGACTTGTGTGTCAAGAGCATGCTGCACCCTGTGCTAGGCACCTAAGGTGGAGCTCTATTCCAAGTACAGGGCTTAAAGCCCAAACTCTTCAATGTGATAGCCATCAAGGCCTCCATTTCTGACCCCAACCTACCTCATCAACTTGGTCTCTCAGTTCAGTACCCTGTATTCTTGGTGCTCGCCTTCCCTGCATCATTACTAGGAAGTCTTCCTCAAATGCCCATGTGGGAATAGCATGTTGTTTCTGGATTGCAGCCTTATGTCCCTGCACTTGCTTTTCTGAGTTGACAATCACTATTTCCTGAGGTCTAGGAAAGAGTCTTGATTGTCTTTCTTAATATGCTTGGTGTCTTGCTGCAGCGGGTTCTCCATAAATGGTTACTGCTGTCAAAACCACAGGCAAGAGAAGTTGTGGTCCTTGTATTGGAGGTCTGGTTGTCTGGTTGAGGAAATAACACACAGGCACATAAAATGTCATGACAACAATGATGAAAAATGAATCAGCAGTGGTGGGAATGTAAAACAGTGTAGATCCTGTGGAAAACAGTGTGGCTACTCCTCAAAAATATTAAACATAGAATTCTAATAACCAGCAATCTCACTTCTGGGTACATACTTCTCCTCTCCCCCTGTCCAAATGGAAAGAAAGGACTAAAACAGATATTTGTACATCTTTGTTTATAACAGCATATTTTACAATAGCCAAAGGATAGAAACAGCCTGTTACAGACTAAATGTTTATATTCCCTTAAAATTTATACGTTGAAATCTTAACTCTCAATGTGATGTATTAGGAGGTGGGCAATGGGGAGGCGATTAGGTCTTGAGGGTGGAGCCCTCTTGAGGGAGGTTTGTGCCCTTATGAAAGGGATCCTAAAGAGCTCTCTAGCTTTCATTCTGTCTGTGAGGAGGGAGTGATAAGGTGGTCACCTGTAACCGAGAAGAGAGCCCTCATCAGAATCTGGCCATACCAGCCTCCTGATTTCAGACTTCCAGCCTCCAGAGTTGTGAGGAATAAATTGATGTTGTTTATGTCACCCAGTCTATAGGACTTTATTATAGCAGCCTGAACCCACTAAGATGCAACCCAAGTGCCCATTGCTGGATGAATGGATAAATATAATGTGCCATATACAGACACAGGAATATTAGTCAGTCTTAGAAGAAAAAAAAAATTCTGACACGTGCTACAACATGGATGGATCTTGAAGACACTATAGTAAGTGAAATAAGCCAGACAAAATAGGACAAAGAGTCTATGATTCCACTTACGGGAGCACCCAGAGTAGTGAAACTGACTGAGACAAAATAGAGGGGCTGGAGGCGGTGTAGTGGTAATGCAACTGGACCCACACGGGGAGGTCCCCAGTTCACGCCCCCGCACACATGCAGGGCACCCCTGCTTGCCTGCAATCTGGGTGGCTGAGCCTGGCCCTGGATCATAGCATGAAGCCCTTGATGGAGGTGGCTCTCTCTCCTTCTGACTCTCTCTCATAGAAGAACTAAATAAATGAACTTAAAATAAAATAAAGAATGCTAGTTGCCAGGGGCTGAGGGGAGGAGAGAATGGAAAGTGATTGTTTAATGGCACAGAATTTCAGTTTCAGGTGATTAAAAAACTCTGGAGATGGGTAATACTGATGCTAGTACAACAATGTGAGTGTACTTAAGGCCTCTGAATTGTGCACTTAACTCAGGTAAAAATAATTTTATGTTATCTATATTTTACCACAGGAAAAAAAATTACGGCAACAACAACAAAAAGAATCAATAAATGCAAATAATGGTTTATATACAAATCGGCTACTAGCTCAGATATGTTTGGTTGGGAGTGCTGGAGTGGGCTTAAAGGGTGTTGGGGTGGGCGCGGGCAGGGGCCACGGAATTGTTACAAGCTATTTGGATTTGACTAGGGAGGCAGCGGGTATCCTGGCGTCATGGCTGCCTTGATTGGAGGCCACCTAGCTGCATCCCCAGGCTCGGCATCATCGCTAGGGCATTATCTTCACTTCTTTGTCTGTAGACCAGGAAGCCAGGAGCACCATTCTTTGTGCTACAAGTGTGCATCAGGAATTGCCTTCAGTGGGGAATATCCGATGCTTGTAAATTAGTGGCTGTGATAGTTAACTTCTGTCTCTCCAGAGCTACACACTTCCCTCTCTGTCCTGCTCTGAACCCTGAGAGGCTAACCACTGAGGGCCATTCAGCTTTCTTGGCCTCTGTCTTCCAGGTGGGAAGCTAGCACTCTGAGGAGTGCATCTCCCCACTGGTCCCTGGCCAATGTGACGAGCTAGCAGATGCTCAGGCAAGAATTACTGAAGTTAGGGGCTCTCTTTCTGCTGGTTGGGCAGAAGCTCATGTCCTCTGGTCACGTCCAAATACCTGGCAGTGGACGGGAAGAAGGAAAAGAAAAGGAGATCTTGCCTCCTCCTTTTTTTTAAGTAGAAGACTTACTGGAAGTTTATTGCCATACTCCTGCTTACATTTCATGCGGTCAGAACCTGGCTGCCTAAAGATCCAGGAAATGTAATCTTTATTCCTGCAGACAGTGTGTCAGAATAAATCTCAGTGTTCTGTTTCTAAGAAAAGAGGGGAGAATGAATGCCAGGTGTTCACTAGCCATCTCTGCCTTGGAGCTGATTCAGCTCCTCAGGATTAGCATAGAGTCATCTGTGCCATCTTTTCGTCTCCCAATTTTTGGTTCCCTGTGGGGGGTTTGGCTGACTTGGGTCCTTTCTCTGTACTGAGTATAGAATAGGAGTCCAAAGTATCCATCTCACAAGGAGCAGGTAAAGAATCAGGGCAGGCTCAACTTTAAGCATCTTAGATCAAGAGCCCAGCATCCTGTTTGCAAGCTTTCTCCTCCTACTTTCCCATTAGTTATGACAGGAGGTCGGTGAGGAGATGAGAGAGGGATTGTGAGTCCTGGGGCTGCTTTACCCAACTCATAAACCTTTGTAGAAGTTCCCTTTGGGGATCTGGATTTGAGATAAGGCCAAGCCTATCCTGGATGCCAGAAGACTTGAAAAATTTGAGAAGGCTTCCCAGGTTCCATCCATCCCAGTTCTTATAAGAAGCCCATGCTATGATCTGAGGGCATTCAGTAATGTCCCAGAAGGACTGACGCTGTGAAAATTCTAAAGCACCAGGGGAAAAAACAAACAAACAAAAACTATCCTGCTTGGTGTTGTGTGGAAGCAAGAGAGAGGCCTTCAGCACTGAGCCCAGGACACGGGCCTGTCCCCACTGCATCAATGGACATCGGCTGTAGAGAGTTGCAGAAGGAGGCAAGGCTGTGGCATCCCCTTGGTCTTAATTCTTTTTCTATTACTTCTTTCTTATGTGACCTTGGGAAAATTTCTTACCCTCTCTGAGTTTTTGCTTCCTCACTTGTAAAATACAGATTATAACAGATCCCAGCTCACAAGATTGTGGTGCGATTAAAGGAGGGAATGCTCACAACCTACTTTGCCCGGCATCAGGCACATGGCATGGACTCTACAAACACTGGTGGCTATCTCACCAATGTTTCTGAGGGACAGGGTTTGTAGGTGCCCCAGTGCCAGAATGCAACCAATTCTGGGGAACTGAGAAGCACTCCAGGAGTGAGGGAGGGGGGTAAGGTTGGAAGAGGGATGCTGTGACAAGCAGGTAAGAAGCCCCAGCTCTTTGCTTCTGAATTATTCATGGAAACAGCCTTTGAGTAATTGGAGGCCATTTTTCATTATCATTATTTCCCGGAGAAATGACTCCGTTGCTAAAATCCAAGGCGGGAAAGTATTCTATTCAGCTTAGATTGCTTTCTTAAAAACTGCTTAGGGACGGCCCAAAACCAGTGCCTCATTTTGGGAGGTGTGAATGCAAGGACAGAATAATCCTGCCCTGTTAATTACTTCCCAGAGTGAAAGAAGGGAGGAGAGAAAGAGGGAGGACTGAGGAGAATCAGAGAGAGAAATGAGGCCAGAGGGAGGGTCTGGGATGGGGGTGGAGAGCTCTCTAGAAGGACCTGGAGCCTGATGCTTGTGGGCTCAGCCCAGACAAAGAATAAGTTCTGTGTCTGGAGGGGATCTGAGGAGTGCATCTCCCTACTTGTCCCTGTCCCACAAGGACGTTTTATTCCCCATTGAGACATTGGGTAAGAATGAGCAGATGCTGCTCCACCACTGGGTTATCTTGGACAACCCCTGTTCCTATCTCTATGCCTCAGTTTCCCTTTGTGATAAACAAAGCTCTGAATGCATCTTTTGTGGAATTGTCATGAGGATCAAGAGTGATAATGGACACGACACGTCTTGCACTGTCCATGATCTAGAGAAGCTTTAGTCTTTTAGAAAGCTCATCTCACCGGGAACCAGCAGTTAGCATAATGGCTATGTCGCTGGACTCCCACGTAGTCGACCGCGGTTCGCGTCCTGGACCCAGTGGCTTAAAACCCACACTGGGCGCGTGTGTGTGCATGCCCAGGATCCCAAGAGGAGAATGGAGAAGGGATTGCGGTGTGGCCATCCCCCCTGGGGGGTGATTTCTCGCTTTCTGTCTCTCTGTCTCTGTCTGTCTGGCGAGCACACGCACCCTAAAGCAAAATTTTCTCAAAAAAAAAAAAGAAAAAAAAAAAGGAAAAAAAAGAAAGCTCATCTTACCATGCCCCTGCATTAGCCATCCAGAGCATTGCCCCCTTTAAAGTACAGGGGTAATTGCCCCATATAAGGAATTATGCCTTTAATCATCACAAATGTGTTATCCATGTGTTTTATAAGGTTGACTTTCAATTCCATGGGTAAATAAGATTATGTGGAGAGGCTGGGGTGGAGGTAGGGTTGGGGAGATGTTGTTCAGAGGACATAACATCAATCATCACCATGATTGCACATCATGTTGACTCCAGTTAATAACAATAGATTGTATACTTGAAAATTGCTAAGAGAGTGGATTTCAAGTATTAAAAAAGTATGTGAGATGATGTGTATGTTAATTAATTGGATTTAGCCAATCCACATTGTATACATCTATCAAAACATCATGTTACCCACCATAAATACATACAATTTTTATTTGTTAATGAAGAAAAAGTATAATAAACTGTCTACCTCTGGGTAGGAAGGTTCTTCCTGTGGTTCTTTCCCAGATTCCATGTTGTGAGTGAAGAGGCCAGTGATGATGAGAGAGTGGAGAGAAGGTGCTTAAAAGAAGACCAGGGTCAGGACCAGCAGGTGGTGTAGTGGTTAAGGCACAGAACTCCCATATGGCTGACTGCAGTTTGAGTACCGGACCTGGCAGTTTGAATATCATGCCAGGCACATGTGTGTGTGTGCTTGTAAATCCCAGGAGGAGAATAAAGGAGAAGGGATTATAGCATGGCCATCCCCTCTGGGGAGTGATTTCTCACTTTCTTCTCACTGTCTCTCTTTGTCTCTCTCCTCTCTGGTGAACACACACACTCTAAGACAAAAACCTTAAAAAGAAGACCAGAGTCTATCCTGGCTAGTGCATGCTGGGCACTTCCACTTGGATTTGACTCCTGGCCCACCCAAAAGCCAGGTGTGTAACATGCACCTTTAGTCCCAGGTATCGTAATGCATAGCTGTAGTCCCAGCTGCTCTCTTCAGGAGGCCAAGGCAGGAAGATTGCAACATAGTGAGGCTCTGTCCAAAAAAAAAAAAAAGAAAAGAAAAGACAAGAGAAAGGAGACAGGGATAAATCTATGGCTAGACACTTTGGTCAAAGCCTGGTCTGAAGATATGTGTTCATGCACACACATATGTGCCTTGTGTAGGTGTTTTATGATGCTTTCTAGTACCACTCCCCAGCATCCCCACCATCCTGCACCAGCGCAGTGGACCCAGTTTAAAGTTGATCAGTCATAACTAGCAGATGAGATGTAAAAAGAAGAGTCACATGTCTGTTTCCGGGAACCTTGCTTAAGACAGCTGGCCTGTGCCCTTGGCGGTAATTTAATTGTCATCTGAGAGATTTGTGGGATTCTTCCTGCTTCTCCAATGGGGTAGAAGCTCCCTTAGAGCAAAGAATACCTCTTTCAAGTCATGCTTGCTTTCTGTTCTCTTTCTCCCTTCCAGGGTCAGGCTGGGGACTCTGGATGTCATTAGTCTGCGAGAATCTACAGACCATTGATGTAAGCAGATGCCAACACTCAGTGTATGTTTTGAACCTGCCAGAGAATTCATCCTCGGCACTCAGAGATGAGAGTCCTAGGGCTGAGGAAACTACTGGATCAAATCCGATAAAAGAAGATGACTAAAGGGCCCACTCTCATCCCATGCCCAGGAAACCTACCCTGGGCATCAGCGTACTTTCCTGTGCCAATGGAAAAGGAAGACCCCACCAACCTGGGCCAATTCTTTGGAAGGTACCTCTGTAGAGAAGGTTATGTACTGTAGAGAAGGTTATGAAGTTGGGCTTCAGGTGTTTCTGAAAGACTGTGCCCACATTTCCTTGTCTTACAGGATAAAAATGTAGATGCTCAATGACTGCAAAGTCCCAGAAGGTCTAGTGTCTTCCTCCCCTTCAGGTTCCTCCTATCCCTGGGTTCTGTGGTTCAGCCACGACATCCTCCTTCTGGTCCTGCAAGGACCTGTTTTCGTTGGCCATAGGGCTGTGACACAGGCTGTCCTCCCTGCCTGGGAGACTCCCCTCCACTTCTTCTTCTGGCTGGATCCTATTCACTTTGTTGGTCTCAGCCTAGAGGTCTCCTAAGGGAAGCTGTGATGGTTACTTTATGTGTCAACTTTACTGGGGTAAGCAGTGTCCAGGAAGTGGGTGAAACATTATTCTGGGTGTGTCTGAGGGTGTTTCTGGAAGAGAGTGGTGTTCAAATCAGTAGACTGAATAAAGATCTGCCCTCACCAATGTGAGCATCCATAATCCCAAACTTTGAGCACCTGGCTAGAACAAAAAGGCAGAGGAAGGGTGACTTTGCTCTCTCTTCTGAAGTTAAAACATTCATCTTCTCCAACCCAAGAGCATCAAAGCTCCTCTGATTCTTGGGCCTTCCGACATGGATTGAATGAACCACCAGCTTTACTGGTTCTTCAACTTGCAGATGACTCATTGTGGGATTTCTCAGCCTCCATCATCAGGTGAGCCAGTTAATTTCTCCCTTCTTAGGTGTCTGTGTATATTATCTTGGTTCTGTTTCTCTGGAGAACCATACCAGGATTATGAAGGAGGGCCTTGGAGCGTTCCCTCCCCTGTCCGGCTAGTCCCTCCTATTACATGTGAGCCTCATGGTCTGTTCCATAGTTAGAATTTTACAGTTTTTTGAGTTAATATCCATGAGGGTCTGTCTTCTCCACTGGATTCAGCTCCATGGAGGCAGAATTATGCCTTTCTTCCTTTGGCATCTAGTCCAGTGCTGGGTACACTGTAAATGCTAAGAAAAGATGTATTGACTAAATGAATGGATAAGAAAAACCCATTGTTTTCGACAGTGCAGAACACCCAGAAGAGCAGTCTTTGCTAGCCTTCAACCTCCAAGGAAGCTAAATCCTGCCTTCCCTCTGTGACTAAGGCACCTGATGTGTTCACAGTCTCTCTCTCTCTCTCTGTGTATGTGTACGGGTATGTGTATAAGGAGAGGCCAATAGGAGATAAAATTAAAATATTAATGAAACAAGCATGGAAGACAGAGCTATACAGTTGCTCTTGGTTCCACTGTTCATTTACTTATCAGCTAATAAGTATATGTCATGTGCCAGCAAATGTGTTGGACAGAGAGGAATGAATAAGACATTGTCAAAGGACTCACAACATTGTAGGG
>NW_006204113.1:4330748-4342985 GCF_000334495.1 Tupaia belangeri chinensis
AGGGCTAGCTGGTGGTGTGATGGTTGGAGAAGCTGGATCTCACATGAGCAAGTGTGTGGTTCAAGTCTGGGGCTCAGGGGCTTGAAAAAAACTCACTGGACACGTGTGCACAAAAATTCCAAGAGGAAAATGGAGGAGAAGGGATTGCAGAATGGCCATTCCCATTAAGGGGTGATTTTTCACTTTCTTTCTCTCTTCTCTCTCTCTCTCTGGTGACTGCATGTGCTCTGTCTATAGCAAAACTAAAAAAAAATAAAAAGTAGGAGAAATAAAATAATTATAGTAATGATCACCCTTACCATTATAATATAGTTGGTAATTTTCTAACAGTAAATGTTGAATCTTGCCACACATCTGGCCTGTGTATTTTTCTCATCAACTATTTGAAGTAGGAATACTATTCCTATATTACGGATTAAGGAATTAAGACAGAGAGGTTATGTTATTTTCCCGGATCACACAGCAAACCTCTATTTAAAACTTATGATGTGCTATTGTAATGCAAAACAGAACAGGATAAATACCCACAATGTACAAACAGTGCCATAGGAATACAAAGGAAGGAGCCCTATATGAGCTTGAGAATCTCTGGAGGTTTTGCAGAAGAGTGGTATTTGAGCCTGAAGGTCAGGTCAAGTTGGGATTTGCCAGGGAGGAATGGCTGCAGGGTGGGCAGCTTGATGGAAGAGCCAGAGGGAGCAAAGGCACAGAGATGAAAAAGAGGAGGGGGTTTTGGGGGGAATGGGGGCAATTCCATGTGATTGGATCCCATGGTACAGGGAGAGATGGGGGCAGAGAAGGCTAGAGGGGTAAATGGGACAGGCTGGATGAAAATTCAGATGCAGGCCTCATCCCTGGTTAAGACTAGGGAACAGACAGAAAGCCAGCGACGAAGATGCCAGGGGCCTTGTCTGCCCCTATGCCTGTCATTCTTCTGATGGGGGGGACAGGGCTGCAGCTCTCATTTGGCCAAGGAAGTGCCTGGCCCTGGCATATGTGAACCCCAGGCTGGCAGGAAAGCTACTTACTGGGGTGAGGGTGGGGAGAGGGAACATCAGCTCCAGTGACTGGTCCTAGGTTACCTGACAGGGCGGCCAAGGCCATTCATCAAGCTGAGCTGTCATCTGGGCCTACTGGGCACCTCCCAAGTCAGGTGGGTAAACCCTGATAAAGTCCTTGAGAGTCCACATTTTCCCTATACAGAATTTACCTCTGTCACTTGCTTTCCTTAATGACCAGTAATTTCAGGTCAGCCTTAGTTAGAGACAGAGACTGAAAAAGAGATCGAGAGAGACCCAAGAGGGGGCTGGGTTATGTGAATGCATTTGCTGCACAGAGCAACTGCAGGAGAGGTCTTGGGAAGGCATGGTGGGGCTGCTGGGAGCAGTGGGGAGAACGTATGAATTCTGTCATTGGAAGCAAAGATTAAACAGTGGAGAGAAAGGGGTTTTGCTGGCAGCCACTGGATTAACAGCTTGTAGATTTCAATAATCAGTTTAAAGTTGAGTTTATCACGCATGCCAAGAAGCCTGGCTTTTTAGGACGAGTTATGCTGGGAATGGCAGAAAGTCAGGGAGGACAATTTGCAGCCTGAAGATGTCACTCCTCAGAGAAGGATCACCCACTGTTATGGCAGCAGTCAGGAGGCAGCCTGTTGAGAGGAGAGATCCTGTCGATTTCTCAAAATCACGAGTTTGAATTGATATGCCTGAGAAAAGTAGGTGCTATTTCTAGAATAGTGACTGAGATGAACAGGCTCAAGAACAGACTGCAATACCCCACAGCCAAAACAACCAAGCTTTACATTCTAGGCCCAGAAGCCCACCTCTCTCAAGAGACACCCAAGCCCTCTAATGGCCCCACTTCCTAGGACCCCTCTCATGTTCATTGTCTTCCAAGGACTCCTCTTCCCTGCTCATTTCCCCAAGCAGCCTTTCTGCCCAAAGAACTTATCCTCTTTGTCACCTGCTCAACTTACTCCTGATTGCAAACTCCAAGTAGAATAACTTATTCCTCAGCTGAAAAGTCTCTGATCTGTTATTCTCTCCTCAAGTGGGAAGATGTCCTCTGCTCCTGTATCATATTTCCCTCATGATATAACATTTATATGGTTGCCATGTGACTCTTACTAGACTGTAAGCTCTAGGACATATATAACCCCTCCAGGCTTTTCTGTGTGTCTCTGGCTTGCGGTCCACTTGGCAAAGCGCCTAACCCACAGCTTCCACAGCAGATGCTGTCCTTCCATTCTTGGCTTTCCCATCATATTCTTTTACCCACAGTAGCTACCCACTCTCCTCACAATGTGACATGATGCTTCATATATGTGGGCCTTCCATTCATTCATTAATTCATGCATTTGAAATATATTTACTATCTACTCAGTGACAGACTGCTCTATCTCCAAGACCTGGGGTGAGCACATGACCTAGGCCTTGCTGACTAGAGCATTCCATTATTCTGGACAGAAAGATGAATTACAGTTGGGCAGGTGACACAAGTTATGATACTGAAATTGACCTCTGAAACGTGGGTGGAAACTCTTTGGGAAACAGCATGCACTTTTCTCTGAAGTTTCTTCACAGCAGTAGCCAGTCTAGAACTTCTAGGGGCCACCCAGGAGTGGTAAGAATCAAGTCACCACCAGAGAAAGCAGATCTGAGAAATAGTGAGCTAGAGACGCCTGGTGCCATCATGAGGCACCTAGATTCAGCCATGCGTGCAGTTTTCAGTTAAATGAGTCCATCAGTCCCCTTTTCTGTGTAAGCCACTTTAAACTAAACTTCTATAACATGCCATTAGTGTTCTCCATCAGTTCTGAAGGTAACAAATTTGTCTTCATGGGCGTGAGAAGCAATTCTTTATCTTCTGAGTTGTTCCAAACTGAGTCTTTACTTTCTTGCTGTCAGGAGTATGGTGGGATGATGGCTGATTTGTCTATTATTTATGTCTGTTCTTTAGGCTTCACTCAGTTTGAGCCTCGCGTGGTGTCTAGGAGAAGGCCTGAGATGGGTCTGGGTCTCCTTTTGCACATCTCCAGGAGTCCAGGGGATTGATAGCACATACAGATTTAATGATGAGCTCTAGATGGTGGAAAGAAGCTGATTCAGAGAGGCCATGGTTCAATTTTGCTTGAGTTGATTAATAATTACGAGTCAGTATCCCCTAGGACTTAAGCATGCACATATTGGGTATGTATTTTTGTCATTGTTGCTGTTGTTTTTATACTGGGTCCTACTTTAGTTGCCAGTCCTCTTCTGCCCCTTGAGATCTTGAGGTCTCATCATTGCCCTAGGGACTGAGAATGTTCTCACACATTTAACGAAGTCTGCACGGGTGTATTTTTAGTTGGCTTGTTTGCATCTGTTCTCTCCCTGTTTCTTGCCTGATTGACACCCGCTGGGCGAAAGGCACAGGAGCATAACTTTGCTATGGGAGATATTTGGCTACAGTGACTGGCTTCACAGCACCCCTCTGATTGTTTCTAGCCTGATAGGGGCATGGAGATTTCCTTCTCTTACAGCTTGCCTTGATTTCTTTGTTCAAATGGACTTCCAGGGGGTAAGCTGAACTTGTTTACCAACCTGTGGCTAGTGGGTGGAAAAAATGAGAAACATCACTGTGGCTGCGAAAGCCCTCCTTAGATTCAAACTGCAAAGCCTGTTAAAGAGAGGTGTTTCTAGAAAGAGGCTTCTAACAGCAGAAGCAGCGTTGGGAGACAACCTTGCTCTCTGTGAAGTGCCCGCGGGCCCTTTACTTGTGGCAGAATAGAGAAGCTGCTCCCGGCTGGGTAGGACATAAATGGCACACATAGAAAGGTGTGTGTGTGTGGGAGATTTATGAGAGCTTGGTGGGAATAAAATGGTTCACAGGGGATAGAACAGCTTAAGAAAACTAACAAGAATGCACCTCAGACTTAGTAACAGGAAGAAAATATACCTAACCCTATCCAAGGTACAAAGCACTTAACTACACTAGAACTTACTAAGCTAGAACTCAGGCTGTCCAACAGCAGCTATTGCCAACCTGTGGCTGGGCTGGAAGAGAGTTGGGGGATTGAAGACTCTCACCTCTTTTTCCTCTCACTCTCTGATCTCCCAGTAAGAGAGTGTTAATAATTAGCCCATGGATGCTATCCTTTTGTGGGCACCAAGTTGGGTGGAGGAGGGTAGAGAGCAGATCTAGGAGGAAAACAAGACAATATCCAGCTCTCTAATTCTATCTGCTTATTTCAGATGAAGCTCTGTGGCATGTAAGGCACAGAAATCTACTCATGGTTACTTTAAGGAGAAGCAAGTGATGGGACTGGAGCCTGAAAGATGGAAATGCAGAGGGGTATGGAGTTTGTAAAGCCGGTTACAGTGCTTCTCAGGGAGGGTATGTGGATGCCACATTGGATGGCAGGAGCAGCAGATGATCTATAGGGACTCCCCAGCCTGACTTTGACCTTTGACCTCATGGAGAACAGGTGATCCTCTTTGGGTTATGGCAAACAGTGATGGAGCTTGACTTCGCACTATTTGTAATGCTTGCTGACATCCTCTCAAGTAAAGGGTAATGCACACTCATTTGACACGCCAGACAAAGAGGAGACATGCAAAGGGGAAGCCAGCTCCCCCTCTATCCCTATCACACTCCCCCAATACAAGAAAACAAACAACAGTTTCCTTACTTTTCTCTATGTTCACTCAAATAGACTTAAATGTTTACAAAATATTCAGAAAGTATTTTTAATTCAAAAAGGGAATAATGCAGTGTTTAAACCATGAATTAATTTATTTTTCACTAAAAGTGAAATGGATGTTATTCTAGGTCAATCAATATATGTAACTCCAATTCATTCCTCCTAATTGCTTCCTAATATTTTCTAGTACTATATACATATATGTATATATATGTGTGTGTATATATTATATGTGTGTATATATATATATAATATGTATATGTGTGTGTATATATTATATGTGTGTGTGTATATATATCTAATATTTCTAGTACTATATACATATATATGTATATATATATGTGTGTGTATATATTATATGTGTGTATATATATATATAATATGTATATGTGTGTGTATATATTATATGTGTGTGTGTATATATATATATAATATGTGTATGGGTGTGTTTGTGTGTGTGTGTCTAAAGAGTTTGCTAGAAAATCACAAATCCTTTCTAACAAGTCCATTAGTTCAGTTAGTTCTTTTAGTTTTTTGTGACCTGCTGGGTACAATTGCCATAGTAAGGCTCCCAGTACTTCTAACTCTGGAGTCCTAGGCCAGTTAGGACTACAAGACTTGAGCATGGGACAGGAGAACTCATAGGTCAAGGTGGCTCATAAATGGCACAGACGTGAAGTAGACACCGGATGATTTAGGGAAAGTTTTGCTGGCAATGAAGTCCCAGAGGACCTTAAGGAAAAGGGGTGATTTGGGCTGGACCTTCAAAGAAAGGGAGAGCTACTATCGACATTTTAGGCATGTACATCAACACCAATTAGTGACTAATGAAGTGTTGTGAGGCAGAGGGTCTGATGGACATATGCCGAGCTTAGACAGCAATCGTTTGTCAATGACACAGTTTGGATGCAAAGAGAGAGGAGCTAATGTCATTCAAAGTTCTTGAAATCAGTTGGTTTTCTCTAAATAGGTTAATTATCCCTCTTGCCCATCATCCTTTCACACTCTTGATTTGTGTAGCAAACTCTATTTTCATTGAAAGCGCATATGTCAACACAAGTCTTGTCTGTGTCCAAATGATCACAAGTTTGAAATCAGGCATATCTCTGTTAATGAGCTTTGACACTGATGCCCATTAGACAGTGAAAACCACAGGGCTGTGTAGGTCTGCCTCAAATCATGAGGACATGTCAGCACAGGCTGCAGTCAGTGCCCTATGTAGGGGACAGTCCTCACCCTCAGGGTGGTGTCAGGGAATAGCACTGAAGAGCAGCCTTTCTGCTGTAGGTGCCACCATGGGTTCATGTGCCTCAGTCCTGGTTTCTCTCTAATCTTGGCCTCCACCCTTTTCATTAGCTCTGAGCACATTCTCAGTGGCCCTTCTCTCTCTGGCTCCCCTTTCCTAACCACCTGGGGAGATCCTTCTCCACACTTTCTCTTAAGTTTCTAGCCACCTCCAGAAGACATGGCCTCTTAAAGTCTTGTGTAAGACAGCAGCAATTTGATCTGGCTCTGACTTATTTCTTAAAGTCCATCACTTGAGAACACATCTTCTTTTCATAGCCCCACCCCGGCTTTGAACTACAGCACTCCAGAATTCCTCGCTTCCTTACCTCTCTGCTTCTGTAACTCTTAACTCTTCCAAGGCTTGGAGGCATAAAAATGTACCACCCACCTCAATGAAAAGTTATGCTTTCTGAACTCTGCATTTGAAGATCTGAGAAATTGCAAACCCTGATGAAGAATGAAAGTGACACTTAACTTGATACAGTCCCCTTTAAATGGGAAAAATTCCCAGTTATGAACTATGTGGGGGAGGTATTTTTTTACCTTAAGGAGGTGGTGCCTGGAATTGCTTTTCCTCTCACAGCACTCTCTGAGCAGCTGAAATATTTCCTCTCATTATTGGGAACCTATATAAAAGCTGGTAAACTTTTACTGCAGGCATACTATAGCTAACTTTATAACAGCTCCCCCACCCTTCCTAACCTGGCAGTACAGTGATAGATTTCATATGCAGCTTTCGGCTGCCATTCAGGCCCTCTTTGAGTGGGGAGAGCAGTGAGGAGACTAACTATGGAAGCCCCTAAGTCTTCAGACCATCTCATCTGCTCTAAACTCACTCCCCTCAAAGGTCTCACTTTTGTAGGGCATTGCCTTGCAGGGAAGTTGTCTGAAAAAAGGGAGAGGGTCCTCAGAATAGGAGAGTGGTTCCCTGTGGTTTCCAATTTGGTAGCTATATGGAGAAGGAAATCTGGGGAGACCTGGAATAAAACCAGTTAACATCAGGGTGTGGGGACCAGCAAATGGCGTAATGGTTGCATCGCTAAACTCCTTCATAGTCAACCACGGTTTGAGTCCTGGACCTGGCAGCTTTGTACTCAAGCCAGGTGTGTGTGTGTGTGTGTGTGCCCAAAATTCCAAGAGGAGAATGGAAGAGAAGGGATTGCTGCATGGTCATCCCCACCAGGGGGTGATTTCTCACTTTCTATCTTTCTGTTCCTCTGGTGAGTGCATATGTCCTATACCAAAAACTTGAAACTCATGCCAGGTGTGTGTGCCCAAAATTCCAAGAGGAGAATGGAAGAGAGGGGATTGCTGCATGGTCATCCCCACCAGGGGGTGATTTCTCACTTTCTATCTTTCTGTTCCTCTGGTGAGTGCATATGTCCTATACCAAAAACCTCTTTAAAATAAATAAATGAAATAAAATAAAATGAAGGTGTGTTGGAGGAGAGAAATACAACAAGCTCTATGGGACTTGAGTCTTTCAGGAAAAAGTGGTTCAGCTTAAGTGACTCAGACCTTCAAATTTAAAGACGGTCAGAGTGGGGGCAGGGGAGCAGGGGTTCTGATGTCAGACTGCTTTGGTTTTGTTTTGGTTTCCCTTTCTCATTGACTGTGTATCCTTGGACAAGCGACTTCACCTGTGCTCCTCAGCGCCCCCATTTTTGAATAGAAGTAGCATTCCACTGGAGGGGAGTGGTGAGGCTAAATCCAGTAACAGACCAGGTGAATCTCCCAGTGTTGCTTCTAACATGAAGTAAATGCCCAGTTGACAGGGGGCCTCTCCTTCTTATATCTTATTTAAGTCATTGCTGCTGCATCATGGCTTTCCACTCTCATTCAGGTCTCAAGGGTCCACTCTTATTAATTATTATGGAAATACTTTTACCAGTTGAAGCACTCCCTCTCTTGCAAGGTCAACTCTAATACTCCACATGTACATGGTCTTCTTTTTCATTAACCTTTCATAACTGTTTAACATTTTGTTTGGCCTTTTCTTGATCTTTTCCACATCCACCGCTTGTTTGCTAGGACTATCTGAGCTCTCTCGAAGGATATCTGGTAAAAAGGTTGAAATCGAGGTTCAGGATAATTAAAGGATGACTCACTCTTCTTAGATACCTCTTATTTCACAACTAAATCAGATCATGCATTGGATACCTAACAGTAAGGATTATCTAGTTCTGCTGAAAATGATCTACAACTGACCCTCTAGATCCGGGGTCAGTAAGCTACCAACTGAACGTCAAATCCATACACTGCCATCACTTTTTTTGTAAATACAACTTTATTTTGGATCACAATCATATCCATTTGTTTACAATCGACGATGGATGTTTTTGTGTAACAATGACAGAGTTGAGTATTTGCAACAGAAGTTGAAGATCCTAAAATATTTACAATCTGGCACTTTACAGAAAAATTCTCCCGACCTCTACTCTAGACTACCTTCTACCAATGTGTTTTAAGGTCTTTCCTTAGATCCAAGAGGACACTGAAGAAGCAGCCTCATGCAATTCACTAGGTAAACTCCCCGGTTAAGCTGCTTATTTACTGGAAAAGCATCACACTTCCAAAAGACATATATATTTGGCATTTAAAAATTGTTTATTTAATTCATAGGCAATTTGTACCCATCCTGACAAGTTAGGGTCTTTTAAATTCTGAGTCATTTGAGGGATATGGTCCATTTTGGAAGACAATAACAGCTCAAGGGAGACCTGGAAGGCATTAAGCCCATGTGGAAACTATCTTTAAGCCCAGATTCTCTGACTACAATACCATCATAATCAGGTTCTTTTTTTTAATATTTTTGCTACAGCATGGACACAATCTCTCTTTCTGGAGAGACAGAGAGACAGAGAGAGACAGACTCTCTCTTTCTGGAGAGACAGAGAGAGGGAAAGTTAGAAATCATCCCTTGTGGGGATGGTCATGCCACAAGCCCTTCTCTTCCATTCTCCTTTCAGGATGTTGTGCATACACACACAGGCGCTCAGCATGAATTTCTAGTCACCAGGTCCAGGACTCAAACCACAGTTAACCCTGTGAGAGTCTAGCACCTTAACCACTATGCCATCTGCTGGCCCAATTAAGCAGAATGTTAACTTGGGTAGGCATTTGATCATTTATGAAGAATTTAAAAATGTGTTTTTACTTGATGCTCCTATTATTTCTGAGAGGTACATGGGTGAAGGGTAGAAGATAAAAAAGTTTGGAATTTTTTTTTTTTTGAGCGGGGGAGGTTTTTGCTATAGGGCACGTGCACTCGCCAGACAGACAGAGAGACAGAGAGACAGAAAGTGAGAAATCACCCCCCTCCCAGGGAGGATGGCCATGCCACAATCCCTTCTCCTCCATTCTTCTCTTGGGATCTTGGGCACACACACACGCACAACTAGTGTGATTTTAAGCCACCAGGTCCAGGACTCGAACCATGGTCAACTACACAGGAGTCCAGCAACATAGCCATTATGCCAACTGCTGTTCCCAAAAGTATGGAATTCTTTTTTTTTTTTTTTTCTGGAGAGATTTTCGCTATAGGGCGTGTGCGCTCGCCAGACAGACAGAGAGAGACATAGAGACAGAAAGCGAGAAATCACCCCCCAGGGGGGATGGTCACGCCGCAATCCCTTCTCCTCCATTCTCCTCTTGGGATCTTGGGCACGCACGCACACGTGCCCGGCGTGAGTTCTAAGCCACCGGGTCCGGGACGCGAACCGCGGTCGACTACGTGGGAGTCCAGCGACATAGCTATTACGCTAACTGCTGGTTCCCAAAAGTATGGAATTCTTGAACACCATGGACTCTGTCTGCCTTTGTATTTTCACAACTATAGCCTTACTTCCAACCTCTCAGTAAACCTCATTCTGCTCTGCCTGAAGATCCTTCCAGGTAACTTTTGTTGGGATGACAAGATCTTTGCCTTTACTCTGGTTGTTGTCTTTCCCAGATCTACCCTTGACTCTTTGGATTCCTTAAGTTCTGTCTGAGTGAGGCTCCTCTACTACCTTCTTTCTCTATCTATATCCCCCCTTTAGAATTTGACTCAGGCCAACAGGTGGCATGGTGGTTAAGGGCACTGGACTCACTCTCTTGAATTGCAGTTCAAGTTCCAGACCAGCAGCTTACTTTCTCACTTTCCCTTTCTCTCTCTCTGTCTCTCTCTGGTAAAATTAAAAAAACTAATAAGAAGAAATAAGATAAAATAAAACTAATTCGGTTTAAAAAAAGGAAAGAAAAAGAAAAGAGACGTAAAAGAAAAGAAAAGAAAAAAGAACTTGTCTCTGCTTAAGTTTCTGCCATTCACTGAGCATAGGACAACTTGTTCCTTAGGCCATACATTCTTTGGGCTCTAACTAAGCCTCTTAGTAATAATAAAATGTTCACCTTCAGATGAATTAAGTCTTGAAGTTAAGTGTATTTTTGAAGAGAAATTATGTGGCCTTTAAAATCTCCTGGAACTCCAGCTCTGAGTTTATGTTTTGGAGAGTATTTTATGACCTCTGGGCTAAGGTAGCTGTGTTACATTTTGCTTCCCCTCCCAACCAAAGTCACAGCCTCATTCTAGAGTCCTTGGTTTACTAGAAGGATGATAGTTGCTGTCAGCTGGACTAAATGCCTTCCTGATCTTCCTTGGGCTGTTAGGAAATTACAAAATGGGCCATATCCCTGAAATAACTTGGGATTTAAAAGACCTTAGTTTTTCAGGGTAGGTACAAATGGCCTATAAATAATATATTTTTAAAAATATGCTCAACATACAGGTCTTGAGGAAGTGTGAAGTTTTCCCAGTAAATGAGTAATTCAACTGGAGAACTTATCTCATGGATAGAATAAAGTTCATTCTTCAGCATCCTCTTGGATCTGCCATATGCAAGTGCTGAGATGTGAAGTAAGGAAGCATGTGATAAAATTGCTTCATTTACCATAGAAGTAGGTGAACCCTAGTGGGGTACAGCAATTGCATGGAATATCAATAAGCATTTATTCAGCATAATAGTTTGGGGGTAGGCACAGAGAAAAGACAAAAACCATCAATAATCTAATTTGGTAACCAAAGTAATTCTTTTTTAAAAAATAATGATTTTATTTTATTTTTTATATTATATTTAATCACATGTATCTTTACAGCATATAACACTTCTTTTCCAGCATGATTACCATGCTTATCAGTCAAGACAAAGACGTTACTATATATACTATCATCAGTACATAGCTTTTCATTCTTTTCCGAGTATTATTATTTTCTTTATTTACTTTTTATTATTCTTATTTTTCTAAACATTTGATTGCTATACATCATTTGGCTTGTAAAGAGAATTTACCCAACACGAAATACTTGTCAGACCAGTCCAGTTGAGAATACTATACATGTTATCATTAACAGGTAATAAACCATTTCTGTGTCCCACAAATATCATGTGCCTCTCTATTTTTCCTCCTGATATCCTTCTCTATATCCTTCCCTCTTTGCCCCTCACCCCCATTCTACACTGTCTTCAGCATCCATAATTATTTTCACTGCTTTTATGTCCTCCAATATTTCAATCTCTACCAGAGTATGGATAGTAGGGGCATATATTAAGTGGACATACAATATTTTTCTTTTTTTTTTTTTGGAGAGATTTTCACCCATTTACTACTATATGATGCCCTTCTTTGTCTCTTCTTAAAGTTTTTATCTTAAAGTCTGCTTTGTCTGAAATCAGTATCACAGCTCCAGCTTTTTATTTTCGTTTGCATGGAATATCTTTTTCCAGCCCTCGACTTTTAGTCTATGTATGTCTTTTTCATAAGGTGTGTTTCTTGTAAGCAACAGATAGAGAGTTTGTTTGTTTCTCTCTTTGTTAATCCATTCAGCCAATCTGTATCTCTTGATTGGAGAATTTAATCCATTAACATTCAATGTTATTGATATTTCCAGACAACTTTTAATCATTAATTCAGCCATCTTCTTCATTGTTTTTTGTTCTCTTATATATGTCTGTCTTACTTTTTAGTTTTCCTGGTATAGCACTCTCTTCAAAACTTCTTGAAGAGCTACCTGAAGTTGGTAAATTCTTTCAGGTTTTGTTTATCTGAGGATATTTTTATCTTTTTTTTCTCTATATGAAGGATAATCATGCCAGGTATAGTATTCTTGGTTGAAATTGTTTTTCATTTAACACTTTGACTATATTTCCCCATTCTTTCCTTGCCTGCATTGTTTCTGACAAGAGGTCTGATGTTGGCCTAATGGGATAACCTTTTTTTTTTTTTTTTTT
>NW_006204113.1:4343151-4353159 GCF_000334495.1 Tupaia belangeri chinensis
GGGATGCGAACTGCAGTCGACTACGTGGGAGTCCAGCGACATAGCCATTATGCTAACTGCTGGTTCCTGGGATAACCTTTTTAAGTAACTTAACATTTCTCTCTTGCCAGTTTTAGTGTCTTGTCTTTGTTTGTGGTTTTGGCCAATCTGGCTATGATGTGACTTGGGGAGGATCTTTTTGGGTTGATTCTACTTGGAGTACTACATATTTATTGGGTCTGGATATTTGAATGCCTCTCTAGATTTGAAAAGTTTTCTTCCAGGATTTCATGGAATAAATGATCAATGTCCTTGTGATTCTCTTCCTCTTCTTGGGATACCAGTTATCTGGATGTTTGGGCGCTTGATGGTATCTAGCATTTCTTATATATTATCTTTATTTTTCTTGGTTGTTTTCTCATTCTTTTTGATAATTTTTTCTAGGTTAGAGGTTTTGTCTTCTACATTTCATATTTGATCTTATGTGTAATCTAATCTACTTTTAATACTTTTTTTTTCAGAGAACTTGAATTGTCCTTATTTATTTATTTATTTATTTATCTTTTTTTTTCATTTAATTTTCTTCCATACATTCAATCACATTATTATTTGTCTTAAAAAAATGGATATTTCAACAGGTGAACATTTCTCCCTAATGCTGTTGGTAAAACTATGAAATATCCTCAACAGATACTACCACACCTCTTTGTGCCATTAATGCTTTGCCTCCCTTAATACTTTCAAGGGAGGTTTTAATTTTTTGTATCACATTCTTCATCTCTAACAATTTTGTTTGATTCTTTTTATGGTGTCTATTCTTTCAAATCATGAAAAGACTTCCTCATCTCCTGGAGCTCGTTGTCTCTTTTCACTTGCATCTCATTTAGTTTTGTCACTATAAATATTCTGAATTGTTTATCTGACATTTCCACGAGTTCCACTGTGTGGTCTGTGGGTGGTGAGGAATTGATGTTTTCCCGTGGGGGAGAGGCATTTGGTTGGTTGCTCATATCTCTTGTGCCTACGTGATGGTTTCTAGTCATCTGATTCCTTCCTCAATTCTTCAAGGTATCTCCAAGTGTTCAAAGGCGTGCGTGCAGGAGAAGGCAATTGGCAATCTTTCTTCTCGATCTCCCCATTACTCACCAGCATCTTGCACTGTTGTCATTGGTCCTGGGTGACCCCAAATTCTCCCTGTTCCTAAAGAAACAGAAACTGAGCTGCTGAGCTTCAATTGAGGAACAATAAAGATCGGCTATAGAAAACACCAAAGTCCTGAGAGTTCAAAGGTGAGTGGTGAAGGGAATGAGCCACAGGTCTCAGTTGTAAAGCCCTGCAGCCACAGGCAACCTGTTGTACATCAAGGCCCTTTGCTGGAATGGGTATCCAGATGGGGTGGGGAGGGGCAAAAGATCATCTCAAACTCCCAAGCAATATACCTGAGAGTTCAAGGGTGAATCTCAAAATAATCCTTGAATTCTAGAAGTCAGAGCATCATTAATAATCATAACTCACCAGCATCTTGCACTGTTGTCATTGTCCTGGGTGACCCCAAATTCTCCCTTTTCCTAAAGAAACAGAAACTGAGCTGCTGAGCTTCAATTGAGGAACAATAAAGATCGGCTATAGAAAACACCAAAGTCCTGAGAGTTCAAAGGTGAGTGGTGAAGGGAATGAGCCACAGGTCTCAGTTGTAAAGCCTTGCAGCCACAGGCAACCTGTTGTACATCAAGGCCCTTTGCTGGAATGGGTATCCAGATGGGGTGGGGAGGGGCAAAAGATCGTCTCAAACTCCCAAGCAATATACCTGAGAGTTCAAGGGTGAATCTCAAAATAATCCTTGAATTCTAGAAGTCAGAGCATCATTAATAATCATATAGGCAATTTTGTTTAACAATGAGGAAACTGACTCTCAGGGAGGGTAAGTGGTTTGTCCAAGGTCTCTCAGGTTGTTAGTGGCATAACAGGTATTAGAATTCAAATTTTCCAGTTTCCATGCAACTGGCTCATCTTATACCAATAGTTCCTAAGAATACAGAGGTCTCTTCCAAAAGAAAGGTGTGGGAAGGGAAGGACGAAGTCAGTGATTGTCAACCATGTCTGCGTGTTACCCTCGGCCCTGGTAGGTAAGGGGGTAATTGCTGACACTTACTGAATAGATGTTCTAGGAACTCGGCCAAATACTCATAAGCATTAGCTCACTTAATCTGTAGGACACCCCTGTGAGATCCGTGTTATCACTGTTATCTCCATTTTATTGTTGAGGATCCCTGGGTATGGGGAAGTTAAATAACTTGCTCAAGGTCACACAACTATGATGTGCCAGAATTCAAACACAGGTAATGTCACCCTGTCACCCTATCTGTCACCCTAGTGTCTGCACTGTCTTTCCATGCAGACTTTACAAATGCCTGACTGTGTGAACATGCAAATGTATGAAAAATACCTATGACTCCATATCGTAATTGGGATTTACCCTCATACGGCAGTGCTGACACTTTACACTGCTCTTCTCTTTGCAAAGTATTTCTACATATGCTGACTTTATGGGCTGGGCTGGGGTGAGTAGAGTTTGCAGAACAGACTGGAAAGGGCCTTTGAATCATGTTGTCCCAGAAAAAAACATCTCGACCAAGAGAGAGTTGATCCCTCCAGAGTGTTATCTCTGTGCCATAGATTTCTAGGCAGCGTTCCTATACTCTTTCTCAAGCCCAATCTTCAGCTTCCTTCCCCCGGGAGTTCATTCGTAAGTGTTGGAAGCCTTGGAGCCTGGAGAATTCTCTTTCAGAATAAAAGGGACCCTAGTGGTTAGCAATCAAACCAGACCTGAGTGCAGTTTGGGGTGTTAGATTAAGTTTTCCTTTTTTAGTCATAGTTTGAGAATTTTGACACCAGCCTAAATTCCACTGGGTCTGTTTGGGGTGGTGGTGAAGAGGAGGGCAGAATGGAACTGGGTTCCATGTTCTTACAGGCCCGGCTTTGGCCCTTCCATGTTTGTTCAGTCACCCAAGAATGCGTTTAAGAATGTTTTGAGTGGTCCTTAAAAGCCTTGTCCTGTGTGATATATATAGAAGACAGGAGAGGGAGAAGGTACCATCCCTGGCCTCAAGTTACTCCCAAGTCTTTTAGGGAGAGAAGAAAGGCTCACACTAGAAAAATACTGGTTTATATCCAGAGCTACAGCAGGAGAAGGGGTAAGAGACAGAGGGCTTCCAGAGAAAGAGGAGGAGAGGAGGAGAGCTGCTGGGGTGTGGCAGGGGCCTTTCTGCCTATTTAAATCTAAACATCCTCTAGGACCTGACCCAGAGGCCTCCTGCTCTCTGAAGCCTTCTTCACTGTGGCGCTCACATGGGTCTCTCTACCATCTAGGCTCACTCAATATTTTTGTCTCTACATTACTTAGTGTTGTTCTTTGATTGATTACCGTCCCCCACCCCCATTCCTCATCTGGACAGTGGCAGAGCTCACCACAACTCCCATCTTTTGCCTACTTTCTAGAAGTAATTTTCAAAATTCATGGTAAAAATGAATCACTCAGGGTACTTATTAAAATGCAGATTTAGATCTAGTACGTCATATGGAGCCAAGATTGCATTTCTAACAGTCTTCCAGTAGATGCCGATCCTGCTGGTCTGCAGACCTCACTTTGAGTAGAACTAAACACAGATGCAGTCTTTTAAGCTAATCCATTGCTGTTTTTCAACTGGCTAATGGGCAGTTATGTTCTTCAGGTTTCTTTTTTCCTATAAGTCAAATGAAGAGGGTTTTTTTGAGGCTTTATAAATGCTAGGTTTCTGTATCACCCATTTCCCTTTTCTACTTTAGCTGACATTGATAATTGAACTTGGTATTCTTTTCTATTGAACTCAAACATGTCCTGTTGAAAAGCATTACTCAATATAATACCCTAGAGTGCTACTTTTGATCTAACAGT
Organism: Tupaia belangeri chinensis; assembly: GCF_000334495.1. Taxonomy (NCBI): domain Eukaryota; kingdom Metazoa; phylum Chordata; class Mammalia; order Scandentia; family Tupaiidae; genus Tupaia; species Tupaia belangeri. Next base: position 4,347,065 of record NW_006204113.1, read on the forward strand.
TGGCTCAAGAGATGAATCCTATTTGTTACTCTTGATAAAATGTGTTTTAAGAGGACCTCTCTCTCTCTCTCTCTCCCTTTCATTTAACATTATTTATTTCTTTGGCAAGAGAGAGAGGCACCCCCAAGAAGATCATCATGCCATGACCCACCCTCAGCCCCGCCGACCTGAATCATGGGCACATGCATGAAGGGGCCCTGAGAGACAAACTTGAGACCTTATTATGTGGATCCAGTTGCACTACTGCTGTGCTACTATCTGGCCCCCGAGTCTCTTTTAATAGAATGATTTGGAGTTAGTTGGGGAACTGCCCTGGACGCTATATAAAGATGCCCTATAATCTGGTTCCCTCTCTGAGAGACGAAGGCATTTCTGTGTCCAGAGCCTCCAATGCTGGAGAAGTCACTTAGTCTAGGTCTGGGAAGAAAAAGGAGGGGCAGGGAGATAGAGAACAGGTGTGGGAAGGGAAGGACGAAGTCAAGTGATTGTCGACCATGTCTGCATGTTAGAATTCTGAAAAATTTTAACCAATGTGATGCCTGAAGTCACATATTACATTTAATTGATCTGGAGAATGAGTTGGACATCAACATTTAGAAATCTTCCAGGCGAATCTAATATGCAACAAGAGCTGAGTACCAGTCATTTAAGCCCATTCAAATACACTTAGCAAGTGGCAAGAGACTGAGGAACTGGTTCACCTTCAGTCCAGGGCTCACAGAGAACAGAGCCCTGACCTTCTCCCCCAGAATGGTCACCCCAGGTCTTAGAAAAGATGAAGTTTTGGAAGAAGCTCCCTTTTTTTTTTTTTTTTTTTTTTTTCTTAGAAAATATGAAGTTTTGGAAGTAGCTCCCTTTTTTTTTTTTTTTTGTCTAGCGGTCCAATGTGCTATCCATTGCACCACTGAGCCAGATCCTTTTTTTTTTTTTCTTTTGAAAAGAGAGGTTTTTGCTATAGGGCACATGCACTCACCAGAGAGACAGAGAGAGACAGAGAGACAGAAAGCGAGAAATAATCCCCCAGAGGGGATTATGAAGTTTTGGAAGTAGCTCCCTTTTTTTTTTTTTTTTGTCTAGCGGTCCAATGTGCTATCCATTGCACCACTGAGCCAGATCCTTTTTTTTTTTTTCTTTTGAAAAGAGAGGTTTTTGCTATAGGGCACATGCACTCACCAGAGAGACAGAGAGAGACAGAGAGACAGAAAGCGAGAAATAATCCCCCAGAGGGGATGGCCATCCTGCAGTCCCTTCTCCTCCATTCTCCTCTTGGGATTTTGAGCATGCATGCACACATGCCTGGCATATGTTTTAAGACGCCAGGTTCAGGACTCAAACATGGTCGACTAAATGAGAGTCCAACGATGCAACCATTTTGCCATCTGCTGCATAGTTCCTATTAAAGGAAACTTTCTTGTTAGAACTGATTCCCTCTCTGAGGCCAATCAAAGGCGATGGGTGTAAGGAAAGACTACAACTCTCAGACATTTTTTGCTCAAAATAGATTGATGTCTTAAGAAAATGAGGTAAGGTGACCCTCTTCAGGCATGATAATTTCTTGGAGGGATGTTATTATTATTATTATTATATTATCAGTTCTGTCCATCCAAATTGGCTTTTTACATCATCTAGACTTTGTGGGGGAGCCTCTCCTCTTTCCCGGTTGAGGGCTTGGAGCTTGGAGGCAGCTCTATTTACCATCATCCTCCCTTGGGCTCCAGCCTTTAATCTTGCCCTTTTCTTCTTATTTTCTTCCCTCATACACATACTTCGTCCCTTCCAGATCACAATCCTGCAGATGTCAGATAGCTCAAGTAAAAGAATTGAACCAAACTGTTATCATTAAGGTAAGGATTATGGACACCCCTGTCCATGCCTCAGTTCTCTTGGATTGGTAAAGAATCTTCTTGGGCCAGCAGATGACCTGGTGGTTAAGGCTGTGGATTCCACATGGCTAACCGTGCAGATTGAAACCTGGAAGTGGAGGCTTGAAAAAACGCATTGGGCATGTACACATGCATGTCTAAAATTCCAAAAGAGGGAGAAATGAAGGAGAAGGGATTGCAGTATGACCATTCTTCATGGCAGGTGCTTTCTCATTTCCCCCGCTCCCTCCCATCTCTCCAGTGAGCACACAAATCCTTTAGCAAAATAAAAACATAAAAAGACTGCTTACTATCTTACTATATTTTAGTTTGTAGAATTCCAGGTAATAGATGAAGAGAATTGAAGCATTTTCACAATTGATGTTGAGGGAATTTGGTGGGACTTTTCACAGAGGGATGGGGTGACAGGATGATGTCCCTATGCCCTTTTGTGTAGATGTCTTCTCAAATGGTGAGAACAAGGCACTGTTCAAGAACAAGACAGATACTCAACGAAGAGTACTTTATGCTTCTTTCCACTTAAAAAATATTAAAAGACAAAGGGGTGTGGAGGGGTCTGCTTTAGGCAGCTTCAGCATATTTCTAATTATAGTGCCCATTTGTAACCAAGACTTTGGCCTTCCAAGAAGACTTGATTACTACATTCATAATTCATTGGCAGTCAGTCTATTACTGATTCAATGATTTCTCCAGCCAGGGAGAGAATCTTGATCCTTTAAAAACTGATTTTTCACATTAGAATAGCAAAAGCAATTAGTTTTATTTTTAGCTCAGTTAAGCAGAGCTCTAATGAAGCTGAAAGGAGGTTTTTACCTTCCTTTCTTTCTGCCATTCTTTCCCCCTGAGGTACCTTGGGAGAATTCAGCCTGGATGTTTGCCTCCTGCTGCCACTGAATCTTTGTGGATTGCCTCCTGCTGCCTTAGAAAACCTACGGAATGGGGAATTTGAGAGGGCCGAGGGTGGTTTTCAGAACTTTGTACTTGTCTTGTATTTCCTGAGGCCTAGACTCCTACTTCAACTCTCATCAGGAAGGTGGGGGTGGTATGCACATAAGGTGAGTTTGGCAACTTCAGCCCCCAAATCCCACATTATAATATGGATTTTTCTGGCCTGAGAAGCTTAGAATAATATTAGTTGGCTTTCATGGCCCTTCTTCCCACAATACAGGCTCAATTTTCATTCTCAGTCTTATTCCACAGTTTGTCTGCATAGACCTCTGCTCTGGCCAGAATGGTTTATTTGTGGCTTCCTAGTAGAACTACACACATTTCTCACTCAGTTCCTTGCCTACCTCCTGTGTCCTTCCCTGCATCCTAGAGCTCACCTCTGAATTTTGAGAAACCATATCAAGCCTATGACTGTAAGTCCCCAGATGCTGTCAGGCACATGCTGCCTGGGACACTAGTTAATCCTATCAGATTTATTAACCAGTCAGATGCAGGGAAGGTCAAGGTCCGGGAGATGGCCTACAAAAGGAAAGCTAATTGTAGGCATTAACTGTGTTAACCCAGAAAGCAAAGTCCCAGCTAAAGGATGGAGCCAGCCTCTAATCATGGAAGAGTGTTCTCATGTTCAACTTCTGCTATTGTCAGATTTTCTGGTATTTTTCAAAAGCAGCTGGAAATGTGGATTTTTTTTTCAAATAACTGTGTTTTATTTTTAATTTTCAAACTTGTATGATACCAGCTTCACTGTGACACCAAAACTAGAAAAAGACTATAAGAAAATGTCGGTATATATAGACCAGTCTCACTAATCATGAAGATAGAAAATTTCTATACAATATTTTAACAAATCAAATTCAACAATATAATAACAAATTAATATATCATTGCCAAATGGAGAAACCTTGATTTTTAAAATGTAGTTTCCCAATGTTTAAATGCTGGAGTGAATTCAATTTTATTTAAAATCTTACAGAGGCTTTAATCCTACATCTGGGGGAGGGGGTGTCATTGTTTTATTTCTTCAGCTGTAGGCTTTGGCAGCTGAAGTCATGTTTCCTAGATCAGAATTTCTGTTTTAGAGGATCGTCAAGCTCTTGCTGCCTCCCCTATCCTGAACCATCATGTAGAATAGCCAGTTATACATGGTACCAGGCTCAGAGAGGTCCAGGGCCTTCAAAGTCACACAGTGGCATTAGGCCAGAGACAGTATAAACTTGTGACCTCTGTCTGTACCACACAAATAAATGGTGATATTACCGAAGACATGGTATCCATTTTTATAGCTCTTTATTGTTCATTCTTAATGAAAAATGAGGAAACCACCTTTCCCTCACAACGTATTATAGAAAGAAAAAAATAAGACTTCACTCCTGAAGCCTCATTTTTGTGGCAAAGATGTTACTGAAATTTAGCACTGAAGAGGCAGCTCTTGGGCCACCAGGTGGTGGGGAAGGTACAGGGGGTGGATCCCATATGGCTGGCTTCATAGTTCAAATTCACTCCTGTTGATTTCTGCCTCATTTTTGTGGCAAAGATGTTACTGAAATTTAGCACTGAAGAGGCAGCTCTTGGGCCACCAGGTGGTGTGGAAGTTACAGTGGTTGGATCCCATATGGCTGGCTTCATAGTTCAAATCCTGGACCAGTCATCTTGAAAAATACTCCAGGTACATGTACTATTTACCCAAAATCCCAAAAGGAGAAGATGGGAAAATGGATTGTGGCATGGCCATTATTTCTGGGGAGTGCTTTCTGACTTTCCCTCTCTCTCTCCCTTTCTCTCTCTCTATGTCTCTGGCCGGTTCACACACCCTGTAGCAAACAAACAAACGAACAAACGGCAGCTCTTGAGTACCAACTTTGTACCATCAAAGCAGCCACAGGGCAGAGTGAGTCACCCTGAAACCTAGTTTCTACTCTCATTAGCGTTATGGACATGGGCTCAAGACCTTTGAGAAGGTCTGATCAATTCTCTTTCAACACACAATGGGCCTCCCAGCCCCCAACACTCTGCCCAGCACACCATAGGCATTGAATAAAAAATAGCAATATACAAGGGACACACAATGGGAGGGGGGGCGTGGAGAGAAGCAACGCTAAAATAGTCACTATTTTGTTTGGATTGAAGATTTGATTTCTCATATGAATCTGATCTTAGCATATCATGGCATTTTCTCTTGGTGGACAATTGCTACTTGTGACAGAGTAGTATCCTGAACAGATTCTGAATAGGACACAACCATTTGGGGTGATGTTGTGTGGAAGGTGGCCCCTCTCTCTCTCCCTTTCTCTCTCTCTATGTCTCTGGCCGGTTCACACACCCTGTAGCAAACAAACAAACGAACAAACGGCAGCTCTTGAGTACCAACTTTGTACCATCAAAGCAGCCACAGGGCAGAGTGAGTCACCCTGAAACCTAGTTTCTACTTTCATTAACGTTATGGACATGGGCTCAAGACCTTTGAGAAGGTCTGATCAATTCTCTTTCAACACACAATGGGCCTCCCAGCCCCCAACACTCTGCCCAGCACACCATAGGCATTGAATAAAAAATAGCAATATACAAGGGACACACAATGGGAGGGGGGGCGTGGAGAGAAGCAACGCTAAAATAGTCACTATTTTGTTTGGATTGAAGATTTGATTTCTCATATGAATCTGATCTTAGCATAGCATTTTCTCTTGGTGGACAATTGCTACTTGTGACAGAGTAGTATCCTGAACAGATTCTGAATAGGACACAACCATTTGGGGTGATGTTGTGTGGAAGGTGGCTTTGGCTAGGAAAGCGAGGGCATGAGCAATAATGGCAGAAAAAGAGAAAAGGCTGTAGTTAGTGCATTCCTTCTGAAACCTCCTCTCCGTTCTCCTCTCCTTACTGTATCCTGACTACTACCCTTAGAAATTTCCAGGGAAAATGGAGTGTTACTGTGTTTCTCCCTGTCTCCAGGAACTAAAAGATAGCCTTCCATTCTCAGGGAGAAGGTATAAAAATTGGACCCAGGTGGAGGCCAGCTCAGGGTGTTGGATGAGCCTCTGACAGAGGATATGAATCTTAACTGTAGATTTCTGTGAAAGATGGTGGAGCTGACAAGCCTATATCAAATACACCTCCGTTCTGGGGAGCTATCACTCACCCCACTGAACTCTGGCGGCACATGCTAATGAGGGCCCAGCTCATATACCATCCCTGCCCAAAACTGGGGCTCAGCTTCTCAGCAGACAGACAAAGCAACCCTTGGAAGGGTTGTAAAGGAAATAGCAT
>NW_006204113.1:4353385-4367351 GCF_000334495.1 Tupaia belangeri chinensis
AATTTCTTGTCCCCACTGCAGTGTGTTTTTCATCTTCCTCATCTTCCTCTGCCTCTGCTTTATCTTCCTAATCCTCTACCCTTGTAGGGGACTTGACCTCCTTTCTCAGATAACTAGATGAATGTTATTAAGAATTGCACGTGTTATTTCTCTTAATGGATTTTATATTTACAAAGAGATTCCAAGTATAAGACAAATGCTTAGCCTAAAGAATAAATGACTGATGGTCACATTTCTGACATCTGATAGGAAGAGACTTACAAGTGGTCTTGAGAATCCTTTGAGAATGAAGGTTCTTTTTACCAACCTGAACAGTTGGATGATGATGACAATGACAACAATGACTGTGATCGAGATGATGATCCAAACTAAAATATGTTGAGTGCTTGCCATGTATCAGGCACTGGGCTCAGAGCTTTACATATAGAAGCTCATTTATTCTTCCCATCAGCTCTATGGTAGGCTCGAGTATTATTCAGAAATAAAGAAATTGGGACTCAGAGAGGTTAAAAATCTCACCTGTATAGCTAAGAAGTAAGCGCTGCTGGGAGCTACTCTAAATATACAACCCTTTCTTAATAAAAAATGTGGAGTCTTAGGCTCTCCCTTCCTTTTTGAAGGTTTAGCAAATCCCACCCAATCCTCTAATGATACACAGCGTAAAAGCAATGACTTAAGACCTGGGTTTGACATATGTCTTTGCCACAGAGGCTATGTTATCTAAGACAAATTATTTAACTTCACTAAGCCTAATTTTCACCTTACAAAATGAGATCGACCTCATTGGGTGACTGTGAGGATGAAGTGGGAGAATGCAGGAGGAGCCCTTAACATAGTCACTGAGCACATGGTGTGACCACTTCCCTCTACTATAGGGCACTCTGCGGGTAGCCCACACTTTTCTCCCCTGTTTATACATGTGTTTATCTTTTCCATGAGACTTCAAGTATTTGGGGGGAATTTCATATTTTATTCCCCTTTGAAAACATTTCCTTGAATTTTTTTTTTTTGTAGAGAGATTTTTTACTACAGCATATGTGCACTTGATGGAGAGATGGAGAAAGAGAGAGAGAGACAGAAAGCCAGAAATCACCCCCAGGGGGAATGGCCATGTCGCAATCCCTTCTCCTCCACTTTCCTCGTAGGATCTTGGGCATGCATGCACACGTGCCTGGTGTGAGTTTTAAGCCGCCAGATCCAGGACTTGAACTGCGGTCACCTACATGGGAGTCCAGCAATATAACCATTATGCCACCTGGTCCTACAAACACTTCCTTGAAATTTTAAATATAGTCATTTAAATCAGAAGACTGGAATTAGAATTGTGGTAATATTCATGGAATACATACCACACACTCTGTATTATTCTTTCTAACCTCTTTGTTGTGTGGATACTATTATTGTGCTTGTTTGCAGTTGAGAGAATTGTGGTTCAAGTAGGTTAAATAACTTTCCTGGAATCCTACTATTGGCAAGTGATAGAGTTCAGAGTAGTTCTGAGTGATCCAGTCCTGAGTTTGTGCCTTAATCTCTATTCAATGACACCATCCCTTAAGTACCATCTTAGCCAATTCCCGTTGCCCTTTAAATGTTTCGAATCATAGGGACCTAGAGGCTCCCAGAGGGTGAGCCACTTGCTCTGCGTCACACAGCTAATTTAGTAGCAAAGCTAGGGCTGGAGCTGAGCACTCTGGACTGCAGCCTAGTGCTCCTCATATGAGGTGTGCCCTGTCATATGGTGCGGTGATTAATTGGGAGAGAAGCTGTAGGAGGTTGACGTTTTTCCAGCCTCATCTGTGTTTCTGCCCACACACCAGGCCCTGAATGTCACCCCCCCACACACGCTGCTATGCTGGAGGGGTGGAGGGAAGCCTACTCACTATTATTAAGCAATTACAAATACGGGCTGATCAGATGTGGGACATCTAACTTCCCTGATACGTTGGGCAACAAGTTAGCTGGCTACATCTTGCTCATGCAGAGAGCTGTTTAAAGGACTGAATAAAAAACAGCTTCTCTGAGAATTTAGAAAAGGTGTTTTTTTTTTTTTTTTTCTTTTAAAATTTGCTATGGGCATATGTACTCACCAAGGAGAGAAAGAGAGAGAGAGAATGAGAAAGAGAGAAAGAGAGAGAAAGCAACCCCCACTAGGAGGGATAGCCAAGCCGTAATACCTTCCCTTCCATTCTGCTCTCAGGATTTTGACACACACACACACACACACACACACATACACACACACACACAAACATACACACTTGCGTGCATGCATGGTGTGTCTTTCTTTTTTTATATTTATTTTTTTCTTTTCTTAAGAGGTTTTTATGTTAGGGTATGTGCACTTGCTAGAGAGAGAGAGAGAGAGAGAGAGAGAGAGAGAGAGAGAGAGAGAGAGAGAGAGAGAGAGAGAGAGAGAGGAAGAGAGAGAGAGAGAGAGAGAGAGAGACAAAGATAGTGAGAGGGAAAGTGAGAAATAACCTCCCAGGGGAGATGCCCATGATGTAATACCTTCTCCTCCATTCTCCTCCTGGGATCTTGGGTATGCAGACACATGCACCAGGAGTGAGTTTCAAGCCACGGGGTCTGAGACTCGAAATGCGGCTGGCTACATGTGAGTCTAGTGATGTAGCCACTACTCCATTTGCTGGCACGTGGTGTGTCTTTCAAGCTACCGGGTTTGGACCTCAAACCATGCAGTTGCCTGTGTGGGATCCAGCTGCCTCAACCACTGCACCACCAGCTGGTCTGGAAGGTGGTTCTGAGTGCTGTTGATCATCATCTTTCCAGGTCAGTATCCCAAGAGTCTGGTAAACAGTGGAGAAGTGGAGAAAAAGGTCTATGACCAGTGGCCTCTGAAGCACTATGGTTATATCCACAAAAGAGGGTGGGATCTGGAAGCTTCCTTTGGGTCTGTGAGTCTGCTCAGAGCTGATGTGTTCCTTATTTTGCTCCTCTACAGAAATTCAAAACCTCAAAAGTCAAGTTCATGTCGAGTTGGACTCAAATTATTCCTATTTATTACTTCTACCTCTGTATTTGAGCCCAGCACTTACTCTATTACAGGAAGAAATAAGGGCTCAGGTTGGTTGGTAAAAAGACCTCCTTGGTGCAGATTTAAAGCTCAGACATTTAAAAATAAACCAGAGGATGGACAAAATGATTCTTTTCTTCTCTCCTTCCAGACACTTCCATATCCAATTAATAGCTATGTCCTTGTTCATTCCTTTAAAATCTCCCTCACATTGATCGTTGCTTTTGCTCTCTGTGGGTCTACATTCACTCCATGAGTTGTGACTGATACTAAATGGGCCTATATGGGTCGAGGCATATCAAAGAGGGTTCACTTACTCTGTGTTATAGAAGGCAGGATTGGAAATGAATTATCCATCATGTCAGGATTGGAAGTGAACCACTCAATATTGCTCCATAGTACCTTACATGAAGAAGATTATCAATATGTTTTTGACTGAATGGAGTGTGGTGGATAAGGGTTTGTTGGAAGTCTGTTTTAGCCATCTGGAAATGACTCAATTTCAACTTGACCAATACTTTCTAAATATTAATTTGAATATGGCTTGTTGGTGTGAAAATTATAAAATATAAGTAGAAAGTTATTTGTATTGGTGTGCGTGCACACACACACTCATACACAGTATACCATTGTCATCTGAGATGGCAGAAAATGTCAAGCTTAATTGTGATAAGTTTGGGTCAGGACAGGGGGTGGGCAATAAGTCTTCTGAAATGGTGAGAACTGCATTCCTAAGGAGAGTCTCAGCACATAGAGAGGATGAGGTGGGGTGGCAATGCAGACTGGCAGGAAAGCGAGGCCTCCTATGAGGATGGGAAGTTGACCATCGAGACGAGTCATCCAGGTTCGTACATCAGGATACAGCTAAGTCCGTGAGAACATGAACTTCAGCAAACTATCCAAGATGGAGCATCTCAGAATGCCAGAAAAGAGTTCTCCATCTGCTAGTCACCTAATTCTGAGCCCTGAAGCTATTTGTCGCTGTCCAGTTCTCCTTTGCACCAGGGTTGGGTGCTCCTTTCTTTGAATCTCTAAAGGAGCTAGAATGGGTGCATGTCTTTTCCTCTTTCCATTTCCATGTAAATAGAGCTAGAGAGACCTAGGAATGAATAACAACACTTTTAAAAAACTTGTTATTGTGAACTAATCTTAGACTTGCAAGATAATGTGGTTTCCCTGGACCCTTCTCTCAGCTTCCCCTAATATTAACAACTTCCATGGCCACAGAATAACTATCATGGCTAAGAAATCAACACTGGTTCAATATAGTTTACTAGACTACAGATTTGGAATGTTTTCCCACTAATGTTCTCCCTCTGTCCCAGTGTCCATTCCAGGATCTCACGTTGTATTTAGTTATTTCTTCATCTTCAGCAGTCTAACAAGTCTCTCTTTCCTTGTCTTTTATGACCTTGACACTTTTAAAGAGTACTTCAATGAGAATACAACTTCATTTTTGTAGTATTTTCCCCCAAAATGCATAGTATCAGTCCAATCATAAGAAAATATTGGACATACCCAAATTTAGGGGCATTCAACAAAACACATCAACCAATACTTTTTGAAGAAAAATTGAGCCTCTGCTTTTGTACTAGATTGGTCTCAAAATAGCTTTGAGGGGAAACATCCTGCTAAGACATAAAATAGTACACTTAAGTTTTAAAATGCAACCTCATGGGGGAGAAATGGAGTTTCTCTATGGCCACGGAAATAGTTCTCAATCAGCAGTTGGGGACGTAGATTTGTCAGATTCGTCTCAGATCTTTCATGTCACTCAGAAGCCTCCATCACATGTCTTTCTGTGAAGTGGACCCTTTTCCTTCTCCCAAAGGGTGGCCTAAGGACTCAATGATCTTGTGTGAAGGAGCTTAATGATTCTCACAGGGCAATGCACGTAGAGGGCCTCGTTGTCTCCAAAATGCACTGGAGATCCAACCAGTTGAGAAACTGGGTCTCCAGGTAAGCCCAAGCCTTGTCTGCCAATCAACTTCCTATCTTTCTTAGTTGTTATCTTTGAGGGAAACCAGAAAGGAGAGGTGAGAAGAGGAAGATCCATGTATATTTTACATTTCCAGCAGATTTATATCCTTGACTTTCTAGAGGGAAGTGACCTTTCCAAAGGCCTCATAGAGGATTTTTTTATATAATTTCATTCAACAAATATTTTTGACCACCTAAGTATGTGCCAGTCCATGTTCAGGCTGGGCATCTGTGAGTGAAGAGGATAGGGTAAAGTCTTTGCCCCATGGAGGTAATGTGCTGGGGGAGGGAGGCAGATAGTAAGCAAAAGAAGTAAATAAGTAAGTGTTTAAAAACAATTGGGAACCAGCAGTTAGCGTAATGGCTATGTTGCTGGACTCCCACGTAGTTGACCGCGGTTCGCGGCCCGGACCCGGTGGCTTAAAACTCACACAGGGCGCATGTGTGTGTGTGCCCAAGATCCCGAGAGGAGAATGGAGGAGAAGGGATTGCGGCGTGACCATCCCCCCGGGGGGGTGATTTCTCGCTTTCTGTCTCTATGTCTCTCTCTGTCTGTCTGGCGAGCGCACGTGCCCTATAGTGAAAATCTCTCAAAAAAACCCACAAAAAACAAAAAACAAAAAAACAAAAAAAACCCCAGTCAATGAAATTATGTCTTTGAATTGATGAAAATTGAAATGCTTTTGGACAAAATCTGTGCTGGGAAGCAGTCTTTGCTGATATGTGGGGATGGTTACAAAATAACACGTCACATATTTTAGGGGAGGGAGAATGGGTGTTGCCAACTGTCTAACACGCTTAAGATTTCTCATTTTAGAAATTTTAGGTTTCAAGTCAAACTCCTACTTTGTGTAATTAGACAACGCATGTAGCAATTGAAATGTCATTCCTTTGACCTGGAAAAATGCCTCCTAATCATTCTCTCTTAGGGAAGGAGGTGAAGGAATAAAAGCACGCAATATTAATTCAAGGATAATAACTGAGAGGTGGTTGCACATCATTTGGAGTATATTCCAATAAGTATGAAGCAAACAGTGGGAAGATACATACCAGGCTGTTGATATGTTGCTATCAGGAACCTCCTGTTTGTGAGAGTACAACAGGCGCAGCAGTGTCAGGGTGTGGAGTGGGCAGGTGGTAGGAATTCTTTGTATATTTGTCTACTGTTGGTTTGTAGCAAGTAGCGAAGTTTTTTTTTGTAGTTGGAGAAAGGAAAATCTGAGCAAACATTTAAACTGCTTAAACATAAAAAAGTGAATAAAAGTTGAGGAAGAGTTTATATGACTTCTAAATCTCAAAGTTTATATATAGCTTTTCATTCATCCAGGCAAAGACTATTCATTATCTCTTTATATGCCAGCCAGTGCTGAAAGACATGCAGATAAGGGCTCGTAAAAAGGAACGACACTTGATTTCTTCACTAGGTAGATTTAAAAAAAATAAATTGTTCGTTTAATTGATTTGATCACTACACAATGGATATGTCTTTTCCAAAACCGCACTGTATACCATGAATATGTACAACTATTTTACATAAATTATTAAAAAATTGGTTTATCTGGTTTATTCTTTCTTTTTAATTGAGGTAAAATTCATATAATATAAAGTTAACCATTTAAAAGTGTACAATTCAGTGGCATTTAGTTTATTCGTGATATTGTACTACCACCATCTTTATTTAGTAAAAACATTTTCATCACCACCAAAAGAAAGCAGTTATTCCCCATTCTTTGAGCAGAAAGCTCTGCCCAGCCTATTTCAGGTCGACTGGCCCGTGATCCAAACCTGTGGTGTCCATGTGGCTTTCAGCACTATAATTCCTTGCTCTGTGCCTATGCTACTGAGGCTGATCCATGTATAGTTTACATTTACAACAGTAATATGTGAGGCTTCTAATTTCTTCACACTTGCACCAACACTTGTAATTTTCTAGTTTTCAAATTTTTTTATTATTTTAGTATATATTTTTTTAATTGCCAGGAGTCATGTACACCTGCCAGAGAGACACAGAAGGAGAGGGAGAAATGGTTTGCACCAACACTTGTAATTTTCTAGTTTTCTAATTTTTTTATTATTTTAGTATATAATTTTTAATTGCCAGGAGTCATGTACACTTACCAGAGAGACACAGAAGGAGAGGGAGAAATGGCAGATCCCAGAAGCTGCATAGGGAAGAGATGATAAGGGGTGAAAGGGAGAAAATGATTACAGACACAAGAATGAATGAAACCAACAGGAATGGGTTATAGAATGCTGTGTCGCAGCAAAATAAAGATAATAAAAAATGTCTGTGACTATTCAATATATACTTTTAAGAAAAGAAGTAAAACTATTATGAAATGTGCATAATGTGCATAGCATCATGTAATGTTCAATTTTTTTTTTCTTGAGAGGTTTTCGCTATAGGGCGTGTGTGCTCACCAGACAGACAGAGAGAGACAGAGAGACAGAAAGTGAGAAATCACCCCCAGGGGGGATGGCTACACTGCAATCCCTTCTCCATTCTCCTCTCAGGATCTTGGGCACGCACGCACATGTGCCCGGCATGAGTTTTAAGCCACCGGGTCGGGGATGCGAACCGCGGTCGACTACATGAGAGTCCAGAGACATAGCCATTATGCTAACTGCTGGTCCCAATGATTTGATAATTATACACTGTATGCATGCTGTGACAAACTAGACCTTATCCCCAAATAAATAAGTAAAAATTAAAAAAAATTAAGAAGTGGTACCTCATTATCGTTTTGATTAGCTTTTCTTACAATTAATGATGTTCAGCATTTTTATATGTACTTGTTGCCCATTTGTATATTTTATTTAGAAAAATGTCTATTTAAGTCCTTTGCCCAATTTAACATTTGGATTGTTTGTCTTTTTTCTATTGAGCTGTAAGAATATTTTTGTATATTTTTGTATTCCAGTCTCCTATCAGATGTATAACTTGCAAATATTTTCTCCCATTGTGTAGATTGTGTTTTATTTTCTTAACAATGTTTTTAATTTTGATGAAGTCTAATCTAAATTTTTTGTTAATTATGCTTTTGTGCCGCATCAAAGGATACATTAGTAAATCCGAGATCATGAACATTTACTCCTAAACTTTTTCTGAGAGGTTTATGGTTCTAGCTCATAATGTAGTATTAGTATACTCATACAATTTGAGTGCATTTTTGTATGTGGTGTGAACTACGGGGGACAACTCCATTCTTTTTTTATGTGAATATCAGTTGTTCCAGGCCCAGTGGTTGAAAGTTGAACAGACTGTTTCTTCAACTCCTGTTGAATAGTCTTGGTATCTTTATTGAAAATCAATTGGCCACTGACATATGAGTTTATTTCTGAACTCTCAGTTCTATTCCATTGGTCTGTATGTCTATCTTTATACAAGTACAGTATCATACCATTCGATCACTAAAGTTTGGTAGTAAACTATAAAATTGAGAAGATTGAGCTTAGTAACATTTCCTATTGTTTTGGCTATTCAGGGCCTCTTGCAATTCTACATGAATTTAAAGATTGGTATTTCCATTTCTAAAAATAAAGACAGAATTTTGATAGAGATTGCATTAGATTTGTATGTCCCTTTGGATAACATTGCCAATATTGCCATTAACTATATTAATTCTGATCCATGAATACATATTTTAACATTTATTTAGGTATTTCTTACTTTCAGCAATAATTTACAGTTTTCAGTGTATATCATCTCTTTTACTTCCTTAGTTAAATTTAATCCTAGGTATTTTGTTCTTTTGTATGCTACTGTAAATGGAAGCTGTTTTGTTTGTTTTGTTTTGTTTGTTTCATGAGAGTGAGTGAGAGTGAAAGAAGAAAAAAGGGGAGAAGAAGGAGGAGAGAGAGAGAGAACCATCCTCAATAGCGTCTCATGCTGCAATTCCCCACCCTCAGCCTTCTCAGACACCGAGGAGTTCTGACACTTGCCCCTGGCACGAATAGGTTCACCAGTGAACTCAAACTATAGTCTTTTGCATAGATCCAGCTTCACTTGAGCAGTACATTACTGTTGTGCACTGAGCCAGTTTTGGAATTGTTTTCTTCATTTCCATTTTGGATTGTTTATTGCTGATTTATGAAAACACAGCTGTCTTTGCATGTTGATCCTCTACCTTGAAATTTATTGAGTTGATATATTATTTATTTATTTATTTTGGAGAGGTTTTTGCTATGTGCGCTCGCCAGAAAGACAGAGAGAAATAGAGAGACAGAAAGTGAGAAATCACCCTCCAGGGTGGATGGCCACGCCGCAATCCCTTCTCCTCCATTCTCCTCGTGGGATCTTAGGTATGCAAGCACACACGCCTGGTGTGAGTTTCAGCCACCAGGTCCAGGACTAGAACTACGGTCGACTATGTGGGAGTCCAGTGACATAGCCGTTACGTCAACTGTTGGTCCCCTGAGTTGATATGTAACTTTGGTAAAGTTTTTTTTTTGTGTGTGAATTCTTTAGGATTTTCTATATGTAGAATCAAATCATCTGTAAACAGAGCTAGGTTTTTTCTTTTTTAAAAGTTTGAATATCTTTTATTTACTTTTCTTGCTTAACTGCTCTAGACAGAACTTCCAGTACAACGTTAGGTACTGGTGTTGAAAGTAGACATTCTTATATTTTCCTGATCTTAGGAATAATCATTTTGATCTTCATTATTCAGTATGATGTTATCTGTAGTTTTCTTCTAAAAGCTTCTTATATTGAGGACAGTCCCTTTTCTTCCTAGTTTTGAATCTTTTTATTATGAAAAATTGCCAGGTTTTTTGCAAATTTTTTTTTATCACATCTATTAAGGTAATCATGTGGTTGTTTTTCTTTGTTCTATTTCTGTATAATATTGATTTTCTTACATTGAAACACTTTCTCATTTATAAGAGAAGTCCCACTTTGTGGTGGAGTGTTATCATTCTAATATGTTGGTTGATTTAGTTTCATAGGGTTTGGTTGAAGGCTTTTGTATTTATATTTGTTAAGGTTATTTGTATATAGTTTTTTCATGATATTTTTTCTCTGGGTTTGGAATAAGTGTAGGTCTAGCCTCATAGACCGAATTAAGAATTATTCTCTCTGCTTGTATTTTTATAGAAGCATGTGAAAAAGATTCTGTTCATTTTTCCTATGAATTAAAAAGGAAACCACTTCATCCTGAACTCTTCTTGGAAGTTTTAATTTTATTTTAAAAACATCACTGATTCAAACTTTTTACATATTGTAAATTGAAATAAATTCTATATCTTTGTGTCAGTTTTTGACTGTTAAAAAATAAATTGAGGGACCAGCAGTTAGCGTAATGGCTATGTCGCTGGACTCTCGCGTCCCGGACCCAGTGGCTTAAACTCACGCTGGGCGCATGTGCATGCGTGCCCAAGATCCCGAGAAGAGAATGGAGGAGAAGGGATTGCGGCTTGGCCATCCCCCTTGGGGGATGATTTCTTGCTTTCTGTCTCTCTGTCTCTCTCTCTCTCTGTCTGGCAAGTGCACGCGCCCTATAGCAAAAACCTCTAAAAAAATAATAAATTGACAAGTTATAGTTGTATATACTTATGGATATAAAACGATTGATTTATAAATACAATATGGAATAACTAAATAAATTTAACTAACTTATTTATCACCTCAAATGCTTATTATTTTTGTGGTAAGAACTTTTGAAATTTACTCTTTTTGCAATTTTGAAATACACAATTCATTATTATTTACTAAATTTATCACACTGTGAACTATATCTTAAAGGGTAAAAATATTCCTCAAGTTTAGTTGAGGCTTTGTATCCCTTGCTAATTGTATCCTTATCCCCCACCCCTGCTTCTGGTAACCACCTTTTTACTCTCTACTATTTCAAGTTAAATTGTTTTTAGATTCCACAAATAAGTGAGAACGTGGTATTTGGAAAGAAAGAAGTGAAATTGTTGCTGTTTGATGATAATCTCATGTAGAAGAGCCTAAAGATGTCAGGCATATGTTAAAGTGCCCTAAGATCTGATAGGCTGGAGGAGTAGAGGAAGAGAAAAGTGGCATAAATAGATCCTGTGGAGGGTGATCATCTCTCAGTTTCATGCATGTGTGAGTGTTCTATCATGGATAATAATAATAAAAACATTCTAAAGATTCACAAAAAAATTGTTAGGACTAATAAAGAAATACAGTAAGGTTGTTAGGTACAAAATCAACATGCAGAAACTAGTAGTTCTTCTAGTAGTCTATTCTGTTGGAAATAATAGAAACACCTGAGTCTGAGTAACTCATAAAAACAGACGTATTTTCAGTTCAATGTTTGGAGGTTCCAAGTCAAGGGGCTACATCTAGCGAGGGTCTTTTTGCTGTATTACAATCTGGCAGAGTGTGGGGAGAACACACACAGCAGAGCATAGCATGTCTTTGTCTATCTCATTGCCTCTCCTGATAAACACAGCAAGACTCAATCATGGGGACCTCAATCTGATGACTAATCACTTCCTATGGGCCATCTAATGCTATAATCAGATTAAGTATCCTCTTAATACCTTCACAATACAACCAAATTTCAGTACATAAATTTGAGGGGACACATTAAAACTACAGTCCTGGTGTTTTCATACACTAACAACAAACTTTCTAAAAAGAAACCAAGAGCATAATCTCAATAGCTATAAAACAAAACAACAAAATAATTTAGGAATATATTTAAGCAAGGAGTGAAAGTTCTACATACCAAAAACTATGAAACATTAATGAAAGAAGTTGAAGAAGATAAAAATAAAAAGATGTCCCATGTTCGTGAATTGGAAGAATCAATTATTTTTAAATATTCAAACCACCCCCTATCAATGCAATCCCTATCATAATTCCAATGTCTTTTTGCATAGAAATAGAAAAAAAATCTGAAATTCATATAAACTGCAAAAACCCCCAAATAGCCAAGGTAATCATGAACAAAAATAACAAAGTTTGAAGCATCACGATACCTGAGTTCAAACTATACTATAAAATTATAGTAGTTTTAGGACATTATACTAACCTTAAAATAGACTTATCAAACAATAAAACAAAATAGAGAACCCTGAAATGAACCTATGTATGAATGGTCAATTGATTTTCAACAAAGGTGCCAAGAACAATGAGAAAATAACAATCATTTTTTAATAAATGGTGTTAGAAAAATTGGATACACATATGCAGAATAATAAAATTGGACCCTTCTCTCATATAATATACCAAAAAAAATTAAAAATTTATTGTAGACTGAAACATAAGATGTGAAACTATAAAACTACTAGAAGACAGCATTGGGAGAAAACTACACACCATTGGTCTGAACAACTGTTTTTCAGATTTGATCCCAAAGTGTAGGTAACAAAAGCAAAAATAAACGAAGGGAATAACATCAAAATAAAAATTTCTTCCACACAAGGAAAAAAAATACAGAATGAAGAGACAATCTATAGATTGGGAGAAAATATTTGCAAGCCACATATCTAATATGGTGTTATACAAAATATGTACAGAGCCCAAACAACTCAATAGAAAGGAAACAAATAATTTAATTTTTAAAAGGGCAGGGGATCTGAATAGATATTTCTCAAAAAGAAATCAGAGAAACGGTCAATAGATACATATGCAAAAAATGCTCAGCATCACTAAACATTAGAGAAATGTATATAATAAATCCACAATGAAATATTACCTCACATCTGTCAGAATGATTTATTAATAAAAGATGAAAGATAATAAGTGTTGGAGAGGAGAATAGGAACAATTGCACACTTTTGGTAGGAATTTAAATTAGTACAGCCATTATAGAAAGACTCTATGAAGTTTTTTTCAAACTACTAAAAATAAGGTGAGCTATTAGCATGGTGGTGAAGGTGGCTGGATCCCACATGGCTGACTGCACAGGTCAAGTCTCAGACCTGATGGCTTAAAAACATGCTGAGTACATGTGTGTGCAGGCCCAAAATCCCAAGAGGAGAAGGGAGGAGAGAGGATTGCATCATGGACACCCCTGCCACCACCACCAGGAGGAGAATGCTTTTTCACTTTCTCGCTCTCTCTCTATCTCTTTGGTAAGCACATATGTCATATAGCAAAATTTTAAAAAAGAAAAAAAAACACCTAAAAATAAAATTACCGTGTAATTCAGCAGTCCCACTTCTAGTAGTTACCAAAATCGTTGAAGTCAGTATGTTGAAGAGATGTCCGTGGTCCCATATTCATTGAAGCACTGCAAGCAACAGCAAGATATAAATCAACTTAAGAATTCATCAATAGATGGATGAAGAAAATATGATATATACATTACAGAATACTATTCAGCCTTAAAACAGAAACTCATTTATTTTCAACAACATGAATGGAATTGAAGAAGATTATGTTAAGTGAATTGTTAGTTTTGGTAATTTGTCTGTTTCTAGGAATTTGTTTCATAAAGATTATCATCATGGACACCCCTGCCACCACCACCAGGAGGAGAATGCTTTTTCACTTTCTCGCTCTCTCTCTACCTCTTTGGTAAGCACATATGTCATATAGCAAAATTTTAAAAAAGAAAAAAAAAACACCTAAAAATAAAATTATAGTGTAATTCAGCAGTCCCACTTCTAGTAGTTACCAAAATCGTTGAAGTCAGTATGTTGAAGAGATGTCCGTGGTCCCATATTCATTGAAGCACTGCATGCAACAGCAAGATATAAATCAACTTAAGAATTCATCAATAGATGGATGAAGAAAATATGATATATACATTACAGAATACTATTCAGCCTTAAAACAGAAACTCATTTATTTTCAACAACATGAATGGAATTGAAGAAGATTATGTTAAGTGAATTGTTAGTTTTGGTAATTTGTCTGTTTCTAGGAATTTGTTTCATAAAGATTATCTCATGGGGACCAGCAGTTAGCGTAATGGTTATGTCGCTGGACTCCCAGGTAGTCGACCGTGGTTCGCGTCCCGGACCTGGTGGCTT
>NW_006204113.1:4367490-4372562 GCF_000334495.1 Tupaia belangeri chinensis
ACATGCGCCCTATAGCGAAAACCTCTCAAAAAAATTATCTCATGTTTTATATACAATTGCTTATAGTATTTTATTCCAAATTTGTTTTATTTCTGAAGATCTGTAGTAATGCCTCTACTTTCATACCTGATTTGGGTTATTTTCATCTTTTCTCTTTTCTTTTTAGTCAGTCTAGCTAAAGGTTTGCCAGTTTTGCTGACTTTTCAAAAAACTGACTTAGTTTTGTTGATTCTATTGTTTTTCTATTCTCTAATTTACCTCCATTTCCATCTTTATTGCTTATTTCCTTCTACCTTTGGGTTTATTTATTTTTTTCTTTTCCTAGTTGTTGAAGGTGCAAAGGTAGATTACTGATTCCAGATATTTATTATTTTTTTAACAGTAAGAATTTATAGTTATAAATTTCCCTCAGAACACTGCTTTAACTGCACCCTATAAATTTTGATGAGTTATATTTCACTTTCATTTGTCTCTGTTTCCTTATTTCCCTTGCCATTTCTTATTTGGTCCATTGATTGTCAAAGAGTGTGCTGTTTGAGATCCAGACAGTGACACAGAGGTAATGCAAATACATCCATCTGGGAAAGGCCCTGGATTTGCATCCTGCAGCCTCTCTGAGCATGTTGGGTACATGTGCATGTGTGCCTTTGATCTGGGCCATAAGTAACAAAAAAGAATAATAAATAAGAGTAGTCTCAAAGGTTTCACCAATAAAATAGAAAATATGTATGCATCTGCTGTATAATAAGTGCTTGCTAAATCTAGTGATTGTTATAATAGAGACTACTGAAAGCCTCTAGTCCCTTGGTTGAGTAACCCCATTTGTTTTTACCTGATCCTCTCTTTCTAAGCCTGGACCAATCAATCCATCAGGGCTTTCAAATAATGAAAATATACTCAAACAATTTGATCTTGTGGACCTATGGTAGGGTAGGGGAATGTGTGAGACTTACGGTTTTCCTAGTCCTAGAGACCTCAGACCTCTGATGGATCATTCCCAGAACCCAGTGGGGAGGTTGCGATTGATGGGGAAAAGGGTGTGACTATGTCTTCCCTACTCCATTCTGCTCTGCTGTTCCAAGACTGGACCCAGCTGCTTGAAGCATGCTTACAAATAATATTTTAAAAGGGAGAGAATGACCAAACCTATAGTGAGGGTCATGTATATTAAGAATGTACTTTTTGTCAGTAGCATGGCTCATGGTTCTTTCAAGGTGTGCGTGTGTGTGTGTGTGTGTGTGTGTGTGTGTGTGTGTGTAGTACTTTAAAACAAAATTTAGACAGGGTCTTGCTATGTTGTGATCCTCCTACCTCACATCCCAAGTAACTGGGACCGTAGGAGCATACTCCTGTGCTCAACATTTTTTTTTTGTTTTTTGAGGATGGTAGGAATTGAACTTGGGTCCCATTTCACATGGCCTCGGCCTGCCAAGCAGCGACATCCAGCATGCACATTACTATACCTGGACCTGCATTTAGATTTGATAAATTCACATAGCAGCTGTCCTTTTCCTCAGACCGTGACCACTGGCCAGATGGGTATGACTCCCACGGTCCTGCGTGACACTGCCTGAAGGGTGGCAAAGTGACCTCCAACCTCCGGTAGAATGAGCATCCGTCTCCAGTCACAGCCAAAACTTTGCTAGTGTCTCAGGAAGGAGCACCTCTTTATAGCCGGTCATGAGTCCTTAATATATTACCCTTAAATCATTTAAAACTGGACTAGCCGGAGCAGCAGTGAATATGCCAATGCAGCTGGGAGCAATCTCGGGCGGGCCCAGCGAAATGGCCGAGATGATCTAATAGATCTTTCTTCATCTCAAAAGTCTATCACCCGGCCTCTCTGCTCCTTATTAAACCAAAGCTCCCCACTCACAGGAAATAAAACTGCTACCTGATATTTATATATCTTCAGAGAGTAGTGTGATTCAGAAACCAGGGAGAATGGTTTAAAACTATTTATTGAAAAAGAGACTGTTTCTTGCATGAAATGATCTTATTGGAAAAGTTACCTTATTTCTTCTACTGCACTTGGAAAAAAATCTAGATCATTTGTAAAGCAAAGGGCAAAACAGAAATTGATTTTTGTCAGCATGAGGTTGGTTTTTTGTACTTTGATTAGTGACCGAAGCTGGTGAGTCATGTGACAGTTCAGGTATTTTGGGGCAGGGTATTCAGACTGAGATCATAATAGCTCTTTCTGACCTTGGCTTTGAGCAGAACATTGCGGGAAGTCTTATGTCACCCCAAGTCTCTAGCTATTGGCAGCCTTATGATATCTCCGATTGATCTCTTGCATTAAGCAGTCTCCTTCCCTTCCCTTACTGTGCCATTCCTAAACTGTAAAGATCTGGATGGATTTACAACATCGATGGGGCGAAGTCCATAGTTACTGTTCCAGTATTGAAGGGCTTCCGAGATCTGACCCGAGCCAACTTCACCTCTGGCCCAATCCTTCTCTGCCTCCATGATGTGAACTCTGCTGCCACCAGCCACTCCAGCTGCTCAGCACACATCTGGGCACATAGCACCACTTCAGGATTTGTGCTTCTCTAGGTACTGTCCCCTTTGTGAGGATGCCTACTCTGTCCCCAGATATCTGTTCACCACTGTCCTCAGGAGTCACGCCTCCCATGCTGCCGGCAGTGGGTCTTCTGTAAGCTCACCATCCGCAGAACTTGAGTCATTTACTGTACCTGCTGTCTCCTCAGCATGGATCAGGTGCCTGAAATAGCTCATGTGTATGACGTCTGCACTGACTTCATGGAAATTTTATACTACCTGCTGGAGAGGGAGGGGAAGAGGGAAGGGAGCGTAGGAGAGAAAGGTTTTTATTACCTCCCTAAAACTTGTTTGTTAGATCTCTAACCTCTCCCCCATACCTCAGAATATGGCTGTATTTGCAGATAAGACTTTTTTTTTTTTTTTTGAGAGGTTTTCGCTATAGGGCGCGTGCACTTGCCAGACAGAGAGAGACAGAGAGACAGAAAGCGAGAAATCACCCCCCAGGGGGGATGGTCACGCCGCAATCCCTTCTCCTTCTCCAATCTTCCATTCTCCTCTCGGAATCTTGGGCACGCACGCACACGCGCCCGGCGTGAGTTCTAAGCCACCGGGTCCGGGACGCGAACTGCAGTCGACTACGTGGGAGTCCAGTGACATAGCCATTACGCTAACTGCTGGTTCCCCAGATAAGACTTTTAAATGGTGACTAAGGTAAAACGAGGCTGCCACAGTGGGATCTAATCCAATGTGACTGGTATCCTTATAAGACGAGGAAAATCGTACCCAAAGCGACATCAGAGATGTGTGCAAAGAGAGAAAAGACTATGTGAGGACACCGTGAGAGGAAGGCCGTTTGCAAACCAGGTGGAGAGGCTTCGGGAAAAACAAGCCCTGCTAACACCTTGATCTTGGGCTTCTCGTCACCTTATGAGAAAATCAATTTCTATTGTTTAAAACACCCAGTCTTAGAATTTTGTTAAGGCAGCCTAAGCAGACTAAGACACTCATGAGAATGTGCTCTGCAGTGAATGTGAGGTCAGGGGTGTGAATCTGCTATTGTCCGTTTAGGCTCTGTTCCTACCGGTTTACAAGACTACATCTCTCCATGCTGGGTAGGAATCTCATGTTCACAGATGATCTGTCTAGCTCCCTAGCTTATGGAAACTATTTCTTAGAACATTGACCCTAACTACGCAGCTATCTACCTCATCCTGGGTTCCAGAGGGAATCAGTGGCCTGTTCCAGTGCTGGCTGGGCCAAGCTTACCGGGAGTTGTCCCTCTACTGACTTCGTTATATAAGGGAGTTTTGAGGATAGTGTTAATTACAAGTGATTATTATCTTCAGTAATTGCACAAAATCCCAGCTTCCGACTTTACGGTTATGTAAGTAGGGCCCCTCTCTGGGGTCCATGTCACTGTGGCCTCTTTATTCATTCTCCAAGCAGCAGAGGAATCTTTATTCAAAACAGGTATGAATAAGTCACCCTGTGCCCTACTGCTCTACCTTACTCTCAACGAAATCCTAATTTTATCCTCGTAGGAGTCTGGATTTCATCAGTTTTTAAGAACATTTTTATTTTTGCTAGAGGGCACATGTCCTCACTGGAGACAAGAGACAGAGAGAGAGGGAAAGTGAGAAATCATCCCCCAGAGGGATGGCCGTACCACACTCCCTTCTCCCTCAATTTCCTCTCTGAGTTTTGGGCATGTATGCACATGCACCTGGTGTGTTTTTTAAGTCACTGGGTCTGGGACTTGAGTAGTGCAATAGAATCACGTAGGATATTTTGGCCTGAACAATTACTGAGTGTAGGTGCTGTGTGCTGTTCTGGGGATGGGGGGACATTTAGTAGCATCTTGGCCTCTATTTGTTAGATGCCAGTACTATCCCCCCCCCCCCACACATACACACACAGTTATGGCACCTAAATGTCTCCAGATACAGCTAAATGTTTCGGGGTGGGGGGGCTGGGAAGGCAAAATTACTGCCAGTTGAGAAGAACTACTACACTTCACCATTTGTCCAAATTGGTTGGCCATGGAACTAATTCCTTGAGCTGCTCTTTATCAAAGATGGCATTGTCAAACAAAGGCAAGCAATATTAAGTGAAATAGGTTCCTTGGCTTCAGGAATGCTCAGAGCCTTTGTGATACTAAGCTTAGATCAGAAGTGACTCTCTTTCATACCATAAGGATATAGAAGAAGCAGGGTTTCCTGGAATATTTTCACAGGAGATTTCTACTACCCTAAGGAATGAGTTCTGGTGAGCCTACCTCTGGGAAAATACTACTAAAGACCATTTTTATGAGTAGAGATGTCCTAACCTCTCCACTGCTGTTCAGGTAGTAAGTGTTGGAGCTAAGAGGAACACCCACACCTGTCTGGTCCCAAGTACCAGCTCCTTCCTTCCCTCCATTCACTTTGCATTTCTAGACTCTGCTGTTACCCCCACCCTCCCCTTGTAGCCAATAAGTCAACTTCTTCATCTCCCACTCAGCATACTCTTTGAAGCTCATGCTAATCTAGGGATTGTTTCCTTTTGTCCTTTTCAAATGTCCAGGATCC
>NW_006204113.1:4372916-4427826 GCF_000334495.1 Tupaia belangeri chinensis
CCCTACAGACATTATGTTCAGGTTTGTCGTATCTGTCCAGCTTATCGGAAACATTGCCTAAGCAAGGTGGAATATCAGGGAAATGTTGGAGGGGGAAAGTAAGAGTGGGCTTTATGGATGCCTTTAGGCCCAAACAACCCAGACCTCTCTAGTAGGGCAGTGGTTGAGGCTACGCCCTGACCCACTTCCCTAGGATGATATCCTGGCCTGAGCACCGGAGCAGACCAAAGTCTTGACACAGTCCTTAGAATTCAGCTGTTTAGCCATTCATTGACCCAACATTCATTGGAAACCTTCTTCATAAGTCCTAGTAGATTTATGGCTCTCGATTACATTTTACATTGATGAATGGGGTTTAAACATCTCCAAGACTCATCCCAGAAACTCCAGTTTTTTTGTCACTCTTTAGGAGGTTTAAGATTAAGGTTGGTGTTTAAAGTGAATGAAGAGTTCTGGACAAAAATTTTCTTAAAAGAGGAGACCATATCCTGGATTTCCTTATCTCTTGCCTTATGACTTAACTTTTTAATGGAGGGTTGTTTGTTTGCTATTTGGGAACCTCACTATATACATTTGCTGGAAATCTTCTATGTGGCAAGCACTTTAAAAAAAATCTCAAATTAATTTTGCATTTTATATGAAGTCTCCATAATGATGTATATAATATATGTTTTTCAATAGAGAACTTTACTTTTTGTCATTTTTCTCTTTGTACCTCACATCCACCCTCTACCATTCACTCTACCATCCACTCCCTTTCCTCTTCTAAGGACAGAGGGAGAAGTAGGTGAGGAAAGGGGTTGAGGGTAAGACTGAGACGTCAAGGTTTTTAAAAACATAGGCTGTTTCAGAACCAGCAGTTGGCATAATGGCTATGTCACTGGACTCCCATGTAGTTGACCGCAGTTCGAGTCCTGGACCCGGTGGCTTAAACTCACGCTGGGCGCATGTGCGTGCATGCCCAAGATCCCAGAGAGAAGAATGGAGAAGGGGTTGCTGCGTGGTCATCCCCCTGGGGGGTGATTTCTCACTTTCTATCTCTCAGTCTCTCTCTATCTTTCTGGCGAGAACACGCGCCCTATAGCAAAAACCTTTCAAAAAAAAAAAAAAAGTAGGCTGTTTTCCAGCAGATCCTAGGGATGAACTCTCATAAAGTTAATGTTAGTATTGCAGCTTACTTTCTGCTCTGGATATAAGTTCCTCTGCAGGCCTGGCCCTGTGTGGACACCCCAGGGTACAAAACTCAGAGCACCTGCTAGGACCCAGCTTATGCAATCCAGATCAATGCCAATCCACATTTTCTCCCTTTGAGCCAGTGCTCCCAGGGCCCTGGGCCTGCCAGTCAGAGCTGCGTGCGGCAAGCCCTAAAACACGGCTTTCTCCTGTGTGTTTCACAGACACAAAGGGCCAGTCTGGTCCATCAGTGACAAGCAGTTGGTACCTTGAGCCTGGGGTGGGACTTCTGATCTCAGTTTGGGGCTTGTTGATGAACTGATGACTGCTGTGCTCACTGAGAGCCAGCGGGA
Organism: Tupaia belangeri chinensis; assembly: GCF_000334495.1. Classification (NCBI taxonomy): domain Eukaryota; kingdom Metazoa; phylum Chordata; class Mammalia; order Scandentia; family Tupaiidae; genus Tupaia; species Tupaia belangeri. The sequence continues at coordinate 4,374,443 of NW_006204113.1, forward strand.
CGATGGTCAGATCTCTGTTTGAACACGACAAAGTGAGGAATCGTGCTCATGTTTATTCTGCCATTTCAAAGGCAGCCATCTAATGTGCAAGAGCACTGGGACATTAAATGAACAAGCGGTTTGGTGGAGAGTGGAGGAGATGGGCACAGCCGTGATTTGCTACCTGGTAGACAGACTTTATTCCATTTTATATGGCATTTTATATGGCTCAGGCGCCAGCAAGCACAGACTCCTCAAGTGTAGGTAAGGTTTGGAAAGTCTCATTTGTGCTCCAAATGTGGAAAGCAGTGACTTACGCTAATGATATTTTTGTAAGAAGATGGTCTCCTTTTGTCACCAGATTGTCCCTTAAATTAATGGAAGCCTGGAGGCCCTAAATTAAAAGCAAGAAATTACAATGTAGCAGATTGAATTTAAGTTCATGTGTTGTGTCTGAAATATATGAGTGGCTTTTGAAAACATAATTTAAAATGAATAGTGGGTTCCTTATGCACAGGCAGCATCCTACTGCCAGTTTGCATTAAAAGCTGGGATTCCACGCTATCAGTGCTACAAAGGGAACTGCCCCCGCCCCCTTTACCATCACCCTGGCTCTCTACAAACCAGCCTGCACTGGCAAGCTAGGCTAAAGTCTGTGCCAAAGCTGTTACATCTGCTGGAACCCACTCCCAAATCCTGTGTCTGCTCGGCCTGGTCAAGGCAACTCTAACTCCCTGGGTCCTTTCTCCTCCTAGGTGAGGTGTCCCAGAAGGAGGGAACACTGGGACTCTTCATCACCTATGGCCTTGAGTCCTCCCTTTCTTCCAGGCAACCTAAAATGCCTGCTTCTGTGTGGAGAGGGATGTAAAGACGCCAGGCCTTTGTGACAGTAGCCAAGTTCCTTTTCTCACTGGACTCGAAATAAGAGATGAAGATAAACTAAGGCTTGTACGGGACAGGAGCAGGGGCCCTGAGCTGAAGTAAGTCTGGAATGTACGCAGCTTCAGAGCAAGAGGCTGTAGGCATTGCAAATGTTTCCCCCAAGTCAAGTGCGCTCATTCCTTCATTAACTCGGTTATTCACGTGCTGCCTACCTACGAAGTACCTACTTGGTGCCTCTTCAGTAGGCTCAGGTACAAAGATGAATGTGCTACAGGCAGGAACTCTAAAAGGCTAGAAATACAGGGGATCAGGGTGGGTTCTCTTCGTCGGAGATACCTGACGTTCCTCCTGGGCTTCCTATCCTTCGTACATGACAGAAGCCAGCATCTGCCCTTGAGTTTACCCGGAAGAGATGACAACGCCCCCAACTTTCTGCTTCACCAGGTGCCACGTCCTGTCACTGACATTTTCTCCCGTACATTTCTGTATGACAATGAGTGGCATATGGGTGCCTCTTTGTCAGGCGCAGATGATTTCAAATGCATCCTCCTTCCCATCCTGCCTGACTCATTTGGTGGTTACAGGAAGTTCGTATGAACAGGCAAGGGTGCAGGGGCCGGGGAAGCATTGTAGATTGGGTCAAGACTGGGATATGACACATGTAGATCCCACACAGTCTGCAGTGGAGCCCCTATCGCATGGGCAGGCAGTGCCAGTCACAGCTGCTTCACTGCTGCCAGGAGCGCTGTGCGAGAGAATGTGCCGCCATCCGCTAGTGATGCCTGTTCCAAGGGTACTAGAATACACTTTTCATCTCACAGCAACCAACAGCCTCCCCCGCCCCACACACACACCCACAAGAAAACAGATGAGTTCGGGGTTGCTTGGCAGTGCTCTGAAGACCAGGATCATTGGGCAGAAATTATTATACCCATTATTAGTAATCTGGAACCTGGGACTCAGAGAAGTGGACAGGTAAGTATTTCAATATAGACTTCCTCCTCTAGGGGTGGTGGACCTGTACCTCCAAAATAGGTACCTAGAAGTACTCCCCTTTCTATCCCCAGGCTCCCGTTTTGCAGTTTCCAGAGTAGCGTTCTCCTTCGCCTCCAAATAAAAGAAAGCGTTCCTGCAAGGGCACTTCTCAGGCGGCTAACTAGACATGACCACAAGGGGGCACCAAAGAGTTTCCATTACTTCTGCTGGTCTTGTTGCCAGCATTTTCTGCTGGGTAGGGAATAGGTATACAATTTTTAAAGAAGAACATGAACTTAGATAGGTTGGTGTGGGAAGTCAAAGCTTAAGCCCCAGGTAGACAGTGGAGGCGATGCTCCTAACTTTTATACTGGTGAGGGAGGTGGGGAAGGTTGGCGTTGGTGCTCTGGGTTAGGGTAAATTTCTGATTGCTGTGAGAACAATGGTGGCATGCCATATGACTGTTTTAATTTTTCTTTCTTTCTCTCTTCCTCTCTTTCTTTGTTTCCCCAAGTTAACTCATACAGGCCCTGTCCAATAGATGTTCACCAACCCACGTCGGGGGTGGGGGGTGGGTCGGGACGGAGACCGGACGGAGACCGGACGGAAACGGGACGAACTACTTTCCATTAGCATTTCATGCAGATCATCTTGTCCTGCAGACCAGTTAGAAATCATTGCAACTAAGTAGATCTTGTTTTTCCAATTAAATAGTGTAGTAGATTCTTTGAGGGCAGAGAATAGCAAGTTTTCCTATTCCCATGTGCAGATCCTACCCAGCCTGTAGTAGAGCCTCTGCTACCCAAGCAGCGAGTGTCAACTACAATTGCGTGGAAATTGCTGCCAAACTAGGAGAATGTGTCAAGATCCATTGGTGATGTCTGCTCTGGGCCTGGATGGGTAAGAGGCAGCCTCTGAATCCTGTATTTGCCATTCTTGAGACAGAACACGCAGAGGAAGAATCAGCGTTTCCCTAAGAATTTGGCCAATTAGAGCCCAGCCAATGGGAACACCACAACATGGGTGTGGTGGGAACTGCCCAGTGGTCAAATGAGATCACGTGAAGGAAGCCCTCAGCAAATGGGAGTGAAGGCTGAGCCAGCCCCCTGCTTCCCCCCCTCCCCTCCCGTTCCTGCTGCAGTTTCATTCCACTGTGTGGTGGGGGCGTGGTGGTGCCCGCCCTATGGCATTCCACTGTGTGGTGAGGAGAAGGTGTGGGCTGGGCTTTCGGTGGAGTGTCTTGAGCAGGTGCAGGCTACCTGCTTTTCCCCAGGAGTTACCATGCTAGGTGGCAAAGCGAAAGCCAACAGCAGCTCCCCAGAAGGGGGCACTGCAGGGCAGAGGGAGTGCTGCAAATGAGTTAGTTCTCACTAGCGGTGGGATGTGGTGGGACCTGCCCAGAGCACCCCTGTGCCTGGCTCCTCAGCTGTTCTGGAGGAGAGTTGAGATGCTGAAAGGTTGAAAGGAAAAATGCTTCCTGCCGCTTGGCTCCTGTAATCCGGACTTGGCCCCTCAGGTGTATGTGGCTAGAGGGCCTCCTCTGGCCCACTGGGAAGCCCAATGTAGGATTCCCCAGCCGCACTTGATTAACAGGGTAATTGGCACACTCACAACAAGGGTGAAGTTAAACACCTGGACATGAGGGACTTTTCAGTTAGGAAAAAGACAGGGTATAGGGGTGCAGGGGATCAGATTCCAGAGATGGCTGCCAGGCCTTTTGATCAGAGGCTTCTGGTGTTGGGGTGCAAGGTTGAGGCTCAGCGAAGGCAGGACTGACTAGGACAGTAACGTCCTCTCGTACTGAAGCTGGCTGAATCCTCAAGCTCCTTAATGGATTAGGGTAAGAGAGCAAATCGAGGTCTCTGGTGGGCGCCTGGGCCCTGAAATGCCCTTCGAGCACTGAGCTAGCAGTCCAGTCATCCAAGGTGGTGGTGCTGGCCCACCTCCAACAAGGGTAATGACAATTTGCTTCCTTCCCTGAGACTCTCATTTGTGTTTTTCTCTTGCCTTGTGTTAAGTTTGCTGAAGGACTGTCAGAAAAAGCACTGCTAGAAAGTGTACTGTAGAAAGTGTTCATCCTGAGAGCACTGGGTAGGACAGAAGCAAGACGCAGCACAGTGGGAAATAGAAAATGGGGTCTCAGGTGCAATTTCAGTGCAAAGGAGGGAACTGGAGTTGGGGCTCCAGAGCAGAAGGCAGAGGCACAGGCAGCTTCTAAAGAGGTGAAAAAGTTGTGTCTTCTGCAGACACCTGGGAAGGCTATCCTCCTCTCTCCTTTTCTGGTTGCCTTGATGCGGGCTGGATGGCACCCACCGCACTGGGTCAGACACGAAGAATGAGCGAAGGCACCGTGCACCCACAAGATGCCCTGGTGACTTGCAAGAGCCAACTTGCAGCCCCATCCTGATTTCTGGCACTCCGAGCATTATGGGAGTGAAGACATCATCACAAAAGGTGTTTTTCAGGAGAATGCCATCTCTGTTACAGTTAGCTAGGGCCTATTGTGTACCCAGAGAGCAAGCGAGACAGATAAATATTTGGGGGGAATGAGTGTGTGGGAGAGATGAGCTGTCAGGGCAAGTGAACATTAAGTGAAATGGATTGCGTCTTCCTGGAAGCTTTCCCCTGCTCAGTAACGAGATCGCTCCTGGGTCTGGGTTACCTGCGAGCGTCTCCCCAGCACCATTCATACCCACTGAATTCCTTCTAATCAATGTCACCCTGGAGGGAAAGGTGGGCACAGAGCAAGAGAGCAGACTTCCTCTGTGGAAGGAGAGAGGTGGGATTCCTGCCTTAAAGGGTCTTGATCTGCTGTCCCAATTGTGGGACACAGAGCAGAGGGGGCGAAGGAGATAGTAAACATGTCAGGTGACCTTTTTTATTTAAAGGATATGAGGAGCCATGAATGTTTGTTCCAGAGCCTCACTCAGAAATATCGGCGATTTCAGCTCCTTTGTTAATTTTTGTTAACCTGCCTTTCTAAGTTTCCTGTCTTGGCTATTACAATTTTTTCTTTTTTTAAATGGTGATGAAGGTGCTAGATTCCCATGTGGACAACTGTGGTTTGAGTCCTGGACCTGGTGGCTTGAGAATCATGTTGGGTGCATGTGCGTGCGTGCCCAAGATCCCAAGAGGAGAATGGAGGAGAGGAGATTGCAGCATGGTCATCCCCTACCAGGGGATAATTTCTCAATTTCCCTCTTTCTGTCTCTCTCCAGCAAGCACATACACCCTATGGCAAAAATGTAAAAAAGAAAAATTAAAAAATTTTTTTATTGAAGTATAATTTACATACCAAAAAATTCAACAACTGTGCTTGTATAATTCAATGAGTTTCAGTAAATAATAGTTGTACAACCATGACTGCAGTTCCATTTTAGATCATTAGCTGTGATTATTTTCTTGTTTCTTCAAATGATGACCTTGAATGCTTTTTGGAGGGGCTCGCACGGCATGGCAGAAGGGCACACAGACAATGTTGCGAGGAGATTAAGCCTACGACATGGAGGGTGTCTCCATTCCAAGGAAATGGAGGATGAGGTGAGATGAGAAGCTTCCTTTAGGGGAAAACACAATAATATCAAGAGCTAACAGGTCTTATTGTATAGTCTAAAGAGTCAGGGGCCATGCCAGTCCCGTTGCATGATTATTGCATTGGATGGTTGCATTATTGATTTGCTTTTAACAAAAATCCATTGTGACAACCAATTTTATTATTCACATTTTACAGATGGAGAAACTGAAGCTGATGGAGGCTAAGTAGCTTGAACAATGTCTTACTTGCAGAAGAGTGGCAGGCTGAGATGGGACTCGAATCCATACCATTCTGATTATAGAATTCGGATGTTCAAACCATTATGCTAGGAGGCATTTAGAGACTTTGTGGTAGGGCCTAGACTCTGCTGTAAGATGACCTAAAATGCAGCAGGTCCTGGGAACATGCTCCAGAACCCTGATGTTGTGACTCCATCAGTTTGAGCTTATTCAAACCAAAAAAATGAGTCTCTACCCCTGACTGATCCTAATTCCCATCCACTCCAGGTCTCAGGGTCATTTGGCTCTGGCTCCACCTAACCACTGGGCTTTGTTTGCTTTCTGAAGATCCAGCTTTAACCCTCACACAGTTCAAGGCACCAAATGTCTGGTGCCCTTCCCCATGCAGAGAAATAAAGGGACCTGAAAATACACTGCCATTTCAAAAAGAACCTGTCTGCCACAAAAATAATGGTGTTTGATATGCCACTGTATTTCTTTTTCCCTTTCAAAATCAATCTTTAGATTGTAGGCCTGAAAACCAGGTGCCACTCTCTTCTAAAGGTATGCCAGGGGTTAGAAACAGAATGCTACACACCACTTAACATGTGAAATATGATTTATCTGTCCGGGCATATAGGGAAAAAAAATAAAAAGAAAGAAAAAACCCAACAACAACCCTTCTGTTGAGTTTTGAAATGTAAATGTTTGCTAATGCTTTGCCGAAGACAGCTTCACTTGGGCCCAGAGCTATGTGTAAAGAAACATTAAAATGCATCATTTGCTCAGGGCTAAAAGTCATCAGCTTGTGATATTAATGCCCTTTAAAAAATAATTTGATGGCATGAAATCAGAGCATGCCTTGTGCAAAGGATTGGCTCTTGTCAATTTTCTCATGGATTCACGGAGCTATAATTGCATTTAGATCTCGCCAAAAATGAGAGTGTTCTTTTCTTTTTTTCTTTTTTTTGCCCCTCACCTCTTTCATTTGCTGGAGGAGAGGTAAGGGGGTTAACTTTGATCTCATCTAGTGTGAAGGACCCCTGCCCAGAGACTGGGAATGTGCTGGTCAGTGGAAGGTGGCCATGGTATTTTCTGAAAGTCAAGGTTTTAGATTCTACCCCTTAATCTTTACTTTCAGTGAATGTAATAGAATTCTACCAGGGGATAATTTCTCAATTTCCCTCTTTCTGTCTCTCTCCAGCAAGCACATACACCCTATGGCAAAAATGTAAAAAAGAAAAATTAAAAAATTTTTTTATTGAAGTATAATTTACATACCAAAAAATTCAACAACTGTGCTTGTATAATTCAATGAGTTTCAGTAAATAATAGTTGTACAACCATGACTGCAGTTCCATTTTAGATCATTAGCTGTGATTATTTTCTTGTTTCTTCAAATGATGACCTTGAATGCTTTTTGGAGGGGCTCGCACGGCATGGCAGAAGGGCACACAGACAATGTTGCGAGGAGATTAAGCCTACGACATGGAGGGTGTCTCCATTCCAAGGAAATGGATGATGAGTTGAGATGAGAAGCTTCCTTTAGGGGAAAACACAATAATATCAAGAGCTAACAGGTCTTATTGTATAGTCTAAAGAGTCAGGGGCCATGCCAGTCCCGTTGCATGATTATTGCATTGGATGGTTGCATTATTGATTTGCTTTTAACAAAAATCCATTGTGACAACCAATTTTATTATTCACATTTTACAGATGGAGAAACTGAAGCTGATGGAGGCTAAGTAGCTTGAACAATGTCTTACTTGCAGAAGAGTGGCAGGCTGAGATGGGACTCGAATCCATACCATTCTGATTATAGAATTCGGATGTTCAAACCATTATGCTAGGAGGCATTTAGAGACTTTGTGGTAGGGCCTAGACTCTGCTGTAAGATGACCTAAAATGCAGCAGGTCCTGGGAACATGCTCCAGAACCCTGATGTTGTGACTCCATCAGTTTGAGCTTATTCAAACCAAAAAAATGAGTCTCTACCCCTGACTGATCCTAATTCCCATCCACTCCAGGTCTCAGGGTCATTTGGCTCTGGCTCCACCTAACCACTGGGCTTTGTTTGCTTTCTGAAGATCCAGCTTTAACCCTCACACAGTTCAAGGCACCAAATGTCTGGTGCCCTTCCCCATGCAGAGAAATAAAGGGACCTGAAAATACACTGCCATTTCAAAAAGAACCTGTCTGCCACAAAAATAATGGTGTTTGATATGCCACTGTATTTCTTTTTCCCTTTCAAAATCAATCTTTAGATTGTAGGCCTGAAAACCAGGTGCCACTCTCTTCTAAAGGTATGCCAGGGGTTAGAAACAGAATGCTACACACCACTTAACATGTGAAATATGATTTATCTGTCCGGGCATATAGGGAAAAAAAATAAAAAGAAAGAAAAAACCCAACAACAACCCTTCTGTTGAGTTTTGAAATGTAAATGTTTGCTAATGCTTTGCCGAAGACAGCTTCACTTGGGCCCAGAGCTATGTGTAAAGAAACATTAAAATGCATCATTTGCTCAGGGCTAAAAGTCATCAGCTTGTGATATTAATGCCCTTTAAAAAATAATTTGATGGCATGAAATCAGAGCATGCCTTGTGCAAAGGATTGGCTCTTGTCAATTTTCTCATGGATTCACGGAGCTATAATTGCATTTAGATCTCGCCAAAAATGAGAGTGTTCTTTTCTTTTTTTCTTTTTTTTGCCCCTCACCTCTTTCATTTGCTGGAGGAGAGGTAAGGGGGTTAACTTTGATCTCATCTAGTGTGAAGGACCCCTGCCCAGAGACTGGGAATGTGCTGGTCAGTGGAAGGTGGCAGGTTGTTATTGTGATCTGCTGCTTTATCCTCGGTCCATAGGCTCCCAGCAGGGCTTGTCTGGACCAGTGCTGGGAAAAGGCAAAGGCTAGGGTCACCTGTTAGAGTGGACTATATTAAGGCCACTTTGGCTGCAAGTGACAAAAACCCTCTTCACACTGGCTTAAGCAACAAATGAGAAGTGTTCAAGGATGCAGGGGGTACCTCACAGAGACCAGGGCTGGGAATGAGGTCGAACCTTGGTCCACCTGGAAGCAGACTCCAGTGCTGCCAAGAACCCAAGTCAGTGTCTTTCCTGGGTGTGTTCAGAGTGGGTCATGGCCGCTGACATCACCGGGGCCGGGAACTGGACTGGGAAGGGGTGGAGATGGATGGGGGCAGGTTGAGAGATGGTTGATTCCACTCAGCTCTGGACTTCCCTTTCTGCCTCATCTGGAGCAACCCCATTTCTCTCGCAGTGCATGGCACAAGGACAAAGTGATAATGGCTCTGTTATGAAGAAAGAAATGGAGGGACCAGCAGCTAGTGTAATGGCTATGTTGTTGGACTCCCATGTAGTCAGCTGTGGTTCAGGTCCTGGACCCAGTAGTTTAAACTCGCACCGGGCATGTGTGCGTGCGTGCCCAAGATCCTGAGAGGAGAAAGGAGGAGAAGGGATTGCGGCGTGGCCATCCCCCCCCGGGGAGTGATTTTTCACTTTCTGTCTCTGTCTTTCTGACGAGCGCACGCACTCTATAGCAAAAACCTCTCAAAAATGTAAATGTTTGCTAATGCTTTGCCGAAGACAGCTTCACTTGGGCCCAGAGCTATGTGTAAAGAAACATTAAAATGCATCATTTGCTCAGGGCTAAAAGTCATCAGCTTGTGATATTAATGCCCTTTAAAAAATAATTTGATGGCATGAAATCAGAGCATGCCTTGTGCAAAGGATTGGCTCTTGTCAATTTTCTCATGGATTCACGGAGCTATAATTGCATTTAGATCTCGCCAAAAATGAGAGTGTTCTTTTCTTTTTTTCTTTTTTTTGCCCCTCACCTCTTTCATTTGCTGGAGGAGAGGTAAGGGGGTTAACTTTGATCTCATCTAGTGTGAAGGACCCCTGCCCAGAGACTGGGAATGTGCTGGTCAGTGGAAGGTGGCAGGTTGTTATTGTGATCTGCTGCTTTATCCTCGGTCCATAGGCTCCCAGCAGGGCTTGTCTGGACCAGTGCTGGGAAAAGGCAAAGGCTAGGGTCACCTGTTAGAGTGGACTATATTAAGGCCACTTTGGCTGCAAGTGACAAAAACCCTCTTCACACTGGCTTAAGCAACAAATGAGAAGTGTTCAAGGATGCAGGGGGTACCTCACAGAGACCAGGGCTGGGAATGAGGTCGAACCTTGGTCCACCTGGAAGCAGACTCCAGTGCTGCCAAGAACCCAAGTCAGTGTCTTTCCTGGGTGTGTTCAGAGTGGGTCATGGCCGCTGACATCACCGGGGCCGGGAACTGGACTGGGAAGGGGTGGAGATGGATGGGGGCAGGTTGAGAGATGGTTGATTCCACTCAGCTCTGGACTTCCCTTTCTGCCTCATCTGGAGCAACCCCATTTCTCTCGCAGTGCATGGCACAAGGACAAAGTGATAATGGCTCTGTTATGAAGAAAGAAATGGAGGGACCAGCAGCTAGTGTAATGGCTATGTTGTTGGACTCCCATGTAGTCAGCTGTGGTTCAGGTCCTGGACCCAGTAGTTTAAACTCGCACCGGGCATGTGTGCGTGCGTGCCCAAGATCCTGAGAGGAGAAAGGAGGAGAAGGGATTGCGGCGTGGCCATCCCCCCCCGGGGAGTGATTTTTCACTTTCTGTCTCTGTCTTTCTGACGAGCGCACGCACTCTATAGCAAAAACCTCTCAAAAAAAAAAAAAAAAAAAAAAAAAAAAAAAAAAAAAAAGAAAGAAATGGATAATATCTAAACCAGGTGGTTCCTTGGCCTCCTCACAGGCTCGATAGCTTTGAGGAGTCTACCTTCAGGAGATTTTTGGGAAAAGCATTAGAATGATCCCGTATTCACAAGAAGCCCATGCAATTCTGAAAGAATAGTCCATCTCTCCACGATAAAATCATTTGTGCAACAACACAGTCCCAGCTAGAGGGTGAACTCTTGGTGAGGCACTAGGGTAACAGATAAACAGGGCACACACCCAGGCATCACACACACACCATTAACTGCTGCTGTTCATAGGATGCCAGAATGTCCACCTCCTGTGGGAGGCACCACCAACCCTGGAAACTGGAAGTTACTGCTGCCTCCGGATTCTCTGGAGTTCCTGAGAGGGACTCCCATGTGAGGTCTGGGTGGGTCCAGCCGAGGTCATCTGTCCAAGGCAGCCATGGTGCCTAGGGAAGTGTGTATGACTATCTGGACTCCTATAGAGAGAGGTAGGCTGTATATCACAGTGAGAAAATGATGGGCTGACAAGTTCCCCAACCAAGTTCCCTTAAACAGGATGTGTTTCAGAGAATTCCGGGTCTCAGTTGCCTTCTTTTTTTTTTGAAGAGTTTTTTGTTTGTTTGTTTGTTTGTTTGTTTTTGCTACAGGGCACGTGCGCCTGCCAGAGAGACAGAGAGAGACAGCGAGAAATCACCCCCTGGGGGGATGGCCATGCCACAATCCCTTCTCCATTCTCCTCTCGGGATCTTGGGCACGCGCACACACTCACCCGGCGTGAGTTTAAGCCACCGGGTCCAGGATTTGAACCGCAGTTGACTATATGGGAATCCAGCGACACAGCCATTACGCCAACTGCTGGTCCCTCAGCTGCCTTCTCAAACACATTCTTTGAGAAATCAGGTGAGCAAGAGATAGAGGGCAGTCACACGTCATCAATTCTGGCTCACTTTCCTGTGCACTTTCATGTCTAAGCCTTGGAGGAGTAGGGCTCATTGGTGGCCGGATGATGGGCGAGATGTCTGCAATACGGAAAGAGGTAGGAAGAGTCTGTAACACGCCTGGGGCTGCCTCTTGCTCTAGGTGAGGGAGAAGAAGGAACTAACAGCGTAGTGCCGCAATTGGGAGTTCAGTTTCTGAAGTCAGACAGGGGTCCCAATCCCGGTTCTGCACTTGGCCTCCCTGTGACGGCTGTGTCTGGACACAGGGCACATGGCCATGTCAGGGAGACACAAGAGAGGCAGGAGGGAGACAGGCAGTGAGAGCAGAGCTGGATGGATCAGGGCTTCCTCCACTGAACAAAGCAGGCATGCTCAAGCAGCCGTCTCTGTGATGCTCTTTCTTGTCTGGGTTTTCTGTGACTCAGGGCGACAAAGCAGGACCCTTGAGGGGTAGGGAGAATTTGGACATGACTTGAGATGAAATGAAGTGGAAGAGTTTCTCCTTTTGCTGCTGCCTGCCAGGGTTCCTCGGGCCAGTGCAGGAACCCTTCTGGCGATGAGGGAGCCTGAGGACGGCCTGCTGGTTAGCACTAGTGATGGGTTCTGGTGGGGAGTATGGAGAATGTGGGAGAATAGTCCTCTTTTCCTGTAAGAAAGAAGTAATGAGAAGCCAGAAAAAAAGACAGGGGCAGAGAAGCAGGCACTGTGATGTTGGGGCAGACCCGGTCTTAACAGGTATAAGAAAGGCTGTGAGCTCAGAGGGCAGGTGCCCTGTGTGACTTGCTCCCTGGCCCTTGGCAGAGTGCCATCGGGGTTGAAGGACTGTCTATCGGTTGGGTGATGGACAGATGATCATATCATTCAGGGATCCCAGTTAAGTTTGTGGCTCCAACTTCCCTTCCCATCACTCCCCTCCTCACCTCGTGTACTTGTGCTAACACCTGGTGCTCCAGTCTGGGAAATTGCCTTCTAAACCAATTCCCATGAGACGTGGGGCTGAATGTGCTTCCTTTCTCAAGGATGCTTGAATTTTAAAACAAGACGATGAAGAAGGCAATGCTTTACTCAGATTGGCAATTCTCTGGTAATGTAATTTTCTCTACTGTTTCCTCAAGATTTTAATTGATGCTCTGTAAATTCTTTTTAATTCTTTTTCAAGTGAATTTGGAGATCCTTGGACATTAAAACTCCTTCCTGAAGATCTACACTGCCTAACAGCACGTTAAAGGCTCTAAAAGTCTATTTTTTAAAAAAAGTATGTTTGATTTAAAAAATAATGGTCTTACTGAGGTATGGTTTACAGGCAATAAAGTTCACTATTATAAGGGTGCAGTTTAAATGTGTACACACGCATAACCAACACCACAATCAAAATACAGGACTATCAATCTGCAAAGTTCTCTCATGGTTATTTGGTCCCAACTGGAGAGGGTCTTAGGAGTAGGCACTGGTGAGTCAGCTACAGAACTAGGGAATCTTCTCTTACATAGTAGTAAAATCTCAGACCTTCTGGCCAGGCCCTGCATCCTCTTCTCAGAGGTTCTGGATAAAGAGGGAAAGGCAGCTCTGTAGCTGCTTCTCATGAATGCCATAATTCTCACCAGCAGATGGTAGGGAGAGAGGCTAATTGAGAACTCCTGTAGCATATAAAACAAAAATCAGCCAAAGGAACCCGCAAGGTAAATGATAGCATTATCAGGCGAGTAAAAGAAACAGCATCTGTGCCTGCTGTGGCAGAAGCCAGCACTGAAGTTGGGAAGATGGCTGTTCCCTGGGCCTTGCTGGGGAGCGGTTCTCACCCAGGAGCAAGGGGAGCGGACAGCGCAGCAAAGGCTCCTGTTCATCTCACCTGCAGAGAATGGTTTGGGAGGACTGGGCTGGGTCTAGATTTTAAATGTTTAACGAGCACCTTGATCTTTCTTTTTTACATTTGTTCTTGGGCTATCTGGGAAAATTCGTTTGCAATTTTCCAAGTTTATTGATCAATTAAGATAGGAAAAGACACGTTGCTTATCCTACCTCTGACATGGTGTAGTGAATGGAAACAGCCTGGGACAAGCTTATCTCCAGGGCCAGCTTATCTGATGCAGGGGTTCAGGCTGCAGGAGGTGTATGCTTTTTGCATCCAGAAGTGAGAATTTAAAAACTTCCTTCTCCTTTGACTCCACCCTTTAACAGCTGGAGAAGAACAGAGAAAAGAGCTTTTCCTCGTAGCCACATTCCACGGGCTTCCTATGGATACACACGCTTCCAGAATCAAACAGACCTGCTTTCTAGTCCCAACTGTCATTGACTAGCTAAAGTCAAGGTTTCTCTCTTCTTAGTTTCTTCATCCATAAGATGGGGATAAACACCTGCTTCAGGAGTATGTAAGACACATTGCCTTACATGGATAGAGTAGTACTTGGCATGTATTGGCTGTATATTAAATAGCAATTCATAACCCCAAATTCTTATATTCATTCTATGTCCATCCAGGAACCCTGTGTGCCTAAACAAGAGGAGGGTAGGAAAGTAGAGAGGAGAGTGCTTGGGGAAAAACACACTGTGGTGAGACACTCCTTTGCTAGGACCCCTCACTCAAAATCCTAGAACCCTAAAACCCCAGGTCTGGAAGTTTCCTTAAAGATCTTTTATTTGACTGTCCACTTCATGCTAGACACAGCTTTCCAAAGTCCTTGCCGAATGCTCATTTAACTTCCCCTGGAGTCCCTTGAAAACAGCGTAGTAGGTACAGGCATACTCTTCATCACTTCCTGGTCCACAACCTTGGGCCAATTCCTTGCCCTCTCTTTGCCTTAGTTCCCTCATCTGTAAAGTGGGACCAATGACGGTATCTATGGGACTGTTGTAAACATGAGTTCATACTTACAAAATACCTAATATGGTTATTGGAAAGAGTAATCCCTCAATAAACACCAACTTTGAAAAGTATTATTACCATAGCTTCTTCAGTGACCAAGAATTTGTTAAAGTTAGGTATACCCTGAAAATTCTCTGGCACCTCAGGGCAGCTTGCAGTCCAGGAAAAGAAACTCTCTAGGTCTTTATAACATTTTATTATTAGAGATCTATTTATCATTATTTTTCTCAGATTTTCATTATATATATTTTTTTCTAAAGGATATCATCTCTTGCCTGGGCCTTCCCAACCCCACACACCTAACTCTTTATACCCAACAGGATTTTATTTGATTGAACCATATGAAATTGAAATTTGGTATGCTGAAAACTACTGAATGTCAGCAGTTTCCTATGGTTCAACCAGACATTAGGTTACAGAAGCAGCACCATCTTCGGCTCTTGGAGTCACTGTGACCACTATATTACCTGATTCTGTGGTCTTTCCCAGGTCTTACAGGGGTTTCTAAGGATCACATGAAGTGTCCCTTGATGGAGCAAGAAGAATACTGGTCTAGGAGCAGGAGACTGAGATGGGGGGGTCAGCCCTGTGCCTACTAAGCCATGGAATCTTGGGCAAGTCACTTCACGTCTCTAAATCTCAGCTTTTTATCTCTACAATGGACAATTTGAGAAAGTGAGCTAAAGATCATTATCGATCCTGAATTTCTATGGTTTATAAAATACTTATCGGGTGCCCACTAGAAGCCAAAAGTCCTGAAAACATAGCCCAAACTTGCAAAGAGATTATTCTTTTGGAGAGGGTTTTTTTTTTTTTCCCGCTATAGGGGGCATGCGCTCCCCAGACAGACAGAGAGAGACATAGATACAGAAAGCAAGAAATCACCCCTAGGGGGGATAGTCACGCCGCAATCCCTTCTCCTCCATTCTCCTCTTGGGATCTTGGGCACGCACGCACACGCACCTGGCATGAGTTTTAAGCCACCAGGTCTGGGACACGAACCATGGTCAACTACGTGGGAGTCCAGCAACATAGCCATTATGTTAACTGCTGGTTCCCGTGGAGATTACTCTTGATAGGGACATCTAAACTAGGGACCGAGAGTCAGAGCAATGTAATATGGAAGAAAATGAATTATGGTGGTGTGCACTGTGGAGGAAAGAGTTAACTACCAATGTGACTTGCTTCTGTAGAAGCCTAGAGGAAAAGTGAAGCCTTTGTGGATCTGATAAACTTCCTAAGAGAAAAAGGGCCTTTGAGAAAGGTCTGGGGTTGAGAGAAGGGAGAATGAGCTTATCTTCATTTCCTTTGTTGTACCCAGCACACTGGCCCCTAAGCTTTCAGCAGCCTTACTGTGCTCATTCATTCATTCATTCATCCATCTATCCATTCATAAAGCGATGGTGGCACTTACATATCATGAACAAGACCAAAGTAGTCCCTGCCCTTAACATTGTAATGGAGGATCAGACAAAAATTCAACAAAAATATGAGATGTAGTGTTATGAAGAGAATTTTAAAAAGATGAAGTCATAATTCTGTAATTTCTTCGGTTTGGGGGCTGTGATCAGACATGATCTCTCTGGGCCACGGGTATTATAAACTGAGATCTGAAAGTCAGGAGGGAGCCAGCCAGGATAAGATCAGGGGAGAAAGTGGCCTAGGTAGAGGAAATGCCAGTGTCAGGGACACAGGGCAGGCATGAGCAGGGATGAAAGAGCAGTGTGGGTGAGGGAAGGTGAGAGGTGGGGAGTGTTTCAAGATATATTTGGTGAAGTAGGCAGGGTAAAGGGTTTCGTAAACCAGGGTAAGAATCTTACACTTTATTCTCAGTGCAACAGGGAAACATTAAATGGTTTTAGGAGAGGAGCAGCATGCGTTGACTGATATTTTTAAGAGATCTCTCTGGCTACAGAATGAAGAATGATTGCAGAGAAGCAAGAGTGGGAACAGGATGCCTGGTAAGGATGTCATTGCTGTGGTCTGATGAGAGATGACGATGGCACAGACTAGACAAGGGGAGCAGGTGGTGAATGCTGCACAGAGAGTTGAACACCCGGGGTGGAAAGGATGAGATAGAGAGACCTGATAAGGGAAGGTCTCAATATTTAAAGCAATGTTTCTAATTTTTTTTTTTTTTGGAGAGGTTTTTGCAATAGGGTGTGTGCACCCGCCAGACAGACAGAGAGACAGAAAGTGAGAATTCACCCCCCAGGGGGGATGGCCCACCGCAATCCCTTCTCCTCTCGGGATCTTGGGCATGTATGCACACCCGCCCGGCATGAGTTTTAAGACACCGGGTCCGGGATGCGAACCGCGGTCAACTACGTGGGAGTCCAGCGACATAGCCATTACGCTAACTGCTGGTCCCCAATGTTTCTAATTTTTTCCTGTCCTAGGGGAAAACTGTACACTTGTGTTAAGAACAATGTATCAATTCAGCAGTGATTCTCAACCAGGGTCCCCCTGGAAGGTAAGCAGCAAATTGCTGTTGGAGAAGTGTGGGGAACTCGCCTACCCAGAACCCAATCAACCTGCTGTGTAATTTCATGGCCTCATGATTACACCAATGTTAACTACAAGTGAGGGTTTAGGATGGGTGCTTGAAGTGATAGGCAACATTTATGAATACAACTCAGTTTGACCTATGAAAGCTTGTTCTTGGCTATTTTAACCCCCAAGGATTTTATGATTCTATGCTTTTACATAAAGTCATTTCGCCTAGAATAATAAAAACATTAGTTTTTTGGTCAAAATTTATCTTTTTGTTTTGTTTTGTTTTAATTGCCAGAGGGCATGTGTACTTGCTAGAGAAAGAGACAAACAGAAAGGGATAGAGAGGAGCACGCCCCCAACTGGGTGTGGTCAAGTCACATTTTTTTTCCCCCTGCATTTCTCCATCCCATCAGGATTTTGGGTAATGTACTCAGGTGTGCTGAATGTGTTTTTCAAGCCACCAGGGTCAGGTCAGAATTCAAACCATAGTTGATTAGGTGGGATCCAATTCCATATACACTGTGCTTAACTGCTGTGCTAACGGGCTGGCCCCATTCCCCCAAATGATTTTTTAAAATTTATTTACTATCATCATAATCTTGTTTATATTACATTGAATCACATATAACTTTACAGTGTATTACATTTCTTTTTCCAGAAGGAATACCATGCATATCAGTCAATATAGAGACATTAAAATCCCCATTTCATCATCCAATAGCTTTTCATTATTTTTCCCAATCATTATTATTATTCCAATTATTTTTTGATCAATCACTATTTCTCATTTTGCTTGTAAAAATACTTTACCCAACCTGAAATACTTCTCAGACCAATCCAGTTGAGAATACTATACATGTCATCATCAACAGGTAATAAACCATATCTGTGTCCTTATAATGTCCTGCCTCTCTATTTGTTCTCTTGCTATCTTTCTCTATACTCTTCTCTTCTCTTGCTCCATTCCACATGGTCTTATCCTCATTAACTATTTTCACTGCTTTTTGATCTCTACCATAGAGTGTGAATAGTCAGTATATATTATGTGGATACATACAATGTCCCCCAAATGATATTTTAAGTTTATTTATTAATTTTATGATTGAAAGAGACAGAGAGATTGAGAGAGAGAGATACAGTACTGTCAAGAAAGTCTCAACACCATAATCCACTCTCAGCTTCAACCAGCCAAGTTCATGGACACAGCAGTGCTGGATTTGCTAGGGCCTATAGACAGAAACCAGTAACCTTACTCTGTGGGTCTGCCTCACAGAACGTTATATTTTACCATTGGCCCACCATCCGTCCCCTCAAAAATGATTTTATAGAGCATATTTTAAATAAGTTTAATTCCTTAATCACTTTTTATTATTTGCTGGGTCTAAATATTTCCAGTCACTTTAGTTTTTATTTCCATTTTATTATGAGAAATTCTATCCATTATATATTTGACAATAAATATTTAATTCTTCACTCGCACTTTTTGTTTGTTTTTATTTTTGTTTTGGAGAGAAATTTTGCTATCAGGCATGTGAGCTCACCAGAGAGACAGAGAGATACAGAGAGACAGAAAGTGAGAAATCACCTCCTGGGGAAATGACCATGCCACAATTCTCCTTCATTCTCTTCTTGGGATTTCTGGCATGTATGCACACACGTTGAGTTCTAAGCAACTGCATCTGAAACTCAAACCGTAGTTTGAGACTATATGGGAGTCCAGCAACATAACCATTATACCATCTGCTAATCCCTTCACTCAGGTTCTTAAAAACTATGTATTCATTTATTTTTAATCAACAAATTGTATAGATTTATCATATACAACATGTTGTCTTAAAATATGTATGCATTGTGGAAGGGCTAAATCAAGCTAATTAACGTGTTTTCTTTTTGGAGGGGTAAAAAAGCATTTAAAATCTATTTTCTTAGCCATTTTTTGAAAATACAATATATTGTTATAAATTTTAGTCACCACATTGTACAATAGATTTCTTGGAGATATTCCTCCTAACTGAATATTTGTGTCTTTTGACTGAAATCTTCCCAACTCCCTACTCCTCAGGTCTTGCTAATAACCTTTCCACTCTCTACTTCTGTAAGTTCAGCTTAAATGTCCTATATTTAAGAGAGATGATGTAGTGTTTGTTTTTCTGCCTCCTCCAAGTACATCCATGTTATCATGAATAACAGGATTTCCTTTTTGAGGGCTGGCTGGTTCATTGTGTACATGTACCACAAGTTCTTTGTTCATTCTTCCCTTGTGGGACACTTAGGTTGATTCCATATCCTGGCTATTATGAATAATGCTACAATAAACATGGGAGTGCAGATGCACATTTGACATATTAATTTCATTTCCTTTGGGTATATACTTAGTATTGGAATTCCTGAATCATATGGTCATTGTATTTATTTTATTTTATATTTTTTTAGGAACCACCATATTTTTTTTTCTGTAATGGCTATACTAATTTCCATTCCCACCAACTAATTGCATTTCCACCAAGGAAACAATGACTACCTTGTCTTCACATCCTCACCAACACTTGTTATCTTGTCTTTAATTTTTTGGGATTTTGCTATAGGGTATGTGTGCTCACTGGAGAGGGACAGAGAGAGATAGGACAGAGAGAGATAGAGAAGGAAAGTGAGAAATCACCCCCCAAGGGGGATAGCCACACCACAATTCCTTCTTCTCCATTCTCCTGTTAGAATTTTGGGCATATGTGCATATCTGTCCATCTCTGTCTTTTTGATGATAACCATTCTAACAGGTGTGAGGTAATAGCTCATTTGGTTTTAATTTGCATTTCTGTAATAATTACTCATTTTGAACATTTAAAAATATACCTTTTTCCAACTGTGTGTATTCTTTTGGGAAACATCTATTTAGATCCTTTGCTTATTTTTAAATCAGATTATGTGTTTTCTTACTACTGAATTGTTTGAGTTCTCTATATATTTTCAATATTAACCCTTTATCATATGAATGAATTGCAAATATTCACTACCATCTCATAGGTTGTCCGTTTACTCTTCAAAGTCTTGTGTCCTTGACTGTGCAAAATTTTTTTGATGCTATCCCATTGTCCATTTGTGTTTTTTTGTTTTGTGTTTTGTTATTGTTGTTGTTGCTGTTGTTGTTCATTTGTTTTGTTTTGCTTTGTTTTTGTTGCCTATATTTTGGGGGTCTTCTTCAAGAAAACCATTGCTCAGACCAATGTCATCAAGCTTTCCCTCATTCTCTTAAGTAGTTTTATAGTTTAAAGCCTTCATCTTAAGTTTTTATCTATTTGAAGTATTTTTACATATAGTGTGAAGTAAGGGCCTAATTTCATTCTTCTGTATGTGGATATACTGTTGTTCCAATACCACTCCTTTCCCCATGGTGTATTCTTGGCAACTTTGTTGAAAACCAAGTGACCATAAATGAGTGAATTTGTTTCTGGGCTACCTATTTTGTTCTGTTGGTCTGTATGTTTATCTTAATGCCTATATAGTATACTAGTTTTGATTACTTTAGTTTTTATTTTTGTTTGTTTGTTTGTTTGTTTTTGTTATATGGCATGTGCACTTGCCAGAGAAACAAAGAGACATAAAGTGAGAAATCACCCCCAGTAGGGATGGCCATGGCACAATCCCTTCTCCTCCATTCTCCTCCCAGAATTTGGGAGTGCACACATATCTGGCTGGTGTGAGTTTTATGCTGTTGGGTCCAGGACTTGAGCTACAGTTAACCACGTGAAAGTCCAGCAATGTAACCATAATGCCATCTGCTGGTCCTGGTTTCTACAGCTTTGAAGTCAAGTAGTGATTTCTGTAGATTTGTTCTTCATATTCAAAATTGTTTTGGCTATTGATGGTCTTATATGACTTCTGATGCATTTAAAACATTTTTTTCTATTTTTATAAAAAATGTTCTTGGAATTTTGACAAGAATTGCTTTAAATCTGTCAATTGCTTTGGGTATGTCTTAATACACTTTTGTGTTATTAACAGAAGTATCTGAGTCTAGGTGAATTATATAGAGTTTTATTTGACTTACAATTCTGGTGGCTGGGAAGTGCAAAAGTGTAGGGCCATATCTGACTGACTGTTGGTGTCATGTCACAACATTGCCAACAGAAATAGAGAGGACAATAGGTGTGTACAATGACAATGGCCTGGGATGGCCATTTTATTTTTATAAACAGCCTGCTTTTAAAAAAACTAACTCCTAATGAAGGCCAGAACTCACTGTCTCTAGTGAGATTAACATTAATCCATTCATGAGGGTGATTTCTCCATGATCCAAACACAACCCACTAGGCTTTAGCTCTTAAAGTTCTTACCATCTCCCAAAACCATTACACTGGGGGCCAAATGATCAAATATGACCCTTTGTGGGAAAACCCATTATCTTATCCCTTGCAGGTATGAATATTTTAAAGATATTAGTTCTTCTAATCCATGAAAACAGGACATCTTTTACTTTATTTATGTCTTATTTAATTTTTTAATCAGTGGCTTATAGTTTTCTGTGTATTGATTTTTTACTTCTTCGCTTAAACTTATTCCTAAATATTTAAAAATTTTTGTAGCTATTCTAAATGGGCTTGTTTTCCTGACTTCTTTGTTGGATATTTCATTACTGGTATATAGAGATAGTAATGATTTTTTTATATTGAGCTTATATCTTACAACTATACTGAACTTGTTTATTAATTCTAATAGTTTTTTCTATATATAAAATTATATAGTCTACAAATAGAGACAATTTAACTTATTCCTTTATAATTTAGAAGCCTTTATTCTTTCTCTTGTTTAATTGCTTTGGCTAGCATTTTCAGTACTATGTTGTAGATGAATGTGAGAATGTGCCTCTTGCCTTGTTTCCGATCTTAGAGAAAAAGCTTTCACCTTTGTACCCTTCACTGATATTGACTGTGGTTTTGTCATAAATGTCCTTTATTGTGTTGAGATACATTCCTTATACACCTAAAGTATTGAGTGTTTTTGTCAAATGCTTTTTCTCCATCTGTTCAGATGACCACATTGTTTTTGTCCTTTTTTCTATTGATTTGATGTATACATTTTTAAACTTGTATATGTTGAACCTTCCTTGCAACCCTAGGGTTAATAATTTTTTTGTTTTTTTGAGAGGTTTTTGCTAAAGGGCACATGCGCTCACCAGAAAGACAGAGACAGACAGACAGACAGAAAGTGAGAAATCACCCCCGAGGGGCTGGCCACACTGCAATCCCATCTCCTCCACTCTCCTCTCGGGATTTTGGGCATGCATGCACACGTGCCCAGTGTGAGTTTAAGCCACTGGGTCTGGGACTTGAACTGCTATCGACTACATGGGACTCCAGCGACATAGCCATTATGCCAACTGCTGGTCCCAGCAACCCTAGGATTAATCTTAATTGATCATGGTGAATGATCCTTTTACTGTACTATTAAATTTAGTTTGCTGGTATTTAAGCATCTATATTCAACAGGGATATTGGTCATTAATTTTCTTTTTTTGTAATGTCCTTGTCTGGCTTTGGTATCAGAGTAATGCTGGCCTTGTAAAATCAGTTTGGAAGTATTCCCTATTCTTCCAATTTTGGAGGAAGAGCTTGAGAAGGGTTGGTATTAGTTATTTACTGATTAAAGAATCTGAGTCATAATTCAGTTTTTTTTTAAGATAATTTTAAACTTTAGCTTTTGCCATATTTGTTGTAGGTACAATTGTCTCAGGCTTGACGTTGCAAATTGTTTCGAAGAGAAGTAATTCTTTGGTCAAGAAAGGGCACATGCGCTCACCAGAAAGACAGAGACAGACAGACAGACAGAAAGTGAGAAATCACCCCCGAGGGGCTGGCCACACTGCAATCCCATCTCCTCCACTCTCCTCTCGGGATTTTGGGCATGCATGCACACGTGCCCAGTGTGAGTTTAAGCCACTGGGTCTGGGACTTGAACTGCTATCGACTACATGGGACTCCAGCGACATAGCCATTATGCCAACTGCTGGTCCCAGCAACCCTAGGATTAATCTTAATTGATCATGGTGAATGATCCTTTTACTGTACTATTAAATTTAGTTTGCTGGTATTTAAGCATCTATATTCAACAGGGATATTGGTCATTAATTTTCTTTTTTTGTAATGTCCTTGTCTGGCTTTGGTATCAGAGTAATGCTGGCCTTGTAAAATCAGTTTGGAAGTATTCCCTATTCTTCCAATTTTGGAGGAAGAGCTTGAGAAGGGTTGGTATTAGTTATTTACTGATTAAAGAATCTGAGTCATAATTCAGTTTTTTTTTAAGATAATTTTAAACTTTAGCTTTTGCCATATTTGTTTTAGGTACAATTTTCTCAGGCTTGACTTTGCAAATTGTTTCGAAGAGAAGTAATTCTTTGGTCAAGTTTTAATTATAATAAATTTTATTATGCACACTTTTAGCCATTGTCAGTTTTATGTTCTGCATTTTCTACCAGTAACATTTGTTATGAATTGAATAAAATATGATAGTTTTATTTATATTTTAGACAGTGCATGAAGATATTGTGAGCTACTGTCTCATGTATATCAGAATTGTTTTTGAATGTGGACAGCACAGGTGGGTGCTTAAGTGTCAGGGCCCTGGATACAGACTGTTTGGCTTAAAATCCTAGTTTCATCATCTTTTTTTTGGAGAGGTTTTTGCTATAGGGCACATGCGCTCGCTAGGCAGACAGAGAGAGACAAAGAGACAAAAAGCGAGAAATCACCCCCCAGGGGGGATAGCCACACTGGCATCCCTTCTCCTCCATTCTCTTCTCGGGATCTTGGGCATGCACACACACGTGCCCAGCGCGAGTTTTAAGGCACCAGGTCCAGGATTCGAATCGTGGTCAACTACATGGGAGTCCAGTGACATAGCCATTATGCTAACTGCTGGTCCCCTAGTTTCATCATCTTAAAGCTGAGTGAATTTGAGTCTCAGTTTTCTCATCTTAAAATGAAAATAATAATAATGCCTACCTTCTAGGATGGCTGCCACTGTGAAATTTGAATTAAGGAATGTACAGTAAGCACTTATTATTTTGTACCTAGAAATTAACCTAATTTGACCAAGGCAGGATCTAGCTACCCCTTGGAAAGCCAGAGTTGGTGGAGTTTATGTCAGGAGTTTCTACATCCATGATCTTCTTCCATTTCTTGTCTGCTTCCAAATCCCCTAGAAGCCTTACAGGTTCTCCTCACTGACTGAGGTTTCACAAAATGTGAGCCACAACCTCAATAAAGTCTATTTAGAAAGTTGTTAAAATGTATATTTCTACTCTACGGTTGTTTTTTATTTTAAGGTCCATGAATCTGCATTTTAACACTTTTCTCAGGTATTTCAAGATGATAAAAACTTAGACCCCTGCACTCAGAGATCTTCCAAGGATGGGTAGTGAACTGCTCTATCTACTAGGCCAGATGTCTAACATGTAAGCTAACCCTGGATTACCCTCTGCCTAAATTCCTTTAATAAGTACCCCCAAAGGGCCGGGAGAACTTGACCACTTTTCTGGGGTTCTTAAGAGCTGAAGCCATCATCATGTCATATTAATAGCCTTGGTCCTACCTATGATTTTTAATAAGGCTGAATGGAAACAGTTCTATCATTTGCAACCTTCTGAGGTTAATTTCTTTAAAATTACATCATAATCAAGTGACTAATCTTGTTTTACATCAACAAGAAGTTCCTTAAAATGGAGAGCAAACCAATGTTCCCATGTCCTAGATGAACAGATCTGAGATTGACCCTCTCAGCTATTTGAATCTGATGGGTATCTACAATATCCACAGCACACTGATTTCTAGTCTACGCCCCACTGAGAAGAACATGAATTCTTTAGAAGGTAAAGGCTGTAGGCAAATACTTGACATGATGGTGCAATATCTTCTGACCTCCACCTAAGGCTGACATTGCTGATTTACTGCCACCCACTTTCCACAGATACAGGGGACAGCCAGAGCTGACACTCAGCCTGAAATCAGGCAGTTAGACACTGAACCATGGCTGTCAGTTGGTAGTGGCTGCACCTTGCAATTCTCCCTTTGAACCTCCTTACAGTAACCCAGCAACTAAAGAACACCACTCAAGCCAGTTGAGGTTTAGGGTAAGTGTTTGTGTTGTGGGGTAGTATTGGTAGAGTGGGGTGGTACTGGTAGAGCTATAGTTGAGTTTGTGCTGACTGGTAGATCATTAAATATTTTGAATAGCATCCAGGGCAGCAGTTTAAGAATCTTTCTCAGTATAATGCTCCAGGCAGTTGTTATCAATTGATCAAAGTTGGTACTTTAGATAAAACCTATTTATCATCCCTGGATTAAGGTCTTAACTTCACCAGGGATATTTGGTTTTAAACAGGATAGTCTGGAGGTTAAAAAACCTCCAAGGCTCCAAGGACTGAACTTCTAATGTTGTAACTTCAAATACTCTCCCGGCATAGAACTGGGGGCTGGAGGCTTCCGATCACATTCTCTGATCTATATTGGCTCTGACCTTTGAACATGAGATAAGGTAATTGGATAAGTAAAAAATACACTGGAGACTCTCCCATTGCCTAGGCATCCAGCAGTGTGCAGACAGCTTGTCCAGGCCTGAGTTCAGCCTTGATTCCTTGGTTTCCTCCAGTGTAGAAGCCAAAAGCTTCAATGATTTCTTTGCTGTATATTTCCAATTTGTAGAAAGCAAGAGACTTGTGCTGCCTATAGATGGCAAATATAACTTAGATCAGGAGGGTGTGAAATGGCAGAGGGTGAGAAATAGGGAATATATATACATATTTAAGAAACAAGAAATGGAAAAGTATTTGTTGATGATAATATGTATGATTAAGCCACTATGGAGTGTATTCTGGATGGGAAATTGCATTTTGTATGCTGTGATGATGTTCAGTGAATGAATGTAAAATAAATACATTTTTTAAAAATCAAGACTTTTCCAAGTAGCAGATGGTGTAGTGGTTATGTTGCTGGACTCCATGGTGGACCATGGTTAGAGTGCTGGACTCAGTGGCTTGAAACTCACACTGGGCATGTGTCCCTATAGGCCCCAGATTGTGGGAGGAGAATGGAGAAGGGATCGTGGTGTGGTCATCCACTTGGGAGGCAATTTCTCACTTGCCCTCTCACTGTTTCTGTCTGTCTCTCTCCCCCGGCCAGTGTATGTACCCTAAGACAAAAACCTCTACAAAAAAAAAAGGGACCAACAGATGGTGTAACAGTTATGTTGCTGGACTCCCACATAGCTGACTGCGGTTTGAGTCCTGGATCCAGCAGCTTAAAACTCACACTGGGTGCATGTGTGAACATGCCCAAAATTCCAAGAAAAGAATGAAGGAGAAGGGATTGTGGTGTGGCCATCCCTACTGGGGGAGGGGGGGAGAGTTCTCACTTTCTGCCTCTCCATCCTCTGTCTCTCTAGTGAGCACACACATGCCCTATAGAAAAATCACTCTCTCAAAAATAAATAAATAAATAAAATTGTAAAGTGAATATGGTCATGATATCAACAGTGACAACCTGGTCAAAAGAAGAGCTGCTGTGAAGAAGGCGGCCTTTTAGGGAAATCAAACAAGGAGGAAAGAGCAACATAAGAGTTTTTAGAATAAACAATGATGTTAGTTAGGTAGTCCAGATGGAAGAGAATGTTTATCTCCCAAGGGCTGTGGGCACTGTTGGGAGTGGGAGAAGGAATAACAATTCTCTTCAGGATCACGCTGCTTGCTGTGAAAGACTTTAAGAGTTGCCACAACTTTGATTTCATCAGTGAAATAGTTAAGGTTCAGAGGAGTTTATTGACTCATCCAAGATCACACAGCTAGCCCAAGACACACTCAGGGTCAATAGAGACAGCCTAACAGCACATTTTATTTACCTTAGCCAACAAGTCAGTATAATTTATCCATTTCTTGATAACCCAGAGGTGTCATTAAGACCAGTGATCCATATAAAATTACAATATAGGCTTAGTTGAGAGTCTAGGTATATTTGTTCCTACACTAAATAGCCTCATTTAGTGCTATTGGGGGTTGGCCTTCTCTTGGTATTTCTTAGGTAGTCTTCATCATTGTCAGTGGCTTCTTTTTTTTATTTTTTCATTTAGATTTTTTGCCATACAGTATATGCACTCAGAGACAGAGATAGAGAAAGTGAGAAATTACTCTTCAGGGAAGATGGCCACACTGTAATTCTTTCTACCCCACTCTCTTCTCAGGATTTTGGACATGTATACACATGCGTCTGGCATGTTTTTTAAGCTGCCAGGTTTGGGACTTGAATGGTGGAGTCAGCCAGGTGGGATCCAGTGCCTTAATCACAATGCCACCTGCTGGCCAAATCGCTTACTATTCTTGCTTCAAACAAATCTAAAATCTACTCTCACACTGTTGAGTATGAAAATGCATTAGTAATTGAGTTTTACATGACAATTCTTTGTTTTTGGCTGATGAAATTCTCACTAATGCAGTCTTGCCTGTTCCCCTGGGAAGCTATCTTTTTTATCTCTGAATTTTCTAGGATTTCTGTACTTCTTCGAGGTCAACGCTGATCATAACCTTGAATGTTGAAATCCCCAAAGTTCAAAACCCCAAAAGTTAGGCTGGCCTCATGGTCTAGTATTTATGGGAGCTGGATTCCACATGGCCAACCGTAGGTTTGAATTCCAGCCCCCATGGCTTTAAAAACCCACTGGATATGTGTGCATGCATGCTTCAAATTCTGATGAGATGGAGAAAAGAAATTGCAATGTGGCTACACCCTTCTGGGGGATGCTCTCTCACTTTCCCTCTGCCTCTCTGGTGAGTCTATGTGCCATCTGGCAAATTAAAACAAAACCAAGACTCTGAAATATAAAATACCTAAAGTCTGAAATCCCCAAAACTACAATCCCAAAAGATTAAAATCCCAAATGTTGAAATCCTGAAAGCTGAAATCATGGAAATTGGTAAGCTCTTACTATCTCCATGTAATTGTCCATAATCTGCCTTTGTAATTCACTTTTTCATGGAGAATTTATTTTTTTAAACTTTCCCCCCCCACTATTTTAAATCATCAGCATTTTTTGTTTTTATAATTTGCCATGTGATGTATTTCATCTTTGCCTCATTTCCAATACTGAAGGTACAAATTCTGTAAAGACTTTTGGAACATTATAATTTTTTATGCAAATTCGACTACATGGAAGGCTGTATCGCAACAGTAAGCATTTGTTTGTACATAAAAACATTGAAACTTCCTTGATAAATGAAGAGATGTCCTTTTTCTACATCTGCATTTATAAAGATGAAATCTCTGGAGATCTTAAATCTTTGGGTGACTGCAGATGCACTGATGACCCACTGGTTTTTGATCACACTCATCAAAAGATTTAGGTTGTCTGTCACACTATTTCAGATGCATGAAGTTACAAAGCTGGGTGCACACAACTATGATATGAACCACAGTGATATTTATTTATACATTACATGTTTTGAATTGCCAGAGGTTAAGTTCCCTTGAGAGATAAAAAGAAAGAGAAAAAGCATCCCCAATGGATCATGATCACAATATAACCCCTTCATTTCCATTTCTCCATTCTGTCAGGATGTGGGGTATGCAGACACATATGCCAGGTGTACTTTTCAAGCTACCAGAGCTGAGATTTGAACCTCATTTGGTCCTATGGAAATCAATTTCCAGTGAACTGCACTTAACCTCTGTGCTACAGAGCCAATCTTACATTTTGCTTTTTCATATATTTCTTTATAAATATTGATTGTTGACCTGGAACTGTTATACCCATGTGACTTTCATTAGCATACCTGAGTGTTTTTTCTTGCAAAGATACAATGGGGGGAGTCTTAAAAAGTTCATCAAAAAAGTGCATATTATGAAACAACTATGAATAGATTTCAAAAATTTTGCACCAAAATAAATTTGTACTTTAATTCCATTTTTCAGTGTCTTTTCTTTTAAAATGAATTATTTAATTTAATTTTATTAATATTATTATGATTATGATGATTTAATTTGACCAGACACACACACACAGAGAGAGAGAGAGAGAGAGGGAGAGAGAGAGAGAGAGAGAGAGAGAGAGAGAGAAAATGAGAAAGCAAGCCACCAGGTCTGGGACTCAAACGTGTGGGAGTCCAGCACCTCAACCACCATACCACCTGTCAGCCCCTCCACTGTCTTTTTGAAGTAGCTTCATATGTATGTTATTATTCCCTATTTTATTATGGAAAATATCCTATGGTATGTTTTTATGTTTCTAAAATAAATCTTTTTTTTTTTAAGAGAGATTTTTGCTATAGGACACATGCACTTGCCAGCGAGACAGAGAGAGACAGAAGGAAAGAGAGTAAGAAATCACCTCCCTGGGGGAATGGCCATGCTGCAATCCCTTCTCCTCCATTCTCTTCTCGGGATCTTGGGCACGCATGCACATGTGCCCTGCGGGAGTTTTAAGCCACCAGTCTGGACTCAAAATGTGGTTGATTACTTAGGGAGTCTAGCAATGTAAACATTACACCATCTGCTGGTCCCAAATAAGTTTATTTTTAAAAATTTAAATAAGTATCTTTTAAAGAATCTTTTTCATTATTTTTTTCCAGAACTGTATTTTCAATTTTTATTTTTTGAGATTTTATAGGTGTTAAGAATTTTAAATTTTAGTAATTCTGTTCTTTCAGGATTTCAACATTTAGGATTATGGTGTTCAAGTTTGTGTTTTCCAGAATTTTGGCTCAAACTCTTTTTCTAGAAGAACGCCACCTAACATTGTGAAAAGGGCAGGGTCCAGATCCTGTGACTAACAGTGTGACTATGGACAAAATTATTAGCCTCTCTGAGCCCAAGTTTCCCCTGTGTGTTAATATAGGTCATTCAGGGAGAGTGTTAGACTTAAGTTAAATACACAGAACTGTCTTTTAACAAACTTAGTTTCCTCTCTTCATGTAGGGGCATGTTCTGCCTCTGTTTTACATTATGACTGGTTATAGGCATGCTTACACTCTTTAGTGGGATTCAGGGAAACAAGATTTCTGAGACCCTTTTTCCTCTGTGTCCTGGAAAGATGGTTGCTGGAGCTCTGACCTCTGTACACATAAACATCTCTAGAAATTATGATTCTTATTTATTTATCTAACAAAACGATATGTGAACTTGAGAGAGAGAGAGAGGGAGAGGGAGAGAGAGAGAGAGAACCCTCCAATGAGGTGTGGTCATGCTGCAATCCTTTTTCCTCCATTTCTGAATCCCATGAGGATGAAGGTCATGCATGCACACATGACAGACATGTTTTTCAAGTTGCTAGGTCCAGGATTTGAACTGTGGTCAGTCATATAGGATCTGACTCCCTATGCATTGTGCTTAACTATGCTATAAGGCTGGTCCCATGATTCCTCTTTCTAAGGTGACCTCTTTGTACAGGGTTCTTCTTCCAAGAGACAACACGATTTGGGGAACCAGTTTCAAAGTCCATGCAAAATGAGCCAGCCTGCTCCATCTTTGTGGGCACAGCCCACGGGGCAAGGAGTCCCTGAGGCAGCATTCCTTCCTCTTGGAAGCTATGATTTTGAGTGTCTGTCAATGTTGCTCAGCATTTGGGCAGTCTCCCGATTCCTCTGCAGCAGGGATCGGTTGTCAGATCAGGGGCACCTGCCCCCTCCATATACAATTTCCTGTGTATGGAGAGGGGGCTGCATGTGCTGGGATGTAGAGGGCGCTAATGGAGAGAGAAAGAGAAAAAGCAGAGGTGAGAGAAACCTCAGGAATGAAGTGAAGAAGCAAGACCAGGTGATCCCAGACAGGTAGAGAAGAGGAGAAGCCTGGCTATGCTCCCTGTACCTGGGTTCCTCAACATTCTGCTTTTCCTGACCATACATCTCCTTTCTCCTTCATTCATTTAGAGTGGGCTTCAGTGCCCATCAACAAATAGCCTCAACTATTTTCTTTTAATCCGTAAGGTCAAATGGTGAGTTTATAAAGAGCAGGGCCACATTTCCATCCTTATCTCTCCCTGAACGCACAGTATGGGGCAGGACAAGAAAGAGAGGTCACAGGCTTAGTACTTGTTGACTTACTGAACCATGAGCCTGTGTAGCACCAGGCTGTGGGCATGGGTGTCTGCACCCAGAGATGTCAATATTCCAAGGACACTTTCGGCAGGAAGCACAGCTTCTGTGACTCCACACTGTGTGTGTGTGTGTGTGTGTGTGTGTGTGCATGCATTCATGAGTCAGGCCCTTTAAATATGCCATAAGCCCCATTTGTGGTGTGTTCTGCAGTAGTTTCGCAAACACAGGAAAATCCATTGAAATTCAATATTCCCAGATTGCCCTGTTCACTTAGTAATTAGAATATATTATCCACATAGATCACTTGAGTCCTTGGTTTTTCAGCCCTCTCTGAACCACCTCCAGACCACTGCTAGTGAGATGTTTGGGTAAGTTATAAATGCATTTGCTGTATCTTTCTATCTAAGTATTTGCAGCAGGTTTTATGGAGCTTGTAAATATGAGCTGATTTTCTTTTACATATGTGAGTCAGCCTTATTTTTGTCTAAAGTGGACTTTATGAACCTGCACGAATTAGAATAAACACTGAACCCAGCAATCAGTTCTATATTTAGTTCTTAAATAGCTAGGCTTCGTGTGTGTGTGCGTGTGTGTGTGCGCAGAATATTAAGAAAAAAATTAAGCAGGAGCACTGCTGTGATGTGTGAAACTGGCTGTTCTAAAGATGTGGCCTGGGAAAATTCCTAATCAGGTAGGACCAGAGCTAATAGGTGAGCAATCTCTCTCTTGAAAGTCACTGTCTCTTTATTTGTAAAATAGGGAAAAGTAATACATTTTAGGAAGGTTGTTCTATCCTAGAAAGGAAGATTAAAGGAAGCAGGGGGTGGGGCCGGCAGGTGGTGTGGTCGTTGGGGTGTTGGACTCTCACTTAGCCAACCACATTCGAGTCTCAGGCCTGGTGGTTTGCTTTCTCACTTACTCTCTCTCTAGTGAGTTATGTATTCTATAGCAAATTACAATAATAATAATAATAATAAGTAAAATTAAATAATTCTTAAAAAAAAAAAAAAAAGGACACAGAGAATGTGAGAGGACCTGGCACAGTGCTATAGTCTAGTTGGTCCTCATGGAATCTCGGCCCTAAATACACTTAAACGTTACAGAAGGCTATGTCTCCTGCTGTGTCCATAATGGCTCCTAGAAAGCCTTGGGCCAAATAAATAATAATATAATAAGGACTTATTACATTGGGTGAACTTGTCTGCCTAGGTCCTACTTTCATCAGAGTCCTGCCAGAGAAGAATTCCCACCCAAATACCACAGCCTGGAGTCATCGTCCATTCTAGAACAGTGAGGCTGAGAGACAGCGGGAGGGTAGTGAAGTGCAGGACTTCCAACCCGGCTGCTCTGGTTTGTATCTCAGCCCAGGTGCTTTGAGTCATGTGACCTTGGACATGTGCTTTAGCTTCTCTGTGCAGCTGTAGTTCCCAACAGCATGATACTAATATTAATGCTCTGGGGATAGTGTGTGTGTGTATTTACAAATGTGAATGGTGCACTGTTCGTTCTTGTTACTATTTTTATTTTTATCACTGTTCTTCATGATTAAAAAAGTGGACCTTAGGGACAGATAGTGGTGCAGAGGTAAAACGTGACACTCTGTGAGGCAATCCCACTTGGGAAGGATACTAGTTCAAGTGTGGAGACCTCGAGTATGCTGAGCATGGGCTTGCTGGTGATCCAGGCTGGCTGAGGCTGGGAGTGGATCGGGGGTCAGGACCCTGCTGGGGTGTGTTCTCGGTCTGTCTGTCTCTCCTTTTCTCAGTCAGGGATAAATATATTTAAAAAGTGGATTTTGGTGATGGATTTTGGTAACTTTGTTACCTGAGACAACTACTGAATGTATCTAAGCTGCTATATCTTTATCTGTTATTGAAGGATATCTCTTACTTCATGGGGTTAATATGAGGATCGAATGAGACAATATATGTAAAGCACTTAAATTATGCTTGTCATAGAGAAAGCTGGTAATCAGATTTTTTTTTTTTCAATTTGCCAGTGATTGTATGCACTCACTGGAAAAAGAGAAAGAAAGTGAGAAAGTAACCTCCATGGGGAACACAGTCTGTAACCCCTTCTCCTCCATCTCTCACTCCCTTTGGGATTTCGGGCAAGCATGCACATGCACCTAGTGTGTGTTTCAAACCACTTGGTCTGGGTCTCAAGCTGCAGCGTTGGCCATGTAGGATCCAGCTGCCTTGACCACCATACCATTGACTGGCCAATGTTATTTATATTATTATTTTGAGAATATAACTCATTTATTAAATATCTGAGAAGCCTGTGTTGAGTGTGGGCTTGGAATCAGAATAAATTTTTTTCCTTTTTAAAAGAAGAAACATGTACCTCTTTTAGTTTTGGAAAAATATTTACTGCTATCCTAGTCAGAACTTAGTAATACTGTACAAAAAAACAACCAACCAAACAAACAAACAAAACAAAAAACCAAAAGAACAACAACAACAAAAAAACAAAAACAATCTGAAGAAGTGACTAAGATGGTGTGACTTGAAAGGGTTCCAGGTACAAAGCAGGTGCACCTCTGGGACCTGGGACTGGACCTGATGGATGCGTGGCTGGGCACACTTCCGGGGTGGCTACCCATCTTAGTCTTTGCCTGCCGTCCTGGTGTCACTGTAAACTCTGCCCCTTTCACTTTAAAACTCTCCTGAGCTAGATGTTAAATACTGGTCCTGATACTTGACCTATTTAAGAAAAATACTCTCCTGTGGTTCAAAGGAGTATGGCTAAAAATACCATCTGACTATGTCTGGCATTTGGGAAGGGTGTTTCTTGTATTAACATGGCGAGGGGGCTTCTCTGGTGTTCCATGGAGGACACATCTCCTTCCCTTTCCTGGAAAAGTTGCAGGTATTCATTCTTCCTTTCTCCAGGCCAGCACACATTCTGGAAACTAGATTCTGAAAGTGAGTAGCTACTAGCCAGAGGGAGAGAAACAGAGAGAGGCCAAATTAAAATGATGGCAACCACAACGAATATAAAACAAACAAGTAACCAGGCCCCAAAGAAAAACTTGTGGCCTGACTGTCAATCCTATTCTCTCTTGTTTATTTGTTGTTTTTGGAGAGGAAAGTGGTTGATGGAAAGGGGTGCTTCTACCTCCGTGTTCTAACTCCTGTGTTCTATCTTAGTTTTAATTTTATGGCAATATAGAAGGCAGAGGGGCGGTACCACTAGGAGGCGGCATCAGCTGAATATTTTGGAGCAGAGTTCGTTAAAGCCTTTAATAGGATATAAAGTAGAAAGAGCAAGAAAGAGATTTCCCAGGATTTCCACAATGTTGATGTGTTAATTTTCTTAGTCAAAAAAATATTTTTAAAAATATTTTTAACAAATAAGACTGATCACAATGACACTTACATAGTGATTATCGGCTGCCCTGTTTAAAGTGCTTTGTGTGTATTATCAATAACTTCTTTAATCCACGCAACCACCCTCTGAGTTGGATGTACTTTCATCATCCCCAGTTTTCCCATGTGGACACTGAGGCAGAGAAAAGTGATGAGCTTGCTCAAGGTCAGCTCCCCTTAGCCAAAATTCAAATCACCCCCTAGGCTAAAAGTAAGTCTAGAATAAGGAAACTGAGGCCCGGGAAGTTTAAGTAACTTGCTGAAGTCACAAATTAAGAAGCAAGAAAGCAGTAATTCAAACGCAGTCCTGTCAAGCTTCAGTGACTGTACCTTGGTACCATAGTAGTTATAAATGCTTTTTTTCTTTCCATATTGTGTTCCTTAAAGGATTATCATGATGATCCAGGGAGACAAAGTACACGAATGTATTTAGCCAACTGTAAAATACCATACAAGCTGTCATTTGTAAACTAGATCTAAGGACTAGAGGGGAAACAAGAAAAAATTCACCTTGTATTCATTCACATGTGCTGAAGAGAGACCCACACTCTTGCAATAAAGAATTGAAACAGTAGAGATATGAGATTTGAGATACAAAGGAAAATCAGGTGGGCTCTTAAAATCAGACAGAGTGGAAGGGGGGAACAGTTTGGTTTTTGTGCTAAATGATAAAGGCAAAAAACTCAGCCCTTTGTTATCTGTGACCATGGCTCAGAGATCTCAATGCTAATTAAACAGCAGCTGCAGCATCAGTAGAACTCAGTGCTAATAAAACACCACCATTTACAACAGCAGCAACCTAAGTTTAGCCGAAAACATTCTGCCTCCTTTCTTTTACCAAACTCTTCTCAGCTACCTCTGCAGAGGGTCTAACTTGCATCATCATATGATCTTTATCTTGAGCTACATGGCTCCTCTGGGCTATAATACCCTACAGAATCACACTTACTGTTGATCTGAACGTGGGTATAATGATTGACAGCTTCTTCCCTACCAATGTTGGCCCTTCCTTCCCCCAAATA
Organism: Tupaia belangeri chinensis; assembly: GCF_000334495.1. NCBI lineage: Eukaryota > Metazoa > Chordata > Mammalia > Scandentia > Tupaiidae > Tupaia > Tupaia belangeri. The sequence continues at coordinate 4,409,540 of NW_006204113.1, forward strand.
CTGACATCTCCAAAGGCCCAGTTGTTTTTCATGGGGGCAAAAATGCCTGTCTATCTCCTCAAACTGACTTTTACATTCCTTTCATCTGCGCAGATTCTGATTTAAATATGCATTCATAGAACATAAATATCCAGCATTCAAAAGAATTATAACTTTGTTATACTTTGAACAACCACAACAGTTGTCACATCACTCTTCTCTGCTTGTTGATGTCCTGTCAAAAGAGACGAAAAGACAATGTTTGGAAAGATAGCTACATTAATCAGTGAAAGTGATTTATTTTTAATCTACCACACTGCCGTCCATCCCCTGGTTATTTGTGAAAATGTATCAAGTCCCAACTTTGAAAATTTGATAATTAGTTTCTTGTGGTTCCATTATTTCTCCTTCCCTTTGAGTTTGATGTATGTGAAAAGCTTCCCAGATACATATCCAGTAAATGAATCCTAGACTCAAAGAAAGGGCAGAGTAAAAAATTAAAAAAACCTTGCTTATTAATTTATTTAATAAATATTGAGTGTCTTAACTGTGATGGTTACTATGCAAGATGCTGAGAATACAGCGGTGAAGAGGCAAAGTCAATAAAAGAGCATGTAAGGAAAGACACATATGCATTTTACACATTGTGGAAAATGCTCAGAGTGAAAAAAAATAGGGCTATCACAAAAAATTTTAGAGTAAAATTTAAAGAGGGAGTCCTCCCTGATCATTCAACACCAAGACCTTATTTTGTGGTTGAGAAAAGTCAGACAGTAATTCCTCCAAGCCTATATAAATGGTTTCTGGTTGACCCATAACTGATGTAAGTGATGCTTCTCAGATGATAAACTATTAGGCTTTGGAAACACACCACAGTCTTGGAGTGAGCTTTCTGAAAGGATTTTTCTTAAGGATATATGAGTGTACATAGTTAACATATTTTTGGGAAAATGCTAGAAATCCTTTTAGCACTTCTCTTTTTCAGAATGCTGTGGAAGTATAAAGTAAGAACTTCTCTCTTTTCCTAGACATGGACTCAGAATTCTTGTAATGAAACTCATTTCCATGTGTTGAGTAGAGAAGGCCCCTACACTCTGGATCCGGTGTGTCTTAGATTCAGTATTCAAGTGGCTCCTGCCAAAAGAGAATCAGAGAAGAAACCAAGGCTGTAGGGAGAAGGGGGACAGTTGGAGAAATAGTGGGTCATCTGGAAAGTCATGATGTATTTTTACATAGAAAAGCACGTCATGACTTCCCGGAAACCTAATAGAAACGAAGATGGTATCAAGAGAAGCAGCAGATAGCCAGGATGACAAGCCCTAATCAAATAGGGAGAAGTTCTCCATTACTTTGCTCAGCATAGCCACTAGCCCAAGAACTGTAAGATCAATGCACCTGCTACTTGCTTCTGTTTCCTGTTTCTACTCATAGTCCTTCTTCCATGCAGGAATCCAGTAGGATGGAACCAGCTTCCAATATATTCATGATTTGGTCTTGCCTCATAGGTCGCAGTTTTTAGCAGTTTGTTACAAATCTCTGAGGTGCCATCCTGTTATCCCTGAACTATCTCAGGTGCCACAGAACTGTCATTCATCCTATACTATATTGTTAGATTCCTTATCATAAAGAGCAATGAAGTCATTCCCTTACACAAAAAACCCTCAATGACTCCCACTATCATTAGTATACTAAGACAAAGCTAGATATGACTAATGTTCCCACTCTCTATTACTGTGTTACAAACTACCTCAAACTCAGAACTTAAAATACTAGTTTATTATTGGGACCAGCAGTTGGTTTAATGGTTATGTTGGTGAACTCCCATGTAGTCGACCCGCAGTTTGAGTCCTGGACCTCGTGGCTTAAACTCATGCTAGGCACGTGTGTGTGCATGCCCAAGATCTCGAGAGAAGAATGGAGGAGAAGGGATTGCAGCGTGGCCATCCTCTCTGGGGAGTGATTTCTAGCTTTCTGTCTCTCTGGTGAGCACACGTGCCCTATAGCAAAAACCTCTCAAAAAAAAAGTTTATTATTTTTGTCATAATTCTGGGATGCATAGGCTCAACTGGCCAGCCCTTGCTTGGTGTCTGTTATATGGTGTGTAGCCAGAAATAGCATCTGAAATCTTCCTCATTCATATGTCTGGTGCCTGGATCAGGATGGCTGGATCATCTAGGGCTGGTCTGGCTACCATGATGTTCCTCACAGCATGGTGGTCTTTGTGTAGGCAGGCTTATGTGGCCACTGACTCCATCAGAATGCATGTTCCCAGAGATGAAGTGGAAGCTGCTAATTTCTTAAGGCCTGAGTCTGGAAATTGGCAGAGTGTCATTTTAGCTGTCTTCTGTTGATCAGAGACTATCGACATTTGAGAGGTCAGAATACCTCCCATTGACACCCCTCAATGGGATGAGTGTCAATTTTTAAAATGTATATTTTTAATCTGTCATAAACCTACCTCTTTACTGCAGGTGAGAGCTCTTAATACATACAAAGAGGGAAGACATAGACCATTATTTTTTTTTATAGGCCATATTTTTCAATTCCTTTAAACATCAGACAGTCCTCATCTTTCTGCACCTCCATATGAAATAAAAATCGTCAGAGTCCCACTTAAAACAAGTGTCCATGGCTTTCTATATTATTTCAGATACAGCTGTCCCAATGCAGAGCACAGTGGACTAATCAACAACCCTTTTCCAGAAAACACACTCCTATCTATGCAGCCTAAGACTATTCCTTTTGTTTTCATCAGCTATGCTGCAATTTTTTTCTGAATTCAGTTGAAATGAAAAGTAATTGCAAGGGGCCAGCAAGTGGAGTGGTGATTAAAGTGCTGAACTCCAGCATAGCCAACCACAGTTTGAGTCCTAGACCTGATGGCTTGCTTTTTCACTTTCTGTTTTTGTTTCCTCTCTCTCATTCCTCTCCCTCTTTCTCTGGTGAGCAACATTGGACACCCACATGGGTGACTCCAGTTCGAGTCCCAGACCCGGTGACTTTATGCTGAGTGTGTATGCGGGCATGTGTGCCCAAAATTCTGAGAGGAGAATGAAGAAGGGACTGTGGTTTGGCCTTTCACCCCAGGGGGTGATTTCTCACTTTCTCTCTTTCTGTTTCTGGAGAGTGCATGTACCCTATAGAAAAAAAAATCTCTCTAAAAATAATAATACTAATAGTAACTAAAATTAAATAATTCTTAAAAAAGTAACTGCAACAAATGTAAAATATGGAACAATACAAGAAGCAAATTAAGACTCTCTGCAGTCATCATTAAGAGTTAACCATTGCTACCTTTACAGTCTTTTCCTATTAATATCTGTATATGTGTGTGTATACTCTGCAAACAAAATATGGGTATTTTCTCCATGTCAGTAAATCTCCTACATTATCTTCTGTAGTAGTGGCATCATTTTGCATTTTTTGGTCAAGTGAAACATATGCATCTTTTTTGGATAATATGCAGTTAAGCCAGATCTTCTTGTACTTCTGTAGTTTCTTTCTTTCTTTTTTTAAAAATTAAATGTAGAACTTTACTTTTTTAGCAAGAAATATTTTGTTGTTTTTAGGGCAAATTACCATAGGCCATTTAAATCTCTTAAATCTTGATTTTTTTTTATCAACGAATCTCTCCCAGATTTGTGTAATTTTAAAGTCATTAAGTGTTATAATCACTGATATATAATTTAAAATAAGATTGAGTTTCATAGCTATCCCCTGGAGACCACCCTCCAAGTTTCATTACTCCACTGATCAAACGCTCTTTGGCTCTGATCAATTAATCATCCAAGCTGTACTATTATGTGACTTGTTTCTCCATTTGAAAATGAGTTTTCAAAAACAGAAAAAAAAAAAGACTGCCAATCATTTTACCATTTTGATACATTATATCTGTCATATTCCCTTTTATGCCCATCTTATAATTTTATTAGAGGAAAGAAATTGGAGTGGTTTGGTATAACTCTACTATGATTTAATCCATGGTCTTGTCTTTTTCTATTACGTTTGAAAACCAATGGTTTAATTTTTCTAGGATTAAATACAACTCATTGGATTGTACATAACATAGTCCAGTTAAACAAATCTAGATGATTTCTTGGTTCCCCACGGTTTTTCAAAGTGTGCCCCAGTGAATTGGCATTCTCAACTTAATCCTTTAAGTACACTCATTGTGGCTCAGTTGGGACAAGGCGTTTAGATTCATTCAGTGATGAGCTTTTTTTTCTATCTCCTCACTTATCTCACATTTCTGAACCCTGAAAAACGGATTCTATCCTCTCTATATGAAGATTCTTTTCCTTGAAATGGCAGAGTCAAAATAGAAGTGGAGTAGTTGTGCTTTTTCTTTATCTCCTGTTTCCATTATGCCATCTGCTTCAGGTAATGGATCCATTTCTCTCCTTTCTAAACTACCCGATAGCTTGCTCATCTTGAGATTCTCCACAGTGCCTAACATAAAGCCTTACTTGTTGTAGGTGTCTCAGTCAGAATTCTTCTGGTTGTAAGGGACAGAAATTCAATTCAAACTTGCTTAAGCCAAAAAACACTTTCGAAAAAGAAATATATAATAAAACGATTCAATGTCAGACAAGCTTCAAATACGACTGGCTATAAAGATTCAAATTATGCCATTAGGATTTGGATTCTCTTTTCCATCTCTCTACAGTGCACTGCTGTCTGACTTCCATTTGAGGCAATCTCCTTTCATGCAGGAGCTCTGGAGCTCTATCTTCATAGCTCCAAGACCTGAGAAAAATAAAATTTTTCTTAGTTGTTGTTCACCCAAAAGTTGCAAGGTTACCTTTGTATGACTTGATTGCCTTGGATTAGGTCATGTGCTCATTCATCATGAGCTTGTTATTCTGACTGGCCTGACCTGGGTCACATGCTCGCTGATAGCACTTGGGGACTAATCTGCTCTACATAAAGGACAAAGAGACAGTGAACTTCCCAGCAGGAGCTGGATCTGGAACAGAGATTACCTGATGTGAGCTATGACCATGGAGAAGATGCCAATCAAAACAGAAAGAAGAGGAGAAATGACCTGACTTCTCCTCTCCTTTGTTCTCCAATCTCCCAACATTGCCTTTCTACTAATCCAGAAGGCTGCTGGCAAAGAAGTCTGGGAAATGCACTTTTCAGGGCAAAGGAGAGGAACATATCTGAGACCAAATACACAAATATGTGACACACTACTTGCAGCAAGGTATGCAGATTGAGGTTGACTTTATGTGGAAAATTAACTGCCTTATCTTGATTCTTTTCTTTGCTATAGTAAGAGGATTTGAAGCTTTTCTGCTTTGGGGGAAGGGAAACTATCAATAAGCATCAGTTGTTGGGACCAGCAGTTGACATAATGGCTATCGAATGTATTTAGCCAACTGTAAAATACCATACAAGCTGTCATTTGTAAACTAGATCTAAGGACTAGAGGGGAAACAAGAAAAAATTCACCTTGTATTCATTCACATGTGCTGAAGAGAGACCCACACTCTTGCAATAAAGAATTGAAACAGTAGAGATATGAGATTTGAGATACAAAGGAAAATCAGGTGGGCTCTTAAAATCAGACAGAGTGGAAGGGGGGAACAGTTTGGTTTTTGTGCTAAATGATAAAGGCAAAAAACTCAGCCCTTTGTTATCTGTGACCATGGCTCAGAGATCTCAATGCTAATTAAACAGCAGCTGCAGCATCAGTAGAACTCAGTGCTAATAAAACACCACCATTTACAACAGCAGCAACCTAAGTTTAGCCGAAAACATTCTGCCTCCTTTCTTTTACCAAACTCTTCTCAGCTACCTCTGCAGAGGGTCTAACTTGCATCATCATATGATCTTTATCTTGAGCTACATGGCTCCTCTGGGCTATAATACCCTACAGAATCACACTTACTGTTGATCTGAACGTGGGTATAATGATTGACAGCTTCTTCCCTACCAATGTTGGCCCTTCCTTCCCCCAAATACTGACATCTCCAAAGGCCCAGTTGTTTTTCATGGGGGCAAAAATGCCTGTCTATCTCCTCAAACTGACTTTTACATTCCTTTCATCTGCGCAGATTCTGATTTAAATATGCATTCATAGAACATAAATATCCAGCATTCAAAAGAATTATAACTTTGTTATACTTTGAACAACCACAACAGTTGTCACATCACTCTTCTCTGCTTGTTGATGTCCTGTCAAAAGAGACGAAAAGACAATGTTTGGAAAGATAGCTACATTAATCAGTGAAAGTGATTTATTTTTAATCTACCACACTGCCGTCCATCCCCTGGTTATTTGTGAAAATGTATCAAGCCCCAACTTTGAAAATTTGATAATTAGTTTCTTGTGGTTCCATTATTTCTCCTTCCCTTTGAGTTTGATGTATGTGAAAAGCTTCCCAGATACATATCCAGTAAATGAATCCTAGACTCAAAGAAAGGGCAGAGTAAAAAATTAAAAAAACCTTGCTTATTAATTTATTTAATAAATATTGAGTGTCTTAACTGTGATGGTTACTATGCAAGATGCTGAGAATACAGCGGTGAAGAGGCAAAGTCAATAAAAGAGCACGTAAGGAAAGACACATATGCATTTTACACATTGTGGAAAATGCTCAGAGTGAAAAAAAATAGGGCTATCACAAAAAATTTTAGAGTAAAATTTAAAGAGGGAGTCCTCCCTGATCATTCAACACCAAGACCTTATTTTGTGGTTGAGAAAAGTCAGACATTAGTAATTCCTCCAAGCCTATATAAATGGTTTCTGGTTGACCCATAACTGATGTAAGTGATGCTTCTCAGATGATAAACTATTAGGCTTTGGAAACACACCACAGTCTTGGAGTGAGCTTTCTGAAAGGATTTTTCTTAAGGATATATGAGTGTACATAGTTAACATATTTTTGGGAAAATGCTAGAAATCCTTTTAGCACTTCTCTTTTTCAGAATGCTGTGGAAGTATAAAGTAAGAACTTCTCTCTTTTCCTAGACATGGACTCAGAATTCTTGTAATGAAACTCATTTCCATGTGTTGAGTAGAGAAGGCCCCTACACTCTGGATCCGGTGTGTCTTAGATTCAGTATTCAAGTGGCTCCTGCCAAAAGAGAATCAGAGAAGAAACCAAGGCTGTAGGGAGAAGGGGGACAGTTGGAGAAATAGTGGGTCATCTGGAAAGTCATGATGTATTTTTACATAGAAAAGCACGTCATGACTTCCCGGAAACCTAATAGAAACGAAGATGGTATCAAGAGAAGCAGCAGATAGCCAGGATGACAAGCCCTAATCAAATAGGGAGAAGTTCTCCATTACTTTGCTCAGCATAGCCACTAGCCCAAGAACTGTAAGATCAATGCACCTGCTACTTGCTTCTGTTTCCTGTTTCTACTCATAGTCCTTCTTCCATGCAGGAATCCAGTAGGATGGAACCAGCTTCCAATATATTCATGATTTGGTCTTGCCTCATAGGTCGCAGTTTTTAGCAGTTTGTTACAAATCTCTGAGGTGCCATCCTGTTATCCCTGAACTATCTCAGGTGCCACAGAACTGTCATTCATCCTATACTATATTGTTAGATTCCTTATCATAAAGAGCAATGAAGTCATTCCCTTACACAAAAAACCCTCAATGACTCCCACTATCATTAGTATACTAAGACAAAGCTAGATATGACTAATGTTCCCACTCTCTATTACTGTGTTACAAACTACCTCAAACTCAGAACTTAAAATACTAGTTTATTATTGGGACCAGCAGTTGGTTTAATGGTTATGTTGGTGAACTCCCATGTAGTCGACCCGCAGTTTGAGTCCTGGACCTCGTGGCTTAAACTCATGCTAGGCACGTGTGTGTGCATGCCCAAGATCTCGAGAGAAGAATGGAGGAGAAGGGATTGCAGCGTGGCCATCCTCTCTGGGGAGTGATTTCTAGCTTTCTGTCTCTCTGGTGAGCACACGTGCCCTATAGCAAAAACCTCTCAAAAAAAAAGTTTATTATTTTTGTCATAATTCTGGGATGCATAGGCTCAACTGGCCAGCCCTTGCTTGGTGTCTGTTATATGGTGTGTAGCCAGAAATAGCATCTGAAATCTTCCTCATTCATATGTCTGGTGCCTGGATCAGGATGGCTGGATCATCTAGGGCTGGTCTGGCTACCATGATGTTCCTCACAGCATGGTGGTCTTTGTGTAGGCAGGCTTATGTGGCCACTGACTCCATCAGAATGCATGTTCCCAGAGATGAAGTGGAAGCTGCTAATTTCTTAAGGCCTGAGTCTGGAAATTGGCAGAGTGTCATTTTAGCTGTCTTCTGTTGATCAGAGACTATCGACATTTGAGAGGTCAGAATACCTCCCATTGACACCCCTCAATGGGATGAGTGTCAATTTTTAAAATGTATATTTTTAATCTGTCATAAACCTACCTCTTTACTGCAGGTGAGAGCTCTTAATACATACAAAGAGGGAAGACATAGACCATTATTTTTTTTTATAGGCCATATTTTTCAATTCCTTTAAACATCAGACAGTCCTCATCTTTCTGCACCTCCATATGAAATAAAAATCGTCAGAGTCCCACTTAAAACAAGTGTCCATGGCTTTCTATATTATTTCAGATACAGCTGTCCCAATGCAGAGCACAGTGGACTAATCAACAACCCTTTTCCAGAAAACACACTCCTATCTATGCAGCCTAAGACTATTCCTTTTGTTTTCATCAGCTATGCTGCAATTTTTTTCTGAATTCAGTTGAAATGAAAAGTAATTGCAAGGGGCCAGCAAGTGGAGTGGTGATTAAAGTGCTGAACTCCAGCATAGCCAACCACAGTTTGAGTCCTAGACCTGATGGCTTGCTTTTTCACTTTCTGTTTTTGTTTCCTCTCTCTCATTCCTCTCCCTCTTTCTCTGGTGAGCAACATTGGACACCCACATGGGTGACTCCAGTTCGAGTCCCAGACCCGGTGACTTTATGCTGAGTGTGTATGCGGGCATGTGTGCCCAAAATTCTGAGAGGAGAATGAAGAAGGGACTGTGGTTTGGCCTTTCACCCCAGGGGGTGATTTCTCACTTTCTCTCTTTCTGTTTCTGGAGAGTGCATGTACCCTATAGAAAAAAAAATCTCTCTAAAAATAATAATACTAATAGTAACTAAAATTAAATAATTCTTAAAAAAGTAACTGCAACAAATGTAAAATATGGAACAATACAAGAAGCAAATTAAGACTCTCTGCAGTCATCATTAAGAGTTAACCATTGCTACCTTTACAGTCTTTTCCTATTAATATCTGTGTATGTGTGTGTATACTCTGCAAACAAAATATGGGTATTTTCTCCATGTCAGTAAATCTCCTACATTATCTTCTGTAGTAGTGGCATCATTTTGCATTTTTTGGTCAAGTGAAACATATGCATCTTTTTTGGATAATATGCAGTTAAGCCAGATCTTCTTGTACTTCTGTAGTTTCTTTCTTTCTTTTTTTAAAAATTAAATGTAGAACTTTACTTTTTTAGCAAGAAATATTTTGTTGTTTTTAGGGCAAATTACCATAGGCCATTTAAATCTCTTAAATCTTGATTTTTTTTTATCAACGAATCTCTCCCAGATTTGTGTAATTTTAAAGTCATTAAGTGTTATAATCACTGATATATAATTTAAAATAAGATTGAGTTTCATAGCTATCCCCTGGAGACCACCCTCCAAGTTTCATTACTCCACTGATCAAACGCTCTTTGGCTCTGATCAATTAATCATCCAAGCTGTACTATTATGTGACTTGTTTCTCCATTTGAAAATGAGTTTTCAAAAACAGAAAAAAAAAAAGACTGCCAATCATTTTACCATTTTGATACATTATATCTGTCATATTCCCTTTTATGCCCATCTTATAATTTTATTAGAGAAAAGAAATTGGAGTGGTTTGGTATAACTCTACTATGATTTAATCCATGGTCTTGTCTTTTTCTATTACGTTTGAAAACCAATGGTTTAATTTTTCTAGGATTAAATACAACTCATTGGATTGTACATAACATAGTCCAGTTAAACAAATCTAGATGATTTCTTGGTTCCCCACGGTTTTTCAAAGTGTGCCCCAGTGAATTGGCATTCTCAACTTAATCCTTTAAGTACACTCATTGTGGCTCAGTTGGGACAAGGCGTTTAGATTCATTCAGTGATGAGCTTTTTTTTCTATCTCCTCACTTATCTCACATTTCTGAACCCTGAAAAACGGATTCTATCCTCTCTATATGAAGATTCTTTTCCTTGAAATGGCAGAGTCAAAATAGAAGTGGAGTAGTTGTGCTTTTTCTTTATCTCCTGTTTCCATTATGCCATCTGCTTCAGGTAATGGATCCATTTCTCTCCTTTCTAAACTACCCGATAGCTTGCTCATCTTGAGATTCTCCACAGTGCCTAACATAAAGCCTTACTTGTTGTAGGTGTCTCAGTCAGAATTCTTCTGGTTGTAAGGGACAGAAATTCAATTCAAACTTGCTTAAGCCAAAAAACACTTTCGAAAAAGAAATATATAATAAAACGATTCAATGTCAGACAAGCTTCAAATACGACTGGCTATAAAGATTCAAATTATGCCATTAGGATTTGGATTCTCTTTTCCATCTCTCTACAGTGCACTGCTGTCTGACTTCCATTTGAGGCAATCTCCTTTCATGCAGGAGCTCTGGAGCTCTATCTTCATAGCTCCAAGACCTGAGAAAAATAAAATTTTTCTTAGTTGTTGTTCACCCAAAAGTTGCAAGGTTACCTTTGTATGACTTGATTGCCTTGGATTAGGTCATGTGCTCATTCATCATGAGCTTGTTATTCTGACTGGCCTGACCTGGGTCACATGCTCGCTGATAGCACTTGGGGACTAATCTGCTCTACATAAAGGACAAAGAGACAGTGAACTTCCCAGCAGGAGCTGGATCTGGAACAGAGATTACCTGATGTGAGCTATGACCATGGAGAAGATGCCAATCAAAACAGAAAGAAGAGGAGAAATGACCTGACTTCTCCTCTCCTTTGTTCTCCAATCTCCCAACATTGCCTTTCTACTAATCCAGAAGGCTGCTGGCAAAGAAGTCTGGGAAATGCACTTTTCAGGGCAAAGGAGAGGAACATATCTGAGACCAAATACACAAATATGTGACACACTACTTGCAGCAAGGTATGCAGATTGAGGTTGACTTTATGTGGAAAATTAACTGCCTTATCTTGATTCTTTTCTTTGCTATAGTAAGAGGATTTGAAGCTTTTCTGCTTTGGGGGAAGGGAAACTATCAATAAGCATCAGTTGTTGGGACCAGCAGTTGACATAATGGCTATCTTGTTGGACTCCCCATGTAGCTGACTGTAGTTCAAATCCCAGATCTGGTGGCTTAAACTCATGCCAGGCACATGTGCATGCATGCCCAAGATCCCAAGAGGAGAATGGAGGAGAAGGGATTGCAGCATGGTCATCCCCTTGGGGGGTGATTTCTCGCTTTCTGTCTCTCTGTCTCTGTCGTTATGGCGAGCGCATGTGCCCTATAGCAAAAACCTCACCCCCCCAAAATTAATAATAATAATAAATAATCAGTTGTCAGATTCTTTATTGAGAATTCAAATTGTGCTTTATGTTGTAATTATATTTTTGCTGATTCTGGCCATTGGTCTCATAAACTACTAAGTGGGTTAGTAGTCCTTGAAACTCCTGTGAGACCAAGTATTACTGTTCTGACTCCTGGATCATGGAAGGATATCAGGGGTCCTGGAGGAAAGACCAGGGCAACTGAAGTAATGGGGGGCCATTTGGGGGTGCTAAGGGTAGGAGATATTAACCTTTCAAACAGAAGTACAAGTATCTATTTGGTTCCTGAATTTGAGTAGTATGAGTTATATAGTAAGTTCAGATAATGAGTAAGAAATGAATTATCTAAATGTTTTTGGTTTATGTTCTTATTCTCCTGCCTCAGCCTCCCACGTTGCTGGGATTACATGCACGCACCATCATGTTCAGCTTTTGGGTGGGTTGGGGATCAAACCCAGGCCTCCCATGTGGCCTCAGCCTGCTAAGTAGTAGCACCAATCAGCATGCTGTACCACAGGCACGTGCACTCACCAGTGAGGGAGAGAATGAGAGGTAAATGAGAAATCACCCCCAGGGGGAATGGTCACATTACAATCCCTTATCCTTCGCTCCTTCCTTTTGGGATTTTTGGCATACACGCACACATGCACACATGTCTCACATGTTTCTCAAACTTGCTAGTCCAGGACTTGGATGGTGCTGTTGGCCATGTGGGATCCAGTTGCTTTAATAATGCCATAGGCTGGCCCATAATTCTATATTTTAACAGCTATACAACTAAACTGTTTTGTCCTAATTGAATTTCAACCTTGGCCATAATTTTTTCTCCTCCAGAAAGCCTTGGGACTTTATGGGGACTCACAGGTACCCTACCAGATCCAAGGCTGCTCTGTGAAAGCACTGGAGTTGAGAATCTTTACTGAGAATTCAATTTGTGCTTTATGTTGTAGTTATAACCTACAACATAGCATCCAAAAACCTATTCCAAGAACACGGAACACAGCCAAGCCTTTGAGTTCCTTTGCCTCAGGAGTTTTCGTGTTGCCAAACTAAGGCAGATTTCTCTTTTGCTTTGGAAGCCCAGGCTCTCTAAAATGGGAATGTTAAACTAGAAGTCCCTTACCCAGAAGCCCAGGGCCAAAGCCAGTGAAGCAATGTGTCTGGATTGGTCTGAAAAGTATTAGCACAGTGTTCAAAGTCTGATTGTTACTAACTTAAAAATGCAGGCAATCTGAGTACAAACCCAGATTTCAGGCTCTTCCCAGACAATTGAATGTTCAATCAATACTGGTTCTACCTTTGTGGTGCCAGTGAAGGTGCTATCCCCATTAGAAAGTGTGTATTTTGGGTTAGCCCCAGTCCCTACCACTCCCTCTTGTCTTCCTCATCCAAAATTGAGAATCAGTTGCCACTTTATCATTTTCTTGTTGTCAGGAACCACTCATTACTGGGTCTCTTAGATATTTCAGTTTCTTACTTGGGCTAGATGGTCAGCAGAAGCAGTTAGAGGGGAAATAGAGTTGAGATTCTTTAAACTTGAGAGAGGTCTAGATTTTTTGGGTCCTGTGAAGGGAAGAGTCCAATTCCCCACTTTGGGGTTTGCGTGAAGTGGTTTGCAGATGCCTGAGAGACCTGATACTATGCTCTTGGTTGTTGGAATCCCTGGATTCAAGCTTGCACCTGACCGCTGAAATGAACAGAGTAGTTTAGACTAGGATCACCCAGTTGTAATCAGTGAGAACAGAAGACAAGTGGGTTTTGCTCTAAAAATTCAGGATGTGCAAGAGCCCTGGTACTTTTGAAGACCTCTAGAAGGAAGTCCTATAGGATTAAAGAGCTAAATATCCTTGCTGTGACATGAGACAGAATTGAGAACAGAGTATTAATTAATATGTACAATTATAATATATACTATATATGAACTTTGGGGTGATTTATTATACCCTCAGGTAGTAGTCAGCATTCTGCAAATAAATTGGTGTATATATTATGTTATCAGAAATGTCATGACACATTTTTGCATAAAATACATAAATCTAAAAAGACATCATGACTTTTCTGACAACTGTGTGTGTGTGTGTGTGTGCGTGTGTATATGTATGTGTGTGTGTGTGTGTATAATAAATTATGTCACTTGATTATGGAAGCTGAGACATCCTAAGGCCTGTGGCTGGAAAGTTGGAGGCCAGGAGAGCCAATCAGACAGTTCCAGTCTGAGTAAGTCTTAGTCTGAATTCGAAAGCAGGTGGAGCCCAGTGTCCCAGTTGTAAGACCATCAGGCGGACAGAGCAAGCTTTCTCCAGTTCAGCCTTTTGTTCTATCCAGGCATTCAGTGGATTGGTTGAGATCCACTCACTTTTGTCCAGTGAAATCTTCTTTACTCAACCTATGGGTTTAAATGTTCATCTCATCCAGAAACATCCTCATAATCACACCCAGACCAATGTTTAACCAAATAGATGGACATTTCATGGCCCAGTCCAGGCGACAATTAACCATCATACATCATGCCTCCTTGCCCTGAGAGCTGGGTGAATCCCCCTGTCCTACCTGCAGGGCTGGATTCAGGTGGTTTGCCTTTATGTGCTGTCACCCAGGAACACTTTCCCTTTGTTTGGCTCGTGTGTGAAGTTGCATGCCTGAAATGGTCTGATGATTTTTTTCAAAAAGCTTCCAGCAAAGGGGTTATTTTTGTTTGTTTCTTTATTTTTAAAGTGCAGATGCTCTAATGGTCTCTCTCCTATTGCACAGAGAAGTATAAAAGAGTTTATGGAGACACTGCATAGTTCCAAGTATCAACTGACACTCCTGTGGGACACTGCCGTAACTTCCTAAGTGGTCTCCTGTATTCTACTTTCCTAGCTATATATATAGGTAGAAATTGTCTCATGACTACGGAGGCTCAGAAGTCCTAAGATGTGCAGGTAGAAAGCTGGAGAATTATTTTCGGAGTTGTTTCCCCAGCTCTTGAGTCTTATCATGCCACCTTCAATTATTTACCTTTTGTCTTGAGTCCTTATGCCTTCATGTAAATCCCAGTCTCTTTCTTTTCTCCCTTTTTCTTTCCTTTTTTTTTTGTTTTAAGAGAGATTTTTATGCTATAGGATGCATATGCTTCCTGGAGACACAGAGACAGAGAGAAAGTGAGAAACCACCCCTCAGGGAGAATGGTCACACCACAATCCCTTCTCTTCATTCTCCTCTTGGGATTTTGGGCATGCACACATGACTGGCATGATCTTCAAACCACCAGGTCCAGGACTTGAACTGCAGTTGGTCATAGTACATTAACCACTGTGTCACCTGCTGACCCCAAGCCCAGTCTCTTTCATGTGGCATTCTAGACTCCCTTGCATTACCTCCATCCCTCCACTATCACATGCTCTACTCCACTTCTTGAATAGAATGTTCTCTGGTTCCTTCCAGGACTCTGCTTACCCTGCTCTTCTCACCCGATCTAGCGTCTCTCCTTTCTCTTCAATTCTGCTGTTGAACTCCTGCTAAAAAAATTCTGCTGTTGAACTCCTGCTGATCTCCTATTTTGACTTCAAAGTCCACCTTGAATGCTGCATATCTCTAAAGCAATTTCTTGTATTTCCATTATAGATGATACTACTTTAGATCTGTATCTTAGCACCTTGCCTGAATTACCATGTGCATGTGCTCCTCTCCCCACTAGACCTAAAACACTCTAGAAGCAAAATAAGAATACCCCTTAAGAGAATATGGGGGACCAGCAGTTATAGTAATGGCTATGTCGCTGAACTCTCACATAGTCGACTGCGGTTCGAGTCCCGGACCTGGTGGCTTAAACTCACGCTGGGCGCGTGTATGTGCGTGCCCAAGATCCCGAGAGGAGAATGGAGGAGAAGGGATTGTGGTGTGGCCAACCCCCCTGGGGGGTGATTTCTCGCTTTCTGTCTCTCTGTCTCTCTCTGTCTGTCTGGCAAGCGCACGCGCCCTATAGCAAAAACCTCTCCAAAAAAAAAAAAAAAAAGAGAATACGGACAAAAGAAAAAGGAAGTGTGATAATTAAATCACAAAATCAACTTCATGAGCCATAAAAGTCATATACTAAGCCATCTTAACTTAAATAGTTAGAATAATTTCTGGTTCAAAGGGCAACTTTGCCAAAGATAATTTGTGAGTGTGTGTGTGTGTGTGTGTGTGTGTGTGTGTGTGTGTATGCACACATACGTATGTGTGTTTTTTTAGACAAGGTCTTGCTGTGTCATAGTCCTCTGCCTCAGCCTCCCAAGAAGCTGGGATTTTGGGTGTGCTTGCTACCTCCCCCAGCTCCTTCAGACTGGGTCTCACTATATTGCCATGCTTGACCGTGAGCTCACAATCATCCTGCCTTAACCTCCTGAGTATATGGGATTTTAGGCAGTGTGCCACTGTGTCTGGCCCTAAAGGTTGAGCCAGGAATAGAACCTGGGACTCTCATGTAGCCTCAGCCTGCTAAGAAGCAGCACCCAGCATATGCTATCACAGCTGTGGTTGAACTTTGATTGCAGCTAGTCTGTATTTTTTAATTGCCAGAGGGTGCATGTGCTTGCCAGAAAAAGACAGACATAAGGAGAAAGTACCCACCAATGGGCATGGTCACACTGTAATCCCTTCTCCATTTCTCCATTCTGTTGAGCTTTTAGGTATGTATACATATGTGTCTGATGTGTTTTTCAAACCTTTGTGGCCAGGATTCAAACCATGATTGGCCATATCGGATCTGGTTCCCTTTACCACTAGGCAATGGGGCAGCCCTGAAACTATTATTTTTATTCTATGTTTTTGTCATAGGGCATATGTGCTTATAAGATGAGAGAGAGAGAGAGGAGGAGGAGGAGGAAAATGAGAAATCACCCCCAGGGAGATGGCCACACCACAATCCCTTCTCTTCCAGTCTCCTCTTGGGATTCTGGGCATACATGCATATGCACCCAGAATGTTTTTCAAGCTGTCATCTGGGCTTGAACTGCTCAGTCAGTCATATGGGATTCAGCCACTTTAATCACCACACCAGCAGCTGGTGCCCTCTGACATTCTTTTCAAAGAAGCATTCGTCATCCTGTAGTCTAGAGGTGAGGGAGAAATATTTGTAGGAGATAATTCATTATCATACTATATCTTCCTCTTGGTGGTTTGCATAAAAAATGCGTCTATTCAAGGCTCTGAGAAGTCCTGTGATAATGAACCCTTTATCATTTGCTGATCTAATATTTCGGAATTTATATGACTTTCTTTTATTTTCTATAGGGCACTCTAAAACTTTTATGATTTTTTTTCATAGAACATTACCAATATCTGCTGGACTAAAGAAATTGGTCTGAACTGAAACTGGAAAAAAGAAAATCAGAGGGTCTAATCCTGATAGTGTCCATCCAAGGACCATCCAAAGGAGATGATCTCCTGACCTGATTATATCGGTTCCTGGCAGCAGGTGGATCTTTTCTGGGGAGATGAACACAACATGCTCCCTTGACCTGATACCATCAAATCACTTAAATCAGACAACTAATTTCCCTTATTCTCATGTTACGCTTGCTAGACAACCTGATTATAGTTTAGTAGCCCACGTAAATTTCTTCCATGAAGAGAATCATCCAGTCTGAGGATAGGATGTTTAACCTCCTTGCAGTTCTATTATGGTAGTAAATTGCCATTCCGGGCTGTACATCAGTTCCCTGTGACCTTGATTAGTGAGACTCCATCCCTGAGATACTGATTCATTCTTGGTGGAATAAAACAAAATCATATTTCAGAACCTGCAAGGCTGTGGATGATATCTTGTACAGTGGTGAATAACAATGTCAATAACCAGCATTTATAAAGCACTGTTTTGGTTATCTGTTGCTGTGTAGCAAATCACCATTTAGTGGCTTAAATAAAAACACTCATTTAATTATTTCCCACTCATTTAGTTATTTCTGTGGATCAGGAATTTGGGAAGGGCTTGGCTGGACAGATCTGACTTGGATTGTGGTCTAATAATGACCAGAGCAGCTGGGGACTGACTGGCATCTCCCTCTCTCTCTCTGTTTCTCTTCATGTAGACTTGGGGCCCCCATTTGTTCTCCCCATGTGAGCTGGGCAGGGTTTTCTTATATTATGGCAGCTCCAGGACTGCAAAAGCAAGCCTTCCAGTGAACCAGAAAACTCTACTAGCTTTTCTGACATAGTCCGAAAGGTCACATCACTTCTGCCTTCTGCTTGTAACTAGTGAGTTACGGGCTCACCTTGACACAGACTGAGGGGAATAAACTCCACCTCTTGGTGAGAAAAATGCCAAGGTTCTACAGCACACATGGGATAAGAGATAATGTTGTGAACTTCTTTGGAAAATGCAACTTGCTACAAGCACTTCTTATATTCAACGCCTTTGCAAAAATCTCTCTCAATCACACACACCTCTTATTTATTTTTAAAAGTTAATTTTTTCCCATGAGTGAAAAACAGAGAGAGAGAAAGAGAGAGAGAGAGAAAGTGCACCCAACCTGGTCTTGACAGAATTCACCCCCAGACTCAGCCAGTCCCAGATCACGGCATGGTCAGAGAGGTCTTGGGACAGAAACCTAGAATCTTTGGGAGCCAGCAGTTAGCGTAATGGCTTTGTCGCTGGACTCCCACATAGTAGACTGTGGTTCGCGTCCCGGACCCGGTGGCTTAGAACTCACGCCAGGCACATGTGCGTGCGTGCCCAAGATCCCGAGAGGAGAATGGAGGAGAAGGGATTGTGGCGTGACCATCCCCCA